>NC_134573.1:39841364-40142301 GCF_050947875.1 Dermacentor variabilis | reverse complement strand
TGTAGTCCACAAGAGGTCCTGTGCACTGTATTGTGAGAAGTACGGTTCGAAATTGAACTGGAACACATGGTGCACAATAAAATGATAATGCGTTCCACATCCCAGTTTCATCACTTCTAAAAAGTCTGCCTGATGAGAACAGTACTTTCAGGTTGTGCATACAGTACCGACATACAAACCAACAGACATATGTGTTTCCATTTGCTATGCCACGAATGTATGACAACTAATGAAAGTGGAGAATGTGAGTGCTTCTTTCACCTAAGTACGCGCAAAGTGTAATGCCAAAGTATTATCCAAGTAGACAAAAGAATTGTGTTTAGCTTTGATAAGACTTTTCATGCGTACGAACATAATGCTTTCTCATTTGGCTGGAAGAGTTCGTGTGCCTGGTTAAAAAAAATTAGGAACAATGTTCGAACTTTTGCTGGTCACTTTTACGTCTACATGGACAATATTCTGTCATAAAAACCATACAACCAGCACGTAAGTCATGTATCGCACCTTTTCAAAGCAGTGAGGTATGCCAAATTAACGATAAGCACACAAAATCTCAGGGCGAAATGTTCGAATGACCACACGAAAAGTAGCAAAGGCCAAACCATCACAATTTGCATTCCTTGCGCGACTCTTTCTAAGTCCATCTGGACACTTTCCAGCCTTCATGCCACGCAATGCCAACATGAGGAAGTGCTTGACATCTGTAAGACAGGTGCACTTTTTGCTTGCAGTCTACATTCCTAACGAAAATATCAAGACCTTCATATAATTACATCTTCAGGTGCTTGCTGCCTTGATAGTGGTGGGCTTCGAATAGCTCAGCGTGGATGCATACCTTTATGTAACTGCGATTGTCCTCTACCTACAGGAGATGACTCGCGGCCATCGGGGTGCCAAGTCAAGGTCGCATGTTATTACTCATACATATATACGAAATCCCACGAAAAGTACCCGAGTACAGAAAAGTAACTACCATACTTATTCGAATCTAGGCCGATAGTTTTTTTTTTTCAAATAATCGTACTGTCACGTGGTGGTGACGTTGAAAAACACAGTAGCAATACTGTGAAATACAAAGTAACTTTATTGGGCAAACCTGTGCCCACAAAAACAGGCTACACTTATAGCACAACGGTAGCGGTGCTATCTCATCAGCGGGTCAAGCGCATTGGCTTTTATACATCAGTCGTCGAATGTTCCAGAGTAATTGCTGGGACCCGCGTGCCTTCCACAAAGTTCACATTATTTGCGTCGCGCACACATGCACTCAGATTACACAAGGTTCGGCCACAGACAGCGGATGGAAGCATCGATAACATTTCCGAAACTTCCGATATATGCAGGCGCGTCCTGCGCTGTGCGATAACACTTGTTAGGCAGTGAAACGTGTCGCTTGATAAAAGGGTAACAAGTACACGTGTCAATATTCACAACTCTAGGGTCGGCTTAGAATCGAGGATATTAAAAAATGCGCCAGCTTTTCATTGAAACTGCTAAATATGGTGCATAGCTAGGGCCATCTAAAAAATTCAGTATTGCAGCCCCTACTAGCCGTGCCAGTAGCCAACCGTACACAAGCACGGTCACCATTTTGACCTGTGTCGTGTCAGCCGTATTGGTGTGCGGCATGGTGGTATCGCGATGGCACCAAGCAGGATATGCCATTACAGTGCCGCTATCAAACGAAAAGTTGTGATAGCTGCAGAGGCACTGTCGAACCTTCAAGCTGGGTGGGACCTCAGCGTCGACAAGAAAAATGTCCGTCGTTGTAGGGGACAACGACAGCAGCTTTTTGCGTGCACCACAACGAGGATGGCATTTAGCGGACTAAAGAAAGGCCGTCAGCACAAAGTGGAGACAGTTTTGGCCGACTTTGTTTGGATGCAGAGAACAGCTGCCCTTCCAGTGACAACAGAAGTGCTCCAAGCGAAAGCTAGGGAACTTTCGAGGGAGCGAGGCCTAACGCCAAAGCATTTCAAAGCCAGCCGGGGCTGGCTTCAGAAATTCATGAAGCGCTTCGGCTTCAGCCTCCGACATCGCACTTCAATCACCTAGAAGCTCCCAAGCTGTTTTGAAGAAAAGGCGATAGCTTTTCAGCACTACATGCTACGAAAGAGAGAAGCGGCAGGCTACAACCTTGGGCAAATTGGCAACGGTGACCACACAGCTGTGTATTTTGATATGCCAGTGGCGTACACCATGAATGAAAAGGATGCCAAGGAGGTGAAGGTGCGGCCTACGAGAAGCAGCGCGCAACTGTGATGCTCTGCTGCACAGCTGATGGACATAAAGTCCCTCCTTATATGATATTTAAAAGCAAGACACTGCCTGCTCGAGAAACTGTCCCAAGAAATGTCATTGTGCAGGCAAATAAGAACGGGTGGATGATGGGTGCGATGGTGGAATAGTGGGATAAGACTGTGTGGCGACAGCGTTCAGGTGCCCTTTGACAAAGAACTCACTCCTTGTCGTCAAATCTTACCGTGGGCACTTGACAGACGTGAAGGCAGCGCTCGCCCAAGCGAACACGGACCTTCCTGTCATTCCGGGCGGCATGATGGGCCAGCTGCAGCCACTTAATGTCTGCATCAACGAACCTTTCAAGGATCGTCTGCGGAAATATTACACGGGCTCGTTGACTGATGGAGACCACATGCTAACGGCAACAGGCCGCACCAAATGTGCATCGCTATCGCAGCTAACGGCCTGGGTAGCTGCAGCATGGGGCGACATCTCAGGTACTTTGATCATGCGCACCTTTAAATTTAAAGTGCAGCATATCTAATGCGCTTGACGGTACCGAAGATAGTGCACTGTTTGAAGCTGACAGGGACAAGGAACACAGCAACGAGTCTAGCAGTGACGACGTTGAACGAGCTCTGCACGTTCAGGCTAAATAAATGCTGTTTGCATTTTGTGAACGCTGTCCTCGTTTTTTTTGTTCAGTACATTCAAGGTAATATATATATATTTTTGTTGGCCTCAGACTTTAGGCGGTCGGCTTAGAATTGGGGTCGGCCTAGATTCGAGTAAATACGCTTCTTGCAATGGTGACGGCTGTCGGGCATTTCCAAACATCTTCAAGAATTAGATGCAGAATTAGAAGCTTGTGCTGCATACACCCAGAAAATCTGCTTCCTCAAAACAAAGATCAAGAGAGCTCTCAGGAGTCAGACAGCTAACGAGAGCCGGTCGACAACTCCGTCAGTGACAGGCAACGTGTCAGAGCAGGAAGCATACCACATTGTTTCCGTACCACCTGTGGCATTCCAGCCACTATCAGCAACCACCGGAGTGATGCGGGTAGGTGTGACCACAGCACCCGACGAAATTTCTCGTCAACTAGAATCATTCTGGGAGATGGAGCACCTTGGGATCGTCGCCGATGTACAGCTGACTGCCAAAGACGACAGCGTTCTGCGGGTCTTTGAAGAAACAATCATCCACAAGAACGATAGATACCAAGTAGCTCTCCCATGGAAAGAGAACGCATCAGACATGACGGACAATCAGAGCACATCATCGCACAGACTTCGCTCATTAACGGCGAAGCTGCTGCGACATGAAGAAGCCATTCTAGACTACGATCAGGCAATGAGGAACTACCTGCAAGCTGGACACACCGAGGAAGCGAATGAACTTGGTGAGTCCCCGCTGGGGCCCATTTACTACGCGCCATGCCACACCGAGGTGTGCTCTGGCCTGGTAGCAAAACAACCAAGTTGAGAGCCGTATTCGATGCCTCTTCCAAAGCAGCGGAAAAGCTGTCACTGAACGACGTCTTCTTCGCAGGACCTGATCTAAATTCAAACGCTAACCCAAGCCGGAACTGCCGTAAATTCTCGCCCACTGACTTTCGCGTCTTCGGACGCGGGGGAGCTTATGCCCTTGATTCCAGCCCATTTCCTCGTCAGCCGCCAGCTAACGAAATTGCCTCCCTTCCGAGAAACCACCGAAGTCAAATCGGCAGCAGAGACACACCAATGGAGGCGACGCACCGGGCTTGTTCACTCATTCTGGCAACGGTGGAGACGCGAATGCCTACTGCAACTTCATTTAGCGCTTATCACAAAGCCAGGCAGTGGTAGAGGCATCGGTGAGGGAGACATAGTTCTCCTCCGGGATGATCGGGCTCCACGCCAGATGTGGAAAATGTGTCGTGTTTTGGAGACCTTTCCTGGAAGAGATGGCCGAGTACGCGCTTGCAAGATCCTTCTCCCGAACTAAAGCGAACTGCGACAACCCGTACAAGCCTTGTACCCACTCGAGCCCAGGGAGGTGCCAGCCTGTGCTAACAATGGTGGCCGGGAATGAGCCGGCGCTCATTGCGGGGGAGGATGAAAGTCGCAAGCGAGCACCATATATTTGCACCCGTGGTTGGGGGACCGACGACGCAAGAGAGAGAAGGAGACGGCGAACGGGCGAGGGACGCCCCACTGCACCACGTACCGGCCGGCACATCTACTGACAAGCTGATCCGTTCCACCAGCTATTCGGCGAACCGCCAACTCAGTGCGAGGCGCGGGCGCCCTTGACAAGGACGAAGGCCTCGGTGCGGCCAAAAGAGAACGTGGACTTTCTGTAACTTCTCTCTTTCCATCCTCCTTTCTTCGATCTATCTTTTGTAAGTAAACCAGTCTCGAAACGGATCCCAACGAGTGAAGTTCCTTCCTTCGAGGCTCCTGCGTGCACGGCCAACGCCGTCCACCTTAGTTAACACGCAGCAAAAGTAAGCGGAGTCGTCCAAGAGCGACAGCAATTAGAGTTAGCCCAAAGGCGCGAGCATTCATTTACAATTGTGAGGTGGATGAGCGTACTGTAGAAATTAACATTTGAGTTGATCAATAGACAAATGGGCAAGCTGCCAGAAGTTGATGCATTGTTAAGGCTGGCTATTTCACCAGCAATAAATACGAACAAAGTGGTCGCCAACGGCATCTTGGAGGGCACAGAGGAAATTTGAAATCAAAATCACTTCAAAATAGTCGTTACAACATAACAAGGGAAATGCATTTTCGAGGATGAGAGGTCAAAAGCCCTCTTGAGGCATGACTGGCCCTGCATCTTATAAACTAGGCACAGGAGTGGTTGCAAAGCAAAAGAAAATGTTCAGAAGAAGCTCATAAACAAGGCAATGTAATAATGTTTCTAAATCAGTGTTGAGAGATAAGCTATATCAAAGATTTATTTAAAATTTATTAAGGGAAGACCATGTTACATTTTGTATAGTAACACCCAAGCATAAGAGCGTAGAAAAGCCTCGAATTCTGGAGGGTTCATTCTTCCAATATCAATGTCTATTTCTTTAAAAGAATTTAATAACCTCGGTAAAAAACTTTCAAGCATCTGTTTGCTATATTTGTCGTATGTCTCACAACATTCCATATTTCAGTGCGGCGGGTGGTGTAGGCAGGTACATTGTGATGCTGGTTGGCAATTTCCGCAAGCGTAACATTATGTTTCTTTATTTAAGTAACTCCCGTAGGAGTCTATATGTGTACAAGTCATTAATTTTTCTTATGTGGTACCTATCGAAAAGTGGTGCGGTGTGTTCAATGTAAGATACATCGGTAATAATACGTAGCACCCTTTTCTGCATGACGAGCATATTGTTAAGATTTGTCTGTGTGGTAGTACCTCATACTAAATGACCGTAATTGATATGCGACGCAAACAAAGCGTTTATAAAGCAGTATTTTAACAGAAGTGGGGAAAGTGTGTCTACTGTGACTTGGCATACTAAGTGTGCTGCTGAGTTTCTTGGGGGATTAGTCTATGTGGCCATCCTATTGTAAGCTGTTGGAAAAGGTTACACCAAGAATTATAATTGTGTTCACAACCTCAATATTCATAGACTCAAACGTTATATTGTTATGCTGTGGGATTTGTTTACCTGGAGTTCAAAAAATTACTGCTTTGGTCTTATTGCGATTAACGTGTACACAATTCTTGTTTGGCCAAAAAGAAAGCCTATCAAAAGTTCATTTGCCATTCTCAGCAATTCTGTGTAGCTTTGAGACGATAAGAAAATACTAGTGTCATCACAATACATAACAAATTTTGCTTGTTGGTAAATAGGTATTAGATCATTGACATAAATGTTGAAAAGTAGCGGCCCGAGAATACTTCCTTGTGGTAACCTGAAATTATTTGTTTGGGTTGAGATTGAAATTCATTTATTGAGACAAACTGATGTCTGTTATTGAGATAGGAGAATAATAATGCGAGTGGTGTGCCCCTTACCCCATACCATTATAGCTTACTGAGGAGAATATTGTGATTGATGTAGTGAAAAGCCTGCGTGTAATCAACAAATATACGGATTGCTAATAACCTGTTGTCAAAGTTTTTTTAACGTGTACTCTTTCTGATCTAATAGTGCCAGTTCTGTGGATTTGTGCTTCAGAAATCCCTACTGAGCTTCAGTTATAAGGTGGTATCTGGTACAAAAATGATGAAAACCGATTTTGCATAATTTTCTCCAAGCCCTTTGAGAAAATTGGGAGGATCGATGTTGGGTGATAATTTTGTACATTTTTGTTTGTTTTTTTAAAAGTGGTGGTTACTCTGGCAGTTGTCATTCTGTCAAGAAAAGTACAAGAAGTACACAAGTTGTAAATATACACTAAAATTGGGGCGATATCATAAATGACATATACAATAGGCTGTATGCGCAGGCCGTCTATGTCACAGCTACGTGAACTTTTGAGGTTCAAATAAACGTAACATACCTCAGCAGAGTCGGTGTGAGAAAAAACGGAATTTTTTGTTTCTAGGTGTTGTGCTATCATTAGTGTGGCAATAATTTGGGTCAACATTCTTGGCTGCAAAGTATTGGTTAAATACATCACCAAGTTCCTAGTCTTAGACTAGGTGTCCGTTTAATTAAATTTCTTGTGGTGACTCTCTCTTCTGCTTCTGTCTCGTAAGAGTGTTTATCTTGTTCCATAGTTTATCAGTTTGTACTGTGCAAGATCCAAACTCCCTAATATAATGTGCATCACTTTGCCGTTCATAATTGTTTTGTTAATTTACTTCTGAAGGTCTTAAACACTGTAACATAAAGGTTCCCGAGTTTCTTAAAAGTTCGCCTACAACCTATCTTGTTTTCTAATTTTCGTTAAGAGCTCTTCGTTTACCCAAGGCTTTTGAATCTTTGTACTGATTTTTCGCTCTTTCGTGACAAAGTGTTTCCTGTATGCTGCCACGACCACGACGTTACTAATGAAGATATCGTAAGCCTTTTCTGGCGAGTCTTCTAGAAAAAGCTTTATCCCAGCAGGTCCCGTGTATCTTGATCTGAAATACTTCCACAGAGTTTCCCTGATGCTTTGCAAGGTTACACACATTTTCTTTGTTTTATTTGTACTTTTGGGAGCGTTAAGAGACATACATATTGGCATATGGTCACCTACACAGCAGCTTAGAACGGCATTTGAGACGTTGGTTGGGTCATAGTTTGTGATAAAAAGGTCAAGCAGTGCATCTGATGTGGAGGTTGATGTTTCACACTTTATAACACTCGCGTAACCATATGTGTAAGTAGTCTTTCAAAGTCTATTGTTTTGCGAGTAGCACCTTTCATGTCAGTCTTAAAGTCACCGCCAATCATAACTCTCTGCCTATTCTAACTTGTAAAAATAAAAAATTTCTCAAGTGAAAAACGTGTAATAGTCTTCATCAGGGGCACGACAACGTGTGGCAAGAAGCAAGCACTTGCTTTCAACAAAAAGCATTTCGTAGTCATTGGTAATGCAACAGAAATCAGTTAACAAATCAGTTTTCCCACAGTCATCTATAAATAACAAGAGACTTCTGCCACGTCTTGATGTCCTGTTCAAGTAAAATGTGTTTTTGTTAGGCAATTTAAACACCTCAGTATCTTCATTGTACAATGTTTCACTAAACATAACATCACAGTGTCTGTATGTATCCACATTCTCCACTTTGTGCCTAAGATGTTTCTTTCTTTCTTGGTGGTCCTGGCGCTGCTGTATGACATCAAAGCGATCTTCTGAGAGTAGCTAGCTTCCAATTCCGGAATGTCATTATTCAGCGACTGACCATTCATACGTACACAGCTCAGTTGTTTTCTACCGAGGCCTCGAGGAGTGAAGCATTTTTCTTTTGGTATATGTTGAAAACTGTGCATGAGGCAACGCAGTTTCAGAAAGCAACCAAACGAACAGCACGCCTACAAATGTAGAGCCTTCAAGTCATCTTCATGTTTAATCACCGCAGCAATTTCACCTGGTGCCCTACGCACGAGAATCGTACCACCTGTGTGCCATACGAACTGATAGCCTGATCCCTTCGCACATTCTTTGGTGGATGTAAGCACTTTCCTAGACCGAGATGTCACATTTTCACAGATGTACCGCTTATCGTTGGGGCCATTTTGAGCCATTCTTTTAGCCATGAAAGCACTCTTAAGTTCACGGCGAGCACAGCACATGATAATCCCTGGTGTCTATCCAGGCTTTGATGGCAATCTGTGGAGTGCTACTACGTCTTCTCTAGTTATCACTTTTGGCTCTAGCTCTCTCGCCAAGTCATTCACCTTCTCAAGAACATCTTCCCCCCTTCGTTTCAGCAATGCCGTGGATTGCGACGTTGCGGCTTGGACTAGGCCACTCAAGAGCCTCGATGTCAGCCTGAAGGTGGTCTAGCTCTTTTGTGGTGCTGCATTTCTGCATATTCTCCACTTTGCCCCTAAGATCTTTAAGTTCTCTATCTTGGCGGTCCTGGCACTGCTGTATGACATCAAAGCAATCTGAGAGTAGCTAGATGGCTTCTTCACTGCCGTTAACCTTAGTCAGCAATTCGAGCAGCATGTTTAGCTTGCGGTCCACATCTACAAGCCTAGTGACCACTTCACTGTTGTATGTTCTTGCAACTGTGTTCATGCCGTCTTCTGTCCTACACCTTTCACGCTTCCAGTGCTTGTTTGCAAACTTTTTTACCTTAAAGTGTTGCTCAGTGACATGCGACCATGCTCCTACGTGAAATAAAAATTCACACTGTACAGGTCACTGCAAGATCACCATCACTCAGCACACATTGCCATAAGTTACACTGCTCCATGATAACAAGAACACAAAAGATGACAGGATTATTGCCTCGACCTAGAACACTTTCAACCGTGCATGTCATGTTTACATCATCAGTAACCCATCACACTGGCAGCAAACAGCAAACGGCGGAGTGTCTATGTACAGTGCAAATAATACCAAAGAATAGTAACCAACCTGCGACGGTAGATAAAACAATGATTCGGCGGGCTGCATGCGATGCACTTCGCCGCTGCTGCCAAAGTGAAGGGCACTGCCCCAGCTGTGGCCGTGGCCTGCATGTGGTAACAACAGCGCTTGAGTAGAATGATGTGGCCGGCAGCAATGCAGCGCGGATTCAAAAGGTCAGACCGCCAGGTCCAGGATAAGCACAGGGCAACGAAGTTTACGGCACCTACGAAGCTTGCCGTTCGCAGCCTCCGATTCCGTGACAGGGGTATAGCCTGTGACAGTAGAGAAAAGGATTCAGCGGGCTGCATGCAATGCGCCCCACTGCTGCTGCCAAAAAAGTAATATAGTCAAAAAAGTCAATTTGACCACAGGGCGAGAAGCATTATGTGTAAGAAACCGTGCGGCCAAGCATCTTGCCTGTTTACCATGACAGCGCCCTATCAGTTGGCTATGACAGATTCTGAAAGCTGTTCATGAGAGATCAACCAGCATTCCACCTCGGAAGCATAAAAGATGTGAACACTGTCCACGTTTGGCACCCACGCAAGGTGGCTAGAGCGAAATGCAAAACCCGAAGATACAAAATGTTCATGCCCACGTAATCAAGCGTACCCTTTCAACTTGTACAATACATTTTATTGGATTTGAAACAATAGCAAAAGTTTAATGCAGATTAAAAAAATACTACATTGCGCAAATTCTAAAATGCCATTCTGTCATTTGCAACGGCCAGTGCCATTGTCCTATGGCCACTAGGAAAGAGTGCACCATATGTGGAACATGCTGCATGGAATATTCTGAAAGTTTATACATAGTAACCAGAGCTTACCACTTTCATTACGTGACCGTTAGACATGACATAACAGTGTATGTATTACGCATACACCTTCCTTGAGGTGGTCAGATGCATGAAATGCAGAGGCAGTGGCCTAACATGTTACAGCAACTCAGACAAGCTCGTTAGTCGATTTTGGGCACTGCTGCAAAGCAAGGTCCCATTTCTTGATGGTTAGTGGCATTGGTGACAGTGTGCTCATAGGTAGCATGTGTTTCTAATAGCAATATGAGTGTTTTCCTTAATTAGCCATGTTGATTTCTTTACGTGAAGTCACTGCACTAGATGAGCTCCTAAAGCGAAGTTTTCTTAGCGTCTTGAACGTTATAACTGTCTCAATTAGCTGCTAGCACACGGTACAGGTGCGCTATGACATCAAGTGAAAGTGCACACTAAGTAAAGGTGTTGCTAAATTAAAGGTTCGTTTTAACGCAGTATTTCCAGCACCAAGCTTGCTGCTTTAACCATTACGCCAAGAATGCATTCCCGAAAGAGGCAAAGAAAAACACCCTTGCAATGTTTCATCATGCAAGCCAGCGCTTAATGACGTTCGGCATTGTAGTCATGTTAAATAGCTATGATGACAAAGAGTGAGTGCATGATTCTTTCGGCTCACGATGAATAGAGATGATACCGGATTCAATTTCCACTGAAATTCGCTATCACATGTCAGTTTAGTGCGGTTCTAAAGGCTAAACACATGGTGTGTTGCAAGTCACGTCGCAGTTCACTCAGTGATACAAATTATGCATGCTCTGCAATGTCCACATTGGTGACGGAGGGATTTCTCATCACATAAATCTTCAGAGGGTGTTTTGATTCAATACACCATTTACCTTTGCAGGCTCATGAAAGCTTCTCGTACACCTATTCCCACAGTGTGAGATGTC
Source organism: Dermacentor variabilis (assembly GCF_050947875.1). NCBI lineage: Eukaryota > Metazoa > Arthropoda > Arachnida > Ixodida > Ixodidae > Dermacentor > Dermacentor variabilis. The sequence goes on along the minus strand of NC_134573.1, from coordinate 40,131,334 downwards.
TGCATAATTTTTCTCCCGTAAATCCAATCAATGCACTACTCTTTCCTAGACCTCTTGTACCTTAGATGTTCCTTGATAGTGCCCTGCCATGCCTGCAATGGCCAACATGACTATTACCTCAAGAAAATGAGACTCCCTTGTCATACAGCTAGATTGCACTGCTATTGTTGTTTCTTTTGAGCTAACGAAAGAGAGAAATGACTATGATTTGTGCTTTCGTTGCATAGAGCGTGAACATACGCTATGCAACATTGTAGCAGTTACTTGGCATTATGACACATTTCATCTCTCGACACCTACTTCCTCTGATGACCAGGATAGCAAGGTATTTCGAAGGATTTATAATTGTAAATTATGTTTTGTCCAATGCAGGGTCCTGACATTTGAAAGTCATATTAACAGAACTGATACTGTTCCTCGTAACTGCTCTGTCATGTACATGCTCAATCTGATCTGTAGGTCGAACTGGGTAATGAAGGCAATGTTAAATACATTTTACAATGGGCATTTGAAGGATATGTCAAACCTGTGTAGCTGCCATAATAAATAATAAGTGTTAGATCACATAAGCAGATCACGTAGTGTGCTATACAAATAGCAGTAGTATGTAACTGTAATGAAATACATACAAAATGAAAGGGGAAGTGCTGTAAAGCTTGAGCGTCAAGCTCAGATGCGGTAGTGATGATGTAGTCAGCTCGCACACGACAGGGGTGACTGGAGATTGCAGAGATGGCCCTTTATTCTGCAGTTGGAACAAGCAATTCCTGCCAACGAAAAACCACAGACGTAGTAGAAAATTTGCAAGTAGTATGTAGTAACAAGTTTGCATGTGAATGTCTATGCAGCCGGGTAACCTCAAGAAAAGTGAAATACTTCAAAATTATGGATATAGGTGCCCATAAAAGGCACTAAGGCTGCCATTTGAGGCATATATAAGAATCAATGACTGTCCTTTAGGCTGCTCCCCCGACCCCCAATACAGGCTCAAATAATAAGTTCTAACGCTGTGCATTTGAGGATAAAGTATGATTTCCTTCGGGACTCAACCCACTGACTCCCCCCCTTTATTGTGAAATTCAGATTGTTTTCACAATAAAATGGCTTGAGGCAGGTTGCATAGATGAACAGCCAGCAATTAGCCCACTCAGTTGCCCATAAGTTAGTAAGGTATGATAACGACATCACTTACATGAAATGGCACATTTCTAAGGTCTCAGTCTCTGGTAATGTCGCAATGTTAGCAGAGTGATGAGAAGAAGGCTTGGTTGCGGAAGTAAACAATGTGGCCATCAAGCTTTCAGAATTGGAGATTAAATATCTCAAGAAACGTGACACACGCTTTTTTGTTAGGCAGTGTGTAAGTAGCAAAGCAGCTGTATATAGTTCCTCTTTCTGTTATTTCAACGATGCCGATTTGTGTAGAGTGACAGAAAATTCTAAGGCATGTGTGTTAGCTTACGAACTTAATAAATTTTTGAGGAAGTGTTATGCAAAAATTTTTCGCCAGTGCACTAATTGCAGCTGCCACATTACAGCGCAAACTTTCATGAACAGCCTTACAGCTCAACACATAGAAATTGTGCTCATTGTTGGAATCTGTCAGCCAAAAAAAAATATGTGGAGCAAGTTCTTGAAATGCCACAGCATCTTGGAAAGAAAGTGGAGATAGTTTAGCGCCAAGCATGTGATAGTGTCCATCAGGTGACCCTTCAGAAAGAATAAAAACTTGCCAGGTGTGACAGGTCACATGATTTGCCTTGAGGGACACAAGAAAATGTGGAAGCAAACAAACATGCTGAGGCACTATCAGCTCCATAAGGTTATCTCAACATATAATCAAACGCATCATAAACTCGCACTCGCGCTGCGACGTTTTATTCACATATTCATCAGCTCACTCGCAGGTCTGTTCCTCCTTGGTGCAAATGACACTTGGGAGAACTTACTGAAAGCTCATACTCGTCTGCTCTGATGCTCTGAGCAGCATGAACGCACTTGTGATAACAATATCCGTCCATACTTACTGACACAAGTTTAAAAACACAGTTATTTCCATTCGCCCATAATAAGGTAGCAATAATTTCCACTAGCTTGCAACCACATACACTGCCACAAACACTGGAGTTTACAATGTGCTCATAGGCACACTGCCTTTCACTCACACTTATCTTCAATCATGCATCTTGCCATTACTTGCTCTTTGCACTTCTTGCATGCCACGGTGGTGCAGTTGGTTCTACAATGTATGTTTAAAGGGGATAACTGAGGTGCGATAATGGACGAGGTGTGTCTTTCATTGAAAACATCAGTGTGCTTTAATGAAATGTATGTGTTACTCCGTCTGGATGACGTGGACATTGTTACCTGGTAGGCAATGAAACAATGATGTGCAGCAACAGTCTGTGATGGTACCCATATATGTGTGTGTGTGTGTGTGTGTGTGTGTGTGTGTGTGTGTGTGTGTGTGTGTGTGTGTGTGTGTGTGTGTGTGTGTGTGTGTGTGTGTGTGTGTGTGTGTGTGTGTGTGTGTGTGTGTGTGTGTGTGTGTGTGTGTGTGAAAATCCCGAAGAGGATCTGCTGTAATAAGAACAAATGTCATGCATCTGTCGTAATGTCACATAGTTTTCATATGTACGGATAGTTTGGTACAGGAGCACAGTTCTTCCATAAATCACTCGATGAAAAGTTTCCCCAGCAGACATTGAATGTTGTTGCTTTGTCACAATAACTACACAATTAATGCCGCTACATTAAAATGCATAATTGTGTCTATCATCATGAACACCCTAAAGGCTATGAATGTGAGCTAGTTGGTACAAATTCATGGGTGAAAAACAGTGCAAACACGGACAAGGGAAGAACACAAGACCACACACGTGCTGTGTTCTTCCTTTGTCCGTGTTTACTTTGCATTTTCTTCGCACATGGACCACGACGGAATTCAAGTCCAAGCAACAAATTAGAAGCCAAATAATGCATACAACTGCCACAACAAGAGTCACCCTAACAGAAAACTGACTGTGAAATGCGAACCTGAATTCAGCAGTTAACAAATAAGATTGTGCTGCTATTACCGGCCAATAAAAGTATGAGGCCGACAGGGAGTATGTGCACAGTCAGTGTCGCACTCACTGGGGATTTCACTGCAATTCACACAATCTTGTTAATCCATAGTTGCTTATATCCCTACTGACGTGTGAAACGTAGGTAGATGTGGATGAATGGGTGCATTTAAGCAAGTGCAATTTATTGTTGCAGCATGTACAGATTCCCAACACCTTGAGAAAATACACAGGTTACACAGAGTAAGCACATAGGTTTGTAATCATTTCTGATACCAGAGATTAAAATTTATGTGAAATCCTGCAACATTACTTCAACTACACTGTACTGATTCTACAAATTGCTGCACAAAATGGAATTAAAAATTAAATAGAAGTCACTCGCTGCTTATATACCTGCCTTACTGAAGTCTCCCCGAGCTTGGCGCGCATACACGTAAGGTCCTGGAAGATGGTCTCCAGAGAATGTGTGAAGGTACGTGGTGCTGCAAGCAAACGATACAGCATTTGTGTCAAATGGCGCAACTTGTAGGCGAAAATGCACAGAGAAAAAGAGTATAATGAAGTTTAATTTGGCATTTTAAAATCGCATATTGGCATTGCTCATAGGTGGACATTTATTTAAACAAGTAAACAGTGGCTGCATTAGCACTGCAGCACCAACATTAACTAGAAAAAGACATAACATAGTGGCACCTTCTTCAAAGAAAATGAGTGCGAATAATGCACTTGTGTTACAGCATCTTTCTCTTTATCAATCAGGCCAAAAGCGTGCCTATTATTAACAGTACCAAGCCATACTCCGTCTTTGTGCACGTTACCACACATGAAAGAAGGCACTCGGGCTCTTCTATGTTCACAAACTGATAGGAGTATTCAACAATCCATATGAACATGCATACATGTTGAAGCGCAGTGAATAAACGTGAGTACAACACCTGTAGCACAACAATATGCAGTTTTCTATCAGCGTCATATTGCTTCTCCAACAGAGGACAGTACATGATTGCAGTAGCTGTCATGCCCCTCATGTTCGTTCTATTCATTACTTGAAATCTTCTTCCATTACATGTGCATGTGCTGATCAACAAGCAGTGCGATGTTTGGTAAAGGTGCCGTTTAACGTAAAATGCCTGTCGAAATGCGCTGCTGCAGGAATCTTGATGCGTGGTGTTTGCTTGGTAATGGTTTATGGTTGCAGCTATGTGCTACATTACATATATCGGGAATATGTGATGTAGAAGACCAGTACTATGTGGCACTGTTCTGACTGAGTCAGCCAGCATTACAAGTCTGCAATTCCTTTGTGACACAGTAAGATCGTCATGCCCACAGTGCTCGATTGAACTTAGTCATAAGGGTAGTGACCAGCGTTACTCCCACACATAACAGTTATCATCACTAGAGTTACCTCCAAGTACGCACATCATATCTGTACTGTCTAGAGAACCCCGTGACATTCAGTACTATCAATGGAGTGCAACGATGAAAACTAACAGTTTTGAGCATGCTCAGAGGATGAAGTGCAAATGAATTATTAACTTGTGCACAAGACCTCACATCATATTGAGCTCATCCTCTGCTATGCCAAGCTGTTGCAAACAACGAATCGAGTATTACCCTATGCGGAACGTACATTGTGGCGTACGACAGAGCCCTAGTGAAACAGCTATTTATTCTATCACTGCACAGTAGCGATGAGAACCTGTTTGTGAAGAGTGGTGATTGTGAGAGTAGACTCTTAGAGGCTGCTTTGTTCTTTGTGCTGTCTCATTTGCTCTCTCAGAATGTAACACATGTATGATTAGTATTGTACCCATGGTCTGAAGTGTTTAAACTTTTAAGAGTGTGCAATCTTGTATTTTATATTGATTACCTGTCCTCCCTACTGTAATGCCCAATGGGCGAAGTAGGTATGTAAATAAAAAGAAAAGTCCGTGCATGTTGTGTACAATTTACTCCCAAGCAGAATCACCTAACGTTAAAAAAATCCAAGGGAGTGTACTGTAATTCATCGCAAGATGCTGGCGGAGCGTGAAGTAAAAAATATATTATGGGTTTTTTACGTGCCAAACCCACGAAATGATTATGCGGCACGCCGTAGTGAGAGATTTCGGAATAATTTCAACCACCAGGGATTCTTCAACGTGCACTAAAATCTAAATACGCGGATCTTATCGCATTTCGCCCCACTCGAAAGGCGGCCGTCGTGGCCGGAATTCGATCCGGCGACTTCGTGTTGAGCAGCCCAACACCACAGCCACTAAGTAGCCATGTCGGGTTGGAGCGTGACCTCGTGGGGTAATGTGGAACAAAGTTGTCGCAGCTACAAATTGGTAGACAGCAGTTTTATCGGCTGCGTAAACTTGTAAGCATGCGCTTACTAAGCAGATTAACAGACACGGTGTCACGCGCGCTCCGGAATGTCCGCGGTGTCGGAAGTATGGTTTGAGGAAGAGCGGTAGTAGCAGCAAGCGACCCTCGTATTGCCCGTCGCTTCAACGCGAACAGCGAGAACGCAGCGCACACGAACCCTCGCTGAGCGTAGCCTATCGTAGACCGGCATCAAGATAGGACCTGCGCGGCCGCGCATACGCAGTCGCCGGTGGATGCGGCTTGCGGCCACGATCTTATCGCACTTGCACTCTGCACGGAACATCACGCGGCGATGCCGACGGCGGAAATCCGCCAGAATTGTTCATATATGTGTGCTATCGCAACACGGAAAAAAAAAAAATGAGGGGGGACGTTCGGTAACGGTTACGCCATAGCCGGTTACACCATGGAGGAAGTGTAGGTGTGCGGGGCGGAAGATGAACATGAAAACGAACCAGATGCAGCGATTCCTAGGGAATGAGGAGGGGAACAAGATAGTCATTTAAAGTGTTCGAAGTTATGCTGCCTTCTAGTGGCAAAAAATGTTATTAATATTTAGATGAAGCATTATATCAACAGTGAAAGGTAATTACATCAGAACTGCCCGTACAAATGAGTGAAATTCGCTTATGCTAAAAATGGGTCCAGTCATTTGTGCGTTGCGTTTAGTACATTTTTTTATGGAGCTGTTGTTACAGTCTCCAATCCGATTGCACGTTTCCGAGGATGGATGGTCTCTCATTTTTTTTTTTTTTCATACGCGCAGCCGGAGGCGACGGGCGAGAGCACGCGCTTGTCGCCTGCAGAGCACCAATGGCGCACTGTGAAGCGGCAAACCTGTTACGTGGCCCCAAGCGACACAAGCCCACGTAACACGACAAAGGACTAGCAATCGTTACAGCTACGCCTGGAAGTAAAGCGAAGTGGAACGGAAACGTAGCAAGCGGCTTCAAAAACGCGTCGCCGCTGAGATACAAGAGAACCTTTTGTTGCAAGCTAAATGCATGTGCACTTTCTGTTAAGTGCGCCTAGACTTGCTACTTCGACAATGCTGCTGTCACATACGCATACCTTTCCCGGACGTTTTCGTTGCAATGCTTCCACACCTTGCGTTGTTGACTTGCTGCGGATTTCGCCAGAACGCAGGGCGCGCGAAATAGCGTGCGACGAAACAGTAGGTATTTCCATCTGCCTCGCCGAAATAATTATTCGACGAAGTTGCGACACGGAACAGCACGTAGTATCTGGTCAACACTCAATACGTGTCCGTCGTACGGGTGGTCTGGTGAGGCAATGATTCGCAGAGAGAATCACCTGTAGCACAACATCACTGGTCTCATGCCACACGCACCACGACACACAACACGCCAGCGCGCAGTAAATGGCAGCCACGTGAATGCAACAATACTTTGGCTGCGGCTATTACCGCCATTGGCTTATAGCACGCCCCAGGGCACTTTCGAGTTTCGGTTTCGAATGACCGCGTATGATGTAATGCGTGCGAGCGAGAGGGTTAGGAGCGCATTCCATCGGCGATGCAGCGAGCGCTTGAGTGAGGTTGCGGCAGCAGCTCGCGCAGGCGCAAGTGCTCGAGGGGCGGGTCTTGAACGGCATCGTCTGCTACGGCGACGCGCGCTGGCCGCATTGTCTGCAAATGTGCTACTGTCAGGGTGGTGCGCTGATGTCATCGTTACTGCGTGAAATGAGCCGGTATTCTTTACTAAGCGTTGCGCGACGCCCACTAATATGCCTTGACGGTAAGTTCATCGCTGAAAGGTGCAGGGCAATCATAGACGATGTAGTGATTCCATACGTTATATTGACAGCCCAATCCCGGAAGGCGACTATATATTCCAACACGATAGGCCGCCGATTCACATTGCTCGTGTGTTGCAAGGAACGCTCAAGGAGCGTGCCGTCACTCTCCTGAAGTGGCCGCCCCAATCCCCGGGCGTCAACATCATTTAAAATGTCTAGGGAGTATTGAAAGCATCGCTGACTCACCACCCTCTCTATTGTTTGCCCGAGGGATAGGCTTTGGGCCACCATCGTCATGGCGTGAGACGTGCTGCGAATGAACACATCGCTGTCCAAGTCACTCTGCACTTCACTGCCTTCCAGGAAGTGCGCTGTCATCGCGGCCGCTGGGGACATGACGAGATACTACTAAGTCAAGTTCGGAACATGACGCGTCTAACTCTCCGCCGGCGAGCAGGGCCTGTTTGGTTTAGGGAATGATTGTGGAAAAAAATCACTTCCAGCTCGTTGTCGTAACCTTTAAAAGATTCCTTTATTCGTATCCGTTTCTTTCATCGTGTATGGCCCCCAGAAGTTATCATTATTGAGTGCCTCGTTTTCCTTTAGAGTCAAAGACAGCACGTTGCGCGCATATCTTGGTGCGTCTTGTCCCTACATATTACATAGCACACGTACTGAAGAAATTTACACGCACGCACTCGGTACCCCGGCCTTTTGAAAGAACAAACGAAGCATGCCGCCAAAATAAGTTTGTTGAACTCCATCATCGCCAATGAAGGCTCAGAGTTTGGCGTCGCACAACGTTCAGTACAGAATGTCAGCTCAGTTCCCGCAGTTACGATGAAAGCGGTGCCCCGCCCCTGACAGTAGCACGCTTCCCAACAATGCTAAAACAATGCAGCCAGCGCGCGCCGCCGTGGCAGACGACGCAGAACACGACTCCGCCCCTCCTGTATAGGGTCTACGGTGCCACTCTGCGGCCACGCGAGCTGCAGCCGCCAGCCGCTTCGGTCCTTACCGACTCCAGCGCTCGCCGCATCGCGATACATGTGTGTTCCGAGTTTTCCCCTGAGTGAGAAACAGACTACGTTGGTGCATGCGTGTGTGTTGACACGTGGGTGCGTGTTGACGTGTGTGTAGACAAGATGACATTCTTTGTTTCGATGTTATTTACACCAGGCAGCGAGATAACAGAGCCCAAGTTTCTACGTGTCACGCACTACATTCGCTTGTGGTCCTGAAACGCAGACGCTGCGCGTCTAGTTTATCGGTTTGCTTTTGCCATGGCTTTCGCTCTTGCCATACGGTCATCTCCTCTCTCGCTCTTTCGCACATGTTTTATTATTGTCCAAGTGTTCGTCCCGCTTTTCCTCTTTCATTAGCCACATCTCTGTCGGCGCCCAGGTGACGGAGAGCTGTTTGTTTCAATGTGAGCAATATGCCCCACCCTCGGTCCCTATAACCGGTCCCACTGCGATGCTTGCGCGTCACTGTACAGTATACTGCCTGGACATGTCCCAACGCACCGATACTCTCCTCATACTCAACCACACATCCGAACAGTGGGAGGCCGCACTGTCCAATTCGAACCCGCTTGACCAGCAACAACTTCTATATGGTGGACCCGACAGGCAGCCAGAGCCGCCGCAATCTCTTCTGGCTTGTATCTGACGTGTGAAAGTTCTAATAAAAGGGTTCCTGTTATAACACAATTTGTACTGTCTTCTGAACTGAAGTGTCGGTCGGCTGCAAACGTCTCTCCGCTGCCCGCAGCAGACGCAGGGTACGCGCCGAGCAGACGACAGAGCAGATGCGCAAGTGGACTCGGGCGTATTCCAGCCGGTAGCATGGCCCAGCAGCCATGGTTGCTATAGTAACGGCGCAGGGAACCGAGCGCGCGTCCTAGATTTTTTCGTGGCAGCAGCAGAGCAACACTACTCGCTTACGACCTAATGCGCCTAATAGAGGGGCACCCGGACCTTGTGCTACGTGTCCTCGGTGTACTAGCATAACAATAAATGTTCCTGCATTTCAGAAACCAAGCCTGCAGTGGCTATGGGAGGTTATCTCATTTTTACGCATCTGTATGACAGGCAGTGTCATCTGCACTCGTGACGCTGAGAGCACACGCATGTACGTAGACGCGTAGTGTGTCTACTTTACGGCTTAGCTGCTACAGACGTCGGGTGCTGGCTTTTTTTCTCTCAATGAGAGAAAAACGCTTTCGAATCAAAACTTCCTCCGGGAATAGGTGGTTATGCTCAGTGCCTGTTTGCGACCTTTTCCGACTTCGGGGGTTGTTGCTGACCATAGGCGCCAAGGGCCTACGTGCGCGAGCCCCCTCCGGAGTTTTCCGGGAAAGTCTGAGCCACGTCACCCCCCACCACCACCAAACGTTCCAATACCAGTGCTTTGTCACCCACATTATGTGACGTTTCTTTTAACTTTCCTCGACGTTTTCACTTGAAATTCTGCTGGGGCAACCTTGGCGCGGATGAGAACGGCTTCGAATTCATACTTTCGCTTTCATTCTTCAAAAAGAAAAATTAAATTATGGGGTTTCGCCTGCCAAACCACGATCTGATCATGAGGCACGCCGTGGTAGGGTACTCCAGAAGTTTGGACCACCTGGGGTCCTTCAACGAGCACCTCAATCTAAGTACACGGGAGTTTTCGCAATTCGCCCCAATCGAAATACGGTCTGCCTGGCCGGAATTATATCCTGCGATCTCGTGATTTGTAGCCCAACACCATTCTCACGAAGCAACCACGGCGAGTCGCTTTATTTCTGCAAATCCTGACATTATGTAGGAGGACGCGCGCATTAGAAGCACTAGCGGCTTCAGCGTCATCCGTATTTTCTCACTTCAACATTGTTTACATTTGCACTGTAAACACCACGAACGTATACAATGCATTTCAGTATACGTGCAGCACAAAGTTTATTTCATTTTTTGAAACAGAAGAATGTACCCAATTATCAATCATTTCAAAAGGTATGGATAGCTCATACCTAGAGAATTAATATGTAGCTGCACATTCACCTCGCTTTAAATTGCTTTGCGGGATTTTTTGACCATGACAGAAAACTAGACTTCAGTGACCCCTTCGGCAGAGTCTTTTATCAATGGCGTGCGAAATGCAAGTAAATGTTGTGTCTGCTAGTAATGCTTCTCTTTCCAGTAAGCAATGATAACGACTCAGAGAAATAGAAAACTCCAGTAATCTACAACATTTTGTAGAGATGGAAACATCGCTACTTGCATGCAAAGGTCATAAATATACACGGTGTCCAACATAACGTCAGCCAAGAATAGAGAGATGAAAGGCGCATCGGAAGCGACATTGAACCGAACGCATACTATTCGCACTACGCTATATAGTAACTCATACAATTTTTTCTTGTTTTCCCCATAACTCAGTAATTAATGAAGCTTCATTATCCAACTGTTTAAATTGTTGGCTGAGAACCCCGTGTATGATACGCAGATTTGTACAGCCCCTTCAGAAACCACCGATCGAGTTGTTTCCTGTGCGATACTGCTCATGTAGTCCTTGTCTCCGTGTAGCCCAGAAGGCCCGCAAAATATGAAAAAAAAAAGCCACGTGACAGCGCTTGCGCAGTGATATCATGCTCCTTGCTCTCGAGCTGGATCTTTATTCTCGGTCTACCTCCATGACTTTCGGAGGCAGGTTCACCTACGCGAGATTTCGCAAACGCGTCCAAGTATACTGCCGACAAAGCTTGGCACAGCGCCAGAAATGAGGACGCGCTTGGAGAGTGCAACTTCAAAGCGAAACTATCTGATCCGCCCCTTTCTCGTGTTTCCTGCTTGGATTGCCCGGCTCGAGCTGGTTGCACGCGCTCTAGGAGGGCACGCTAGCTGCGTCAGCACAGAGCTGCGGGCCGCACTGAGGCAAAGAAGGGAAGGCCATTTTTTTTTTTTTTAAGATGCTGCGCCTAAGGATAATTACTTATACACTGTGTGGCGCAGCTCAGGTAGGCGCGCCCTGCAACATCGACATTTTGAAAAATGCGCCTATCTTCGCCCGCCACGCGCCGCAGCTAGAGGGAGGTGCGAGAAGAAAGAAAAAAAAAACATTCTGTTTGCGCGCGGTCACGTGCCATGGTGCGAAGAAGCACAGCTGCTCGACGTCCTATTCGAAGGGGGTGTTTTTGATAAGCCGCGCCAGACAAGTGCGGAGCCCGGTGCGGCTCACGTGGCGCAATTCGGTCGGTATTTTTGGTTCCGGGGCCGAATGCAGTCCATCATAACCATTGGCAGCACAATTTCACTACGTGAAATCGAGGTGTCGAATAGGTGTATATCTACGGGGTTTTCAAGGGGAGTTGCACTTCGTTTTATTCATTACTTCATTATAAGCCGTCTTCTTACAACCAGGTTCAAGATTATTCATTCTGACCGAGTTACGTCACGCTATATCTTGGTATATCTATGCATGTACGCCTTACGTAATTGCAGGATTCATTTGCGGGATTTATGGCGACAACAATGGCGCGGACGCTCGAGGCCCGTTTGCGCCGTCGGTGTGTGCCTCGTTGTCGTCGGGCAGTCCGGCTATCGGCAGCTCATGCGCGGCCACCGTCTGTAGTATCATACGCATTTCCATTCTATCCTGATTTATTTCTTGTTGATTTTGTAATAAACGTGCCTTTTTCTTTCGATCCTTTTTATCCAATAAATGCCTTCTCTGATTCTCTCGCTTCCTTTTTTATTATTCATGTTTGTCTATACACACTCTCAATTGTGCTGCACCTGGTTGCCTACTTTCTTGATATCTTCCTCTATTCCGTGTCCACGCTTTTCAGGCGAACATATTTGTGCACAAACTCCGGCCATTTCTTTCCATCCATGTACATTACAGTGTATCTTCAAAACTAGTCTTGCCCTGCATGCGCTTCTCCAACATCAACAGAAGCCCAAGCCATGTCCCAATGCATTGCCTCATTTGTGTTTTTACCATGGCCTCTCAAAGCCAGTTGGCCCACCGCCCTCTGACATACAACCTCGGTAATATTTCTGATTTATAGCGCAGATTTGTTATTTCGACCGCTAGCGCTGGCACCATTAAACATTTCCCAATTCCTCGCGCGACCTGGCATTTGTCCTAGCCCCAAATTCCTGTATTATAGTCTGTATTCCTGTATTCCTGCACGAGCTCGAGATTCCTGTATTAGTCTGCAGGAGCTCGTGTTGTTGTTGTCTTCTTTCCCCTAATAGATAATGCTGTTCTTGCTTTCATGCCTCTCAAACATAATTTCCTTTATTTTAATCATTCCGGCCAAGACCTTAATCAGCAGCGCTTTTCTCCTTGGGCCCGGCTGTTTGATTACAGGTATCGGAATGTCATTGGGTCCTGCGACCTCATTGGTGAAAAGATTTCCTTCTGCTATCTGCCAATAGCACTATTGTTACTACTGTAGGATAATTTTATTTCTCTCGGGCTTCTGCGTTGCTGGATTTGCTTGAGCCAGGACTCTTGAACCGTACTAATGTGAAGCTTGGGGCTCCCATTCAAGACGCGGTAAAGACACATGCAGGTGGTAATCTAAAGCGGCCTTGTTCATATTTGTGTGCACGTTAAACAATAATCCAGTATTCCCCACTACTAAGCACGTCATTATCAGATGCTGGGTTTGGCGCTGAAAACGCAAGGCTTTATTCAAACTGCCAGTGCACGCTTTCATGGCAATTTGCATACAAGCCGTAACCTCCGCAAGTACGAGCATGCGGACTTCGCGGCATTCCTGCTTACCGATAAGGTATGTGCCGCGCTGACAGAGGCTTCCGAAACGGCTAAAGGAAGAGACGAAAAAAAAGCAGACGAAACAGTTTATTTACAGGGTGCAGAGCTACCTCATTAAAAACTCGCAAAAAAAAAAAACGCGCATTTCCAGATTTCGCTCCATCTCGCACACTCCGCAATCAAAGAACGGCAAGGAGAGACATACACGATGTAACACATGTACACGTGCAAAAGAACCGCGTGCAAAAGTTCCCCAGCCCCCTCACCTCTCGTGATTATCACCATGAGCTGCTGCTCATGGTGATAATCACTTCCCGGCGCAGACGCAATTCTTTGTTGCTGAAGGTCTGTGTGCCTGCGCGTGAACAATTTCCTCGATTAGAAGCGACGGCTCTGTTGCGGTGACACTGTGGTTCAAAACCTGTCGCTTTTTCTTTATCAAACGGAAGGGCAACAGAAATGGTGGTTGATCATAATTCCACGAATGCGCGAAACTCCATCTCTCCTTGCCTGTATATGTATAGGCAGGAGTGCTGTTCACCCAACTCGCTTGACTACGCGTTTGCCTCCTCACCGCGTTGCCGAGCGCCGGGCGAAACCTCTCTAGGGAAGAAAAATGGGCTTGCCCACCAAAAACTTTGGTTTAACAAAACGTCTACACTAGTCCAACAATTAATACATAAACGGGCACAACTTTCTGATCGAAAACAACATATACCGAGAGGGGTTTCATGGGACTGGCAAGTAACACCCACTGATTCCAATCAGGAGAGCTCGCGTGCACTAGGGTGTGTCGAAGACAGAGACAGCGCTCGTCGCACTCTATCTATAGAGGCTGCACTGCGAGCGCATTATCCGCACTACGTACTGCATGTGGCACGCTGGCCCCCGAGCAGTGCTTCCGAGCTATAGTTGGTTTCGCCTTGTACAAACAGCAGAACGTAAGAGAATAACTAAGTTTCAGCTCACACAGGCGGTACGAAGTCATCGATGTAAGGCTTATGGTTATAAGCTTCCACCTTATATAACAATGGCTTTCGCAGGGTGCCATATAAGCATGGTCCGCTGTCATGATGTGTCCACAGTGGCGCTCTTTTGTGGAAACTCAATACAGCCTCTTCGTCTTTCGCACTTCCGAGCAGCTCTGTCAGGTTACACATTTGAGCTCACACGAACCGGTGTCATATATACTCTCACGAAAAGTGGTCTTTGCACGTTTATTCATCACTGTTTTTATTTTATTTTATTTCGGACAACAACACATGGTGTACGCGGGGAGAGGCTAAAGGAGGCTAACATGTCTCCTGACGAGGCCGAACACCCGCATTACACGTCGGTGCAGATGGTGCGGAGTAACATATCAAGAACAGTGGTACATCAAACACAGCGAGACAAGAATTCAACATAAGCAATCCGCGTCTTTCATGTTCCTGAGCTGCCCTCTGACGCACGCCGCTGGAAACGTTTTGGAAGGATGTCGGGGATTTCGCCGGTTGATTTGTGTATCTGCGCCCATGTTGGCTTTACGTCCGTTGTGCGGTTCGTGGATCGCGATTAATTATTAACGGTTTCTCTGGGGCAGCATGTCGTTCACCCATTGAGTATAGTGGGTGTACAGGCCCGAGTGCGCTGTTGCGGAAACAGCGCGGCCCATAAAGGCACGCTGAGTTCCGTCTGCCGAGGAGCCTGCCTTGAGTTCGTTGTCGCTGATGTCTGCAATTGCACATTGCTTTTTGTATTCCTTTTGCACATTCACTAAACATTTCGCATATTCAAGAAGCCTTCGAGCGCAGCCTTCCAGGTGGGATTTGCCAAAGCGGTGCATTTGTTTACCTCTGCAGCTTCAGATCGCTGTAAGCTTCGGTTATTGTAGAAACGGCGCGTCGCTGGTGTGAAATAGTCTCGAAACGTAGCAAAACATACAGACGAGTCAGTATGAGCGGCCGAGTCCCTTAAACAACTGCAACTGTGATCCAGACACATATATATTACGGGCTGTTACTGCTGATTCTCGCTTTTGTTTAACTTCATCGTACTTACAGTTTGCGCGTGCTATAAAGTATTATTAGAGACAACTGTGCTCGGCGTAAGTCCCCACTTATATGCCGTGTAGTTCTCTCGCTCAAAGGCGGATGCCATCGCTGAAACCGTTGGCAACTGAGCGAGTTTATGCTGCTGTATCGAATGCGCTGTCTCTCCTTTCCGGTTTGACGCAGAGGTAAACAATACCTATTTGGAATTAACAAATGTCACCATAACAATACACTCAGGCCCACCATCCACGGGGATTCGGCCGGCAGCGTTCGGGAACGGTGACCGAAATACAAAATGTTGGCACAGGGCTGTGTCACCGCTTGCCGCTTATTATGTGCGTGCCGTGCGAGGTGAAGAGCAGTTATCAAATCGCTATAGGGCTGCAACTAAGAGCGGTTTCCTTCGTCCTGACTGCTTATTTTTTAAGTCCAGCTCCATCGGTAGCAGGTGCACGAACTCGATGGGGTGAGGCCTAACCCAAACTTCGCTAAATAGGATCAACATTGACTCAAACTTCACACGCACAGCTTGAGAGGAGTGAAGCTCGTGCATTTCAACTTCGAAGGCATCTCGGCGCATTTTGAGCGCGAATAATTTTATTTACAAGTGAATGAGCTGCAACATTGGCTGCAGCTATCGCGTTGTCGGTTCGATATCACGTAGGGTTCGGTCAAGCTATCACTGTCGGCTCGATGATTTTGTCGGTGCTGTTGACACGAAAGCCCGTCGCGCTATATGACAACTCGCACCCGTCGGCTACGTGGTTGTCGGCCCATTACGATCAAATGGTCTTAGTGATACAGTGCTGAATAGTCGGCCAATCATCGGCGCCAGTGACTTGTCGGTCTCGTATCAATGTTACCACGCCTTAAAACAGTACATGAAGTCAGGCACGCGCTGCCACTACCAGCAACAGTGGGCTGACGCTGCAAGAAGACTGCGTCAGCAACGTGTTTTTGAAGTGTCGTCCAAGTGTAACGCAGGGGTTTATCGATAAATTTGACAACCGTCAATTAAAGGCGGCAACTACGTGTTTCACGGTGCAGTCCGGACGAAGGCCTGGCCCTTTTCTGTTTCGAATTGAAGTTGCAGTCCTACGCAGGTTTTCGGCACCGAACCGACGTCGAGCTACCAGTAGAGCTTCAACGCGGTACATAGCACGAGCGTTTGCAACAGCGAGCGTCCAAGTGCTTTTTTTTTTCGGGGTACTTTCTGCCGATATCTGGCCGCGCGGCCTCGCTAGCGTCCCTTCCAAAACGTTTCGCAACTAATCCGCTAGGGCAGGGCGCATGCGCCGTCGCACCGTGAAAGAGGCGGATTATACAAGCACTGGTCAGGCAGAACATAATAGTGAAGAAGTCATCAACAATGAGCTATGGTAAGTGGTGTAGAAAGAAATAAAAAAAAACGTAGACGTGCTTTATCGGCGCATTTTAAACCGCGAAATTGGAGTGATTCACAGCGTCAACTCGCCAATTCAGGGAAAAAAATAGAGAGAATTTGTTCAACTTTCCTCAACAAGCTGTGCACAGTAGCCGTTTGAACAGGCGATCGAGTACAATATGCGGACAGCCTCATCGCGGCAAAGTTCTCCATGCACAGCGCATACAATGAGCACTGCCGTAAACATGGCGCGGAAGTTTTCTCTCTTTTTTTGTTATTTTTCGCTCGCTGTTCTTACGTACTGTACCGTCTCAACTCCAACAAGGGTGTTCATTGAACGTATGCCACATATCAAACCACAGCAGCTCCTATCTACTTTCTGCAGATTCCAACCTAGTTTCTTCGAGGCGGAGTTACTGCGGGTTATGGATAGCATGGGAGTGGCATCGTAACGGAGTCGACGATGGTGATTTGCTGCTGGATAGTCTTCAGATTCCCTAGCCGACTCGCCTAGAGAACACGAGGGGATTAAAAGCAGACACTTTGCGAAAGTGAAGACAGAGGGTGCTGGGGCCCTATAACGTAAAACCATTCCAATATGTTTCGATTCCAATCTCCTGACGTCAAATTTGCGTCAACGCAACCACCGGGCGGTCACGCGCAGCGTTGTCTGAACATACCAATCAAACGCTCTCCTCGTTTATAGGAGGTCACTTTTGTTTGCTTGAAAAACGAATAACATTGCCTACACTAAGCGGCTTCTCGTATCTAATTGGCTGACAAGAGGCGAGGAGAACGCTCAAGTGGAGAGGGATTCGATGGGGCCGAGCCACTGCACTGAAAGTCGATAACCGGATGAAGAGGGTGGTGCCGGCGTCTACGATTGGTCGGCTTTGCCTTAGCTTGCGGTTGCTGGTGGAAAATCGCGGGGGCATGAAACGGAAGCTGAAGAATGACCCTAAAACGGACCTTCAACAAACAATATTTGGCAGAATGAGGGGGTAAACGTGCCCAAAGTGCTTGAAAACGTTGCACGGCCACGCAAGAAGATTTATTATACGCAAATATACCCATGCTCTCCGGCAGGTGCGAGTAGCCAGTGTCTGAGCGATCGGCGGCAGCCATCTTTTATTCCTTTCGGAACGGGGCAGCCTGCGGCTATTCCGAAGAAAGCTCAGTTTTGTTCGGCATAATAATGCATCTTTAACGCGTGCACATCTCTTTGACGCGGTGAGTTTTTGTGGTTCTGTGACGTCGCGTGACAGGCAGGTGAAGTGGGTTCAGCGCGAAAACTCTTGACCAATAGCCGAGGGCTAATGGTGAAAAGGCGTCGAATCAGAAGTAACTATACTTGTTTTGTTCGGTCAAGTCATGCATAATCAGTGTGTACACGTATATCGGAGGGGGAGGTATCGCGGTTTTCGTGACGTCGCGTGACAGACAAGTGAAGTGGGGGTGGTTGAAAAAAGTTTTTGGCCAATCGTG
Source organism: Dermacentor variabilis (assembly GCF_050947875.1). Classification (NCBI taxonomy): domain Eukaryota; kingdom Metazoa; phylum Arthropoda; class Arachnida; order Ixodida; family Ixodidae; genus Dermacentor; species Dermacentor variabilis. The sequence continues at coordinate 40,113,464 of NC_134573.1, read as the reverse complement.
GAGGGCTGATAGCAGAATTGGAATGGAAAAATTTGCAATAGTTTTACGTTATAGCGCCCCTGATGTGAACTGAGACGGTCAAATTGCTCCTGAATTGAGTGGGCTCCCTCACTGGAGCAGTGTAACTTAGCTAAATAAAGCCTTTTTCCTTCATTTTCTGCAACTTGACGCCGCAGTCGATGGTGGATTTCATGCCCTGAACGCTACCCTAGCCGCAACAGTACATCGCCCAACTCAAGCATGATACAGACCATGCTTCCCGAGGCGCATAACTACTCGTCAGGGCACGTGAAACGTAAATATAATGCAAGCGCATAGGCAAGCGTGTTTGTTCATTGATTCGCCCGCTTTGTCCTCTGCCGTCGTCTTCGAAGTGACTGCTGCGCGATGACGCGTTAATTTCTATTCGACTGCGTGCTGCATTTCTCTTGCTTACTGGTACCTTTGCTATACGAACAACGGCCGCATGTTCGAAGTGTGACGCAACTGAGCGATTACCTCCACGCTGAAGGTAATAAGGAGGCTGCTTGTGAAGAGTATATGTGCAATGTTGAACGCGAATGTGAAAGGAAGACTCGCTAATAAACCGATGAGTAATATGCTATGTAGGCATTCTGTGACATCGCCCACTCGCGCGTAAGAACATGTCCGTGTGACTGAATGCGAAACCATTGCGGCAAGCGCCAGGACAGCCAGGAATGAGAGAAAATTTGAGGACCGTCCTTATTACCTTAACGTCTACTCAGTATAGTGCGGTACCCGTATCTATTACTCATTTGCAAATGTGTTGCTACCGGATTCACAGGGCTTCGGTTACATTTCTCCTTTTCTCTCCGTCGATACCGACATGCGTGCATGATCGACATTGGGAAAGCACTAGCGGAGTGCAATATGCTTCTTCGGCCACTTGAACTATGTTTTCGTCGTCATAACACAGTGTAAAAAAGCTAATGGAAACATGAATAAACTGGAAAGGCTACATTCTTTTCTCTTCTTTTTTTGCTGTATACATTTCACGGAAGAAACATAAGCATGGACATGCTACGTAATGCGCAAACACGCGGATACATCCACGTCATTCGTGTAAACGTCACATTGGCGGCATTGCGTGCCACTCATAGGACAGCTGAAAAATCATGCTGGACAAGGTCGTTGATATGTTCCGTTTTCCTTGAAGAAATTGTACACATTGATGTGATGAGCACGACTGTTTGCGTTTGACGCAGTCATGTAATACCGCTCAAAGTAGTTCCACCGACAGTCACATTTCGCTTGATAACATCCCGTCACCGCTCTTGTCGGCGACGTACCCGGTCCACCGCGTTGATCACTCTGGAAAGCTACAATGACGCTCGCCGTCATGGTATCATTGAAGGCAAGCTATTAGTTCTGCTTGCTGGACATGTCTGCGTGTGCCGCGGTTTCCTACAGCTGACACCTCTGACAGCAGAAATCTTGGCACCTAAGCTCAATCACGAATATGAAAACTGTGTCGGACGTTCGTCGGTAATAAATTTGGAACAAAGTAGCGGCTCTACTATTTGCTTGACAATCCGACAGTTGTTTGGAAACTGTAACCTTACGATGGACAGCGAAAAAGACGTGACTACAGTCTACACAAAATCCAGCAATCGAAAAAGAAAAACTTCACGGTGTTGACGTGCCAGAACCAGGATCTTATTATGAGCCACGCCGAAGTGGAAGATTCTGGAAATTCGGCCCACCTGGGGTTCTTTAACGTGCACCTAAATCTAAGTATACACGGTGTTGTGCCATACTACGAGCACCACGTGGCGACCACGAGGCGACGGGTGCTGCCTTACCACATGCACCACGTGGCTGCCACGATGCGACGAGAGCACCCACTTCTCCGCGACGAATGAAGAATTCGACACGGGAGGCGAGTACAAGTAGCGCCAAGCCATCTCCGCGGCGCCCAGCCATCTCCGCGACGAATCAAAAATTCGACGCAGGCGAAGTCATCACCCTGCCACGCCTGGTTCCTGCCGACGAGCACTCGCCCAAGCCGGTTCCTGCCGACTAGGGGTCGCCGGGAGAACCGTTCCATTGTGAGAACACAGAGTCGCTTGCAGCCGCCCAGTCGGTCGGAAGCGCTCCTACTGCTACCTGTGCGCTCTCATCCACTATCTGTAAATATTGTACGAGGTTTTTCGTTCCTTCTTCTTCTACGGAAGGAGTCCGTATTTCGTCTTCCACCCCGAAGTAACAACACCGGGTGTTCCCGCATTTCACCCCCATCAAAATGCGGCCGCCGTGGCCGGGATCCGTTTCCGCGACGTCGAGCTTAGAAGCCCAGCAATCGAAGAGACTTAGAATGCTTTCCTGCGTGCTTTGTTTCAAACATCGAAGTTCAACCAGACCACAACTATGACAGTGACATGCATAACCGACCCTACGGACCGACATGTGCACCACCGTGCCTACTGCATTTCTCATATAGCAAGACGCCATTCGAGACCATACACTTGCAGGCGACGTCCTACATCTATCAACTAATAACTGGGTGCCACCTGCGGGTTTCGTGAAATATAACGGTGGTATACGAAGCCTTTGGTGTTGAATGCCTCCAGCTCAACAAAGTGACGAAGAAGGACGTTTATATCCTTCCACGCGTCGAGGACTGTTTCCACCATTTTCGGCACGTCTGTTTCTTTTTTTCCCCTCATCAGCACGTATCCGCAGCAACTGGTAGCTTGTAAGAAATAGTAACCGCAACCTAAAACAAAAAACGGAATCATTTCGTCTGAGAGAAAGTACAATACGAAATTATGGCGATTCCATTCGAATTATGCCCAGAGCCTAATGCTTTTGAGTGCGTGATGAACAAGTTTTTATACGAGGGATGGAGTGGCACTAACGCCCTGTATGTTTAGCGAGACAGTGGTGTTTTCCCAACTTTTCAGCATGACCTCCCCAGTGACTACAAATGTCATGCCTAACACAAATCGAAGGGCCAGCCCGTTTTTAGGGCCCTAAAAATGCCTGCGCCAATGTGAACGTTTTGCGAACTGTTTGGTGTGGGGTCATTCAAGGCCATACCTTTAAAGCCATACTTGTTGCCGGCTTTCCAAGACCGACGAACAAAAGTGACATTCGGCAATGTTACTGTATCTCCGTACTCTACGTACGCTTCGCAACAATTTCTTTGATGAAAGCCGTACCGCGAAGCACGAAATTCTGTTGGTTTAGGTAGAGAGCCAATGGGATGCGTTCTACGAGCTCCACAAAGGTTAGCAAACGCCTTGCGTTCTGGAACACTTCGACGAATCAAGCGCTATTGCATTTCACACGGATGCCAGGAACATTGTCCTCGATGCATTACTTGTGCATTAGCAAGATGGAGCTGAGCGAGTGGTCGTGTGCCGCGAGCTGCAATCTGCCTGTGTCTAAAGGATTGAATCTCACGACAAAGAAGAATGTTTGGCGGTTGTGTGAACAATTGCAACGATATGCCCAACTTTCTACGGCCAGCCATTAGAGCTTTGGCAGAACAACGATCCTTGTGCGAGCTCGCCAAACAGAAAGGAGAGTGTGGCCGTGTTGCACGCTGCAGTCTTTGGTTGCAATAACAAGTCATGGTCGCATTTGGCGAGTGCATAGATCGACGCTGGATCCGTAGTCGACCTACTCGACGTCGGTGAAGCAGATATATTTCCCTCCGCCATCCTCGTTCCGTCAAAGCCGATCGTCAGCGAAAAAATCCACAAATGCGGCCACTCATCGACTCCCTTGAAATTAGCATACTGGAAAATCCAATCAACGTTTGTTTCTACGCTACGTTCGTTTCTTCAGCGCCATTCACTCCTGCACAAACTTTCAGAAACGAGCAAAGGCGCCTGCCTCATTGCAATACAACGCCGTTGCTCAGTAACGAGCTCTTGCGCACCCCTCACGACGAGCGGGAGCTCGTCGCAAGAAGTGCATGAGAGATGCGACAAACATTTGGCAGTCACATCCACGTGCGCACACGGCGTAAGTACTTCAAGCCCGCTGGCTTCTTGCATCCTTCGTTCGTTCCCTTTCAATATAGTCGCGCTTTATTCGCTGCTCTTACAACCACCCTTGCGTTGTCAGTGACAGATTGTGCTGAACAGCTTTTCGCCCGACGCTTCGAAACCTATTTGGATCGACATTGGTTCGCCTATGGCACTGCTGTACAAGTAATCACCGCCACTCTCTGCTTCCCGCAAAAACATCGCCCAACTTTCACTGCGGGTGGCGCCAAATTGGCTCGATGTGCTCAAGATCCGCGCGAGCATACGCGGATGTATGTGCGCTATCACCAATGCAAAGACGGCCACCGATACAACCTTAACGCCACTGAGACTTCACGTATCAGCCTGGTGCTAAAGCATACGGGGAGACACCTATTCGCTAGCGCGTTACATTGGGGGAGCTTTGACGTCGATATTTTGCCCTTTATCTGGCACTTCACTAGGTTAGAGACGTCACATACCAAGGCCTTGCTGAGGGGGACGCAAAGGCCGCCACTGACGTATACCCCGGCAACGAGGTGATGTTTACGGTGCCAGGTTGAAGGCACGTTATCCCCGCTGGCAGCAGCACAAGTCGCTCACCAGCTACCGGCTTTCCTTTTTGCCTCATTGTATGCCTTTGCTGGCCACCAAGACGATGCTACAAGGTAAGCGGTTAATGTTATTGTCAAGCAGCAAATACAACGCGCGTGCTCTAGTATACCGGGGACAAAACAATTTCCCGTACTGCTGCTGACTGCGACCGCACGCACTCGCATTAATTTTGGCACAGCTTGAAAAGCAACTTGCTCTGCAGAATGGCACCGAATATTGGTTTCGGCAAGCGACTAAGTCACTAAAACGGAAACAATGTAACGTCAACTGAGCCACAACAGCAAACTCCTGATGTTAGCCAAAGCAGATAAATTACTGCAAATAGCAACACGTAAGGAAAAAATAAATAGAATGAGTAAATAAATGCATAGATGAGTATATGAAAACAAACAGTGACGAACGATATAGCATAAGTAACGTTAAAACACGCATGACAATGCCCACGTGTGCACAAAGTAAAAACACGGAGTAGAAGAAGTAACAGCACTGCAAGGTTCAAATGACTATCATGTATGGCCAGACCTGCTCCGTTGAGTCGTCTCACAAGTTAGGCATGTTTATGCGCACTCGCACCACCCACAACACAACACCAGTAGCTGAACAAGAACTCTCGTCGGAGCACAGGAACTTACGCTGCAGCACTGGCCAAACGCCGCATACCTTACGAGTCTGCAGGGGGACAGAAACAATCCAGAAGACGAGCGGACTTGCTGTCTTGAGTCGTCTCACAAATTAGGCACGTTTATGCGCACTCGCACCACCCACAACACAACACCAATAGCTGAACAAGAACTCTCGTCGGAGCACAGGAACTTACGCCGCATACCTAACGAGTCTGCAGGGGGACAGAAACAATGCAGAAGAAGAGCGCACTTAATTGCTCCCTTGAGTCGGCTCACAAATTAGGCATGTTTATGCGCACTTGCACCACCCACAACACAACACCAATAGTTGAACAAGAACTCTCGTCGAAGTACAGGAACTTACGCCGCATACCTTACGAGTCTGCAGGGGGACAGAAACAATCCAGAAGACGAGCGGACTTGCTGTCTTGAGTCGTCTCACAAATTAGGCATGTTTATGCGCACTCGCACCATCCACAACACAACACCAGTAGCTGAACAAGAACTCTCGTCGGAGCACAGGAACTTACGCCGCATACCTTACGAGTCTGCAGGGGGACAGAAACAATCCAGAAGACGAGCGGACTTGCTGTCTTGAGTCGTCTCACAAATTAGGCATGTTTATGCGCACTCGCACCATCCACAACACAACACCAGTAGCTGAACAAGAACTCTCGTCGGAGCACAGGAACTTACGCCGCAGTACTGGCCAAACGCCGCATACCTTACAGTCTGCAGGGGGACAGTAACAATCCAGAAGACGAGCGGACTTGCGGTCTTGAGTCGGCTCACAAGTTAGGCATGTTTATGCGCACTCGCACCATGCACAACACAACACCAGTAGCTGAACAAGAACTCTCGTCGGAGTACAGGAACTTACGCCGCATACCTTACGAGTCTGCAGGGGGACAGAAACAATCCAGAAGACGAGCGGACTTGCTGTCTTGAGTCGTCTCACAAATTAGGCATGTTTATGGGCACTCGCACCATCCACAACAAAACACCAGTAGCTGAACAAGAACTCTCGTCGGAGTACAGGAACTTACGCCGCAGTACTGGCCAAACGCCGCATACCTTACACTCTGCTGGGGGACAGAAACAATCCAGAAGACGAGCGGACTTGCTGTCTTGAGTCGTCTCACAAATTAGGCATGTTTATGCGCACTCGCACCACCCACAACACAACACCAATAGCTGAACAAGAACTCTCGTCGGAGCACAGGAACTTACGCCGCATACCTAACGAGTCTGCAGGGGGACAGAAACAATGCAGAAGAAGAGCGCACTTAATTGCTCCCTTGAGTCGGCTCACAAATTAGGCATGTTTATGCGCACTTGCACCACCCACAACACAACACCAATAGTTGAACAAGAACTCTCGTCGAAGTACAGGAACTTACGCCGCATACCTTACGAGTCTGCAGGGGGACAGAAACAATCCAGAAGACGAGCGGACTTGCTGTCTTGAGTCGTCTCACAAATTAGGCATGTTTATGCGCACTCGCACCATCCACAACACAACACCAGTAGCTGAACAAGAACTCTCGTCGGAGTACAGGAACTTACGCCGCATACCTTACGAGTCTGCAGGGGGACAGAAACAATCCAGAAGACGAGCGGACTTGCTGTCTTGAGTCGTCTCACAAATTAGGCATGTTTATGCGCACTCGCACCATCCACAACACAACACCAGTAGCTGAACAAGAACTCTCGTCGGAGCACAGGAACTTACGCCGCATACCTTACGAGTCTGCAGGGGGACAGAAACAATCCAGAAGACGAGCGGACTTGCTGTCTTGAGTCGTCTCACAAATTAGGCATGTTTATGCGCACTCGCACCATCCACAACACAACACCAGTAGCTGAACAAGAACTCTCGTCGGAGCACAGGAACTTACGCCGCATACCTTACAGTCTGCAGGGGGACAGTAACAATCCAGAAGACGAGCGGACTTGCGGTCTTGAGTCGGCTCACAAGTTAGGCATGTTTATGCGCACTCGCACCATCCACAACACAACACCAGTAGCTGAACAAGAACTCTCGTCGGAGTACAGGAACTTACGCCGCAGTACTGGCCAAACGCCGCATACCTTACGAGTCTGCAGGGGGACAGAAACAATCCAGAAGACGAGCGGACTTGCTGTCTTGAGTCGTCTCACAAATTAGGCATGTTTATGGGCACTCGCACCATACACAACACAACACCAGTAGCTGAACAAGAACTCTCGTCGGAGTACAGGAACTTACGCCGCAGTACTGGCCAAACGCCGCATACCTTACACTCTGCTGGGGGACAGAAACAATCCAGAAGACGAGCGGACTTGCTGTCTTGAGTCGTCTCACAAATTAGGCATGTTTATGCGCACTCGCACCACCCACAACACAACACCAGTAGCTGAACAAGAACTCTCGTCGGAGCACAGGAACTTACGCCGCATACCTTACGAGTCTGCAGGGGGACAGAAACAATCCAGAAGACGAGCGGACTTGCTGTCTTGAGTCGTCTCACAAATTAGGCATGTTTATGCGCACTCGCACCATCCACAACACAACACCAGTAGCTGAACAAGAACTCTCGTCGGAGCACAGGAACTTACGCCGCATACCTTACAGTCTGCAGGGGGACAGTAACAATCCAGAAGACGAGCGGACTTGCGGTCTTGAGTCGGCTCACAAGTTAGGCATGTTTATGCGCACTCGCACCATGCACAACACAACACCAGTAGCTGAACAAGAACTCTCGTCGGAGTACAGGAACTTACGCCGCATACCTTACGAGTCTGCAGGGGGACAGAAACAATCCAGAAGACGAGCGGACTTGCTGTCTTGAGTCGTCTCACAAATTAGGCATGTTTATGGGCACTCGCACCATACACATCACAACACCAGTAGCTGAACAAGAACTCTCGTCGGAGTACAGGAACTTACGCCGCAGTACTGGCCAAACGCCGCATACCTTACACTCTGCTGGGGGACAGAAACAATCCAGTAGACGAGCGGACTTGCTGTCTTGAGTCGTCTCACAAATTAGGCATGTTTATGCGCACTCGCACCACCCACAACACCAATAGTTGAAGAACAAAGCTTCGGAGAACAGATGTCCACTGCACATTTAGCAGCACTGAAACTTCAGCACACCACGAATGTCACTGGCATGCCCCAAACATCGCTCCACGCTGTTCATACTGGTGGGCATTTATGTAATTGTAATACTGGATGCGTACAGGGACATCCCACGCGGCGTTGCCTATGTGACTTTCGCTTGCTGCAGTCATCGTGCTTGCTCACACTCGTCATAGTGCCCTTGAAGTTCTCCGCACCTGTCGAGCATATATACACTATGTAGTGTATTACGTCCTGCTCCTCCCTCGCCTCTACACCGAACTCATTTGCGTCCATCTATGTGCCAGTCGCTTGCTTCTTCAATTGCCGCTTTTGTGCCTCACAAATATACGAGGGCTCTCGTACGGGCAGGCTGCGCGGTACCCGTGGGTCAACCAGTTCTGGCACAAGGCAAAACCGGTAAAACCTACTCAAGAGCGGCAACATGTGGTCACTCCAGAAGTTGTCATCTCTTGCTATCTCCTGCACAAACAGACTTTTCTCCGTTCTCACAACGAAGAAGCAAGCTTGTCTCTCAGTTATATTGAGCTGCCCTTGGATTTGATACCAATAATCGCTTCTGGGTTTTAGTGCAATGTTGCCACTTCTGTCGATGGTCATGTAATGTAGCTTTTTTTGCTCCATTGCTTCGGCGATGGTCATGGTGCTAGCTGACTTCGGGCACTTCACTTCGACAACTTTGTCCTTTCCTACTAGGCCATCAGGGCTTGCAGCCAAGTAGCAGTGCGCAGGGTGGACAAACAAACCGCACTTTTGCACCTGGACCCCCAGATGCTCCTCCAGCTCCTGAATGGCTAGTGCTTCGTGTTGTCGGCCGAAGCGCATTGCGTCAGTATCCACAGAACTATACAAGAGCGCGCGCACGGTCTTCTCGCAGCTGGTATGCTCTCTCATTTTGCATACCCTGCCGAAAGAAGAAGCGGTCAGGCGCTTCCTTCGCTCCTGGAACCACACTGGGCTCTCGGCCTGTCCTCTCGTGTCTCGTTCGAGTTGTTCTCGTTGCGCTTGCGACAGCTCGAGAGTCTCCAGAAAGGTCTCGCATGCCGCTGCGAAGCGTTCTTCTGCCATGTCGGGTCTCTGTGCGTTCGGCCCGTAATCATGATCCGCGTTCGCATTTTTATGCGACAGCGGGTCCTCTCCGTGGGTACTCCGTGCCCTTGATCTTGCGGCGATTTTGTGACCAAGAGTTCTGGTCAGTCGCGCTTCCTTGCTCTTTACGTGGGCTTTTGTCCATCGCCCTGGGCTGCTTCTGTACATGCTCTTATGTAGCACACGGTGATAGCCTCCTCGAGCATTGAACGATACTGCCGCACCGAGGCATCTTGTGTTGTACGAACGCCTCTGGCAGAAGTTTACGCGTTTGCCTCCGACAAACTTTGCAACCACCGAGTTGAAGTGTTCCGCGGCATTGTTGTCCACGTCGTGTATCAGGCTGAACGAGTTGTCAGCCACTCGATTCATTGCTACGAGTATTTCTTCATACACGCCCGTGGACCGCAACTCGGGAACTCGGTTAAATTCGTCATTTTTTGGGCCGGAACAGAAGTAAGTCGCACAGTTCTGGTGCTCGCCGAACACGTGGCTTGGTCCGTTTCTTATGTCGGCCTCGAGTTGTCTAATTTTCTGATGCAGAGGGCCGTCCTGCGAACTGCGGTATCTTATTGCAGAGGCGACGCCACTGCGCAGCCGCACTGCTGCCTGAAGCAGGAGCACCTTTTGGGAGGATGGCAGCCTTTGCGGTCTTTTTCTCTGGGCAATGTCTCTGATGCAGCCTGAGTAGTTCCGCAGGACATGATTGCGGCATTCCACCTTCTGCACAATGTGGTGGCCATACGGTGCTGCTTCTAGTACGCACTTGTAAGTGCTAGAGTCACCGTCGGCTATCAGCCTAGTGTATTTTAGGCCGTGGATGTCCAGGCTGCGACGAAAGCCTTCGACAATTATGTCGCGCTCCATGCTCGTCGAGCTACCACGCCAATTTCGGTAGCAAGTGTGCTCCCTCGGTCCTCCAATGACCTTTGCCCTTGCGCAAAACGTGCAAAATTTATTTCGCACGCCTACGAAAAGGACCTTCTTCGTTCGGAATCCGATGATGGCAGCCTGGGCAAAAAAGGAAGGGTAGTGACTATCAACCATTTTATATTGTGTGAAAAACGAGCGATCCTTTCAATTTGCGCATCTGCGACCGGAAGTGCAGGAAATGAAAAAAAAAATGTGCCTTATTATGGGTAACCGCTTGCATGAACGAGTTCTTCGGAGTACCCTCAACGGATAGGGGCGCCACCGAATATGACCATGCCAGTTTCTGGCGGCTGCAGTTACTATCGACTTACAACCCGAAAATAAAAGCAACATTTCTTCAAGATGACGTTGTGCAATAGGTGGAAACTGTGCAAGGAGAAATAAGAACAGCCTCATTCCGTTTCAATCCTCCATGGGGAGACGTGAAATTATGCACGAATTCAGGGCAGGTTACACTGATGCAACAAATGCGCATTTCCTAGATGTAATGCATTTACATCATCACTGTTTTTGTTAGACGAAAGGAAAATCTGATGCACCACGAAAAGAAGCAGCACAATAAATGGTATTTGAAATCTGTCTAGAGAAATGTCCTTTTAATAGCGATAAAGCTTTGTCATTTGAGCTACCTCGTTATGGAAATGTGCACGTTCCCTTCGTTTTTCAACATATATGCAGTTGTAGATCTTGCAAGTGAAAAGTAAACAACTTTGCGAAAATTTACGCTGTATGCGTACGCTCACCGATGCACGTTCTGCGTGGCTTGTGCTTTCACGAAAAAGCAGGTTGTGAATGACGCGCTCTGCAAGTACACGTGCTGACTAATGGTGATGACGAGCACATCCAGGTCGTTCTGCCGATGACAAGCAGCTAGTGTGCTAAGGAAAACTTAAACTATATCAACTATTCATTGATGGAGGGCATAGTGTGATCTGGAGTGAGGCGTAGTGGAAAGAACAACTCTGAGAAAATCTTGTACAGTGTGCTAAACGCAACGTTGCAATTGTCTTTCATTAACCCGACGTTACGTCGACATTTATATATTATTTTTCACTTGTTTCGCTTGTAACTTATTTCGATGTTGGTACTACGCACCCTCACCGTCACATTAACCAGCGCATAGTCAGTGCGACAATGTAAGAAACGCTTATACCAAACGCTCTTCACATTCCTGTTACAAAGGGTACACGTATTCAGTTTCACTAACAAGTACCTTTCTTTAATAAGAACAATTACATTACTATTCACACACAATTTTTCTTGTATTAAAATGGTGCAACAGTTCATTATAAGGAATTAGCTATTTCATTCACTGATCAAGTGTGTCATATGTTTGTCCACGTCATAGCACCGTATACAGTCTCAACCATTCAGTAACGGTCGCGCACAGGCACGTGTACGCCCAAAGGATGGCCCGAGCCCCCCCCCCCCCCCAACCCCACATTAAGCGGCATCCCCCCCCCTTCCTGCCCACGCCACCACTTCTCAGACACATTCCTAGAGCGCCGACAAATCAATCTATTCGGCGGTCAAGATGTCGCTGCCTTTTACAAGGAAAGCTGTGTACGACTAACCTTCCGTAGTTTTCCCAGCGTCCGCCATCAGAAGAAATCATCATGTGGGCTGATCCTGATGATAGTGCAGAAAGAGTACAAGCTCAATCGCACATACCCCTGTGGGCCGGGAACACGCGCCCTTCGAGATCATCCGGATGGGCCCACGTATGGGAAGTGCTTAACGCCTGCTTCACCTCCGCCGCGGGTCGGCCCGGCATTGCACTATCTAGGGAATCGGCCCACGTATGGGGACTGCCTACGTCACCTCCGCCGCAGGTCGGCCCGGCCATTAGCTGTTCAGGAGGTAATGGCCCGGCTTTGTACTACCTTGGGGCCGACCCACGGCAAAGGTGTAGTACTTCGCTTTTCGTTTGAGAGCTTTGGCTGTCGTCAGCTTCCGCTGCCATTCCATATTCACATAGTGGAATGGTCGTCAATTTTTCCTTTCCTTTTGGTAGGCAGTATGCTATTGGCAACTCCTGGGCCAGTTTTCTCCTCAGTTCGGTGCCCGCGCGATTAACTCGAGATGCGTTCAGTTGCCATCACCTATTCAACGATCACGCGTATCGCTGTTGCTTCGTCAGTTCAACCTTCTTGGTTTAGACTGATCCAGGGACCAACAAAGCGATTTGGTTCGTTCTCAGCCGGTCTGTGTGCTCGTGCAACGAGTTATGGCCGGAAAAAACGCCGGTTGCCTTGAACTTTTTCTTTTCCTACAACATTTCCTCGAGTGACTGCTCGCCGCGACGCTGGAAGATCCTCAGAACCACGTAACCGCGCTATGGGTTAGTTAAGTTGGAGAATAACATAACGCGAACCAGCCTCCAATATCACAGCCTGCAATGACCGTTAAACTCATAAGCAATATGACTGTCACCCGTTACCTCGTCTGGCGTTTCCGTAATTGTGCAGCACTGTTCCTACGAAATCGCCAACTGGAAAAAAGCGAGAGAGCCAAGGCAACAACCAAGCAGGAAAAAAAAAGCGAAAATGAACAAATTTACCTGTTATGTGTGAAAATATTTATGGATATGAACATCTTTTTATTGGAAAAGGAAGCTGAGAAAACGTCGCCGAAACTGGAGAATAATGCCGTCTGTTTTAAATGATGCTTCTATAGTTATTAGTCGAGCCATCTGATGTAGCCACTTCACTGCTTTGCTAGATTGGGTGCTTTATACCCTCCGGTGGCGGCCGCAGTACGTTTAGAACCTCAGCGTCCTGCGCTCTACGCGGTTTTACGGGACTCGTGACCGCGCATCGTTACCCAACTTCCCAAGTAACAACACCAGTCGGCTTTGGCACTCTAATTGGTAAAGCAGTAAATGAGGCATCCAAAAGAACTGTGGTTGATCCGGAAATATATACATTTCTCTACAATTCTTCCAGAGTTTATTAGAAAAACGCTACTAGAAATCTTTCCTTTACGCTTTCTCTTGTTCACTTGCTGTTGTCAGTGTTCTTCCGTTACTTCTTTCATGCTCGAGTGCATTTGACGTGGTTCCTTGTTTGCCAAGTAAAGGAGAAGTGTAGCTCATAGGCGTTCCTGTCAGATACACCTTAGTTCAATTGTGCTTTGCGGGTTTGCGCGTCTTTATGGCGAATGGTGGGCCTTATTAAGATTTATACTACTAAAGGTACCTCCCCCCCCCTCATTTACACAGAAAGGTTACACCGGGTTGCCCCCCATCCCCCGAAAAAAAATCCTGGGTACGTGTCTGGTCGTGCATATTCCAGGTTTCACTAAATTATTCCCCTCATCCTGTACATCTGTCTAGAGTGAACTCTTTCCGTACTGTAACAGTGACACCATAGTAGAACAATTCGATGAGTTGTAGCCGCGTTTAGAAGGGAGACATGTCAATTGACAAATGGTACCCGCCGTGGTGGCTTAGAGGCGGCCGTATTTCGCCGAGAGTGAAATGTACGAAAGGCCCGTGCATTGTGCGTTGGCTGTACATTAAAGAGCAGGAGTCGGTCGAAACTATGCTTCATAGTTTGTGCGTCATAGTGAGATCGAGGTCTTGTCACGCGAAAACCCCGACGTTTAGGTAATTTTAACCGCATAAAAAGTGAACAGATTAGCTGTGGCTCCTGAGTTTAGGGACACACATGATAAACGGTCCCGGTGCAAATAGGAATGTGCACACTGACAAAGTGCAGTGCATTGAGAGGATAAAATTTCCTGCTCATAGGAATCCCCTTGGCAACGCCGTTGGTGTAAAAGGCACGTGAAAATCGTAACTGACCTATTAAGAGTGCTTTTGCGATGTCATTGCTGTCTTATTTTACGACCTAAGTCAAACATTGTGGGGAGCAAAATAAACACCAAGTGGGAGAAGTTAGCTGTCCTACATAATGGGAAACAACGGGAATAATGTACGAAGACTGATGTTACAGGGCGTGTATATACATTTTTCATACATGGACGTCACATCACTGGCAAAAGCGACATATTCATGTACAAGCTACTCTTACGACGCTATTACGCCTGCGTGTACCGGCTAACCGCATTTTCTTCCGCAGTGCAAGGTACTTCTGTGCACGTCTTCCTTGTTGGCGGAACAGACAAATTTTATCCCTTTAATGAATTCCATACCTTCTTATGTCGAACGTTGCACGTGCACAGGGAATACTATAACTAAAAGGTAAAGCCTTGCGTGTAATAGAAGGACAGATCTCCCATAAAACGTCCTAATGTCTGTGCACTCAGATCCGCGGTGAAATGAATTGGTGCATGTGCTTCCAGTACTGCACTTCTCATCTTTTTCAATTCTTTGCCTAACAAATTGATGCAGGGGATTCTCATGCTTTTTTCTCTTTCATACAACAAGATTTGTCGAACAGCACGACTACGCAACATTGCTTTAATGCAGCGCAATGACGGAGTTTTTTTTGTTTGTAGTCACTATTGGGGAAGATGGAATTACTCCTAATTCGCATACGTCACCAAGTATATTGACGTTCAAGTGCTGTTCACTCGTGCGACGCGCTTTACTGTCGTCGTTCCAAGGCCGGCACGAGTGGCATGACCTAAATTTCCCTCTTCTCGTCACAGAGAGGAACTTTCGCGACCACCACAGTTCCTTGCGCTTGCAATCGAACAAATTTTTGAATGCGTCGCCGAAAAGGTCGCATCAATTGCACGTTAAATATTGTGCATTGCGATTATATTGCAGTCAGTAACACTTAATCGAAAATATGTTAACATTGTCTGAGTTATGCGCATTACAATAACTTTGATTCTACAAAAGACTTGGAATACGAAACAAGTGCGCAATTAGACGCTGCACCGCTGAAGCCTTCAAGGAGAGTGCGAACAGCAAAAAGAAAAAAAAAAGAAAAGACGGTTTACACGCTTCTTTGGAACCGTCGTTTAATAGCCCGCCGACCTTCTGTGCGCCTGCTTCATTTTCTACTATTCTCCCACTCGATGTTCTTATATTTCACTTAACGCAGAACCTTCTAGCTCATCTTTCACCGCAAACTTGTTCAGAATATCTTACTTTCTTTCTTAGCAAATAAATTACAGTTACTCGTTGTGATGGTTCAAGCTGGGTTCAGGGCACCGACTAAATTTGCACAACATATGGAAAGTTCGCTCGTACAGAGGTTACATTAATTATTTCTTGTATGCTTTGCGCACCTGCACACCTACATTCATGTTCTTACGAAGCCCAAATGTTCAACATGACTGCAAGTTCGTGTGGCATTATTACTATTACTATTATTACTATTATTAGCCATGGAAACATACAAACACACAAAGGAAACAAGAGTGGCGCAAGTTGACAGCTGACACCGAGAGGGCCACAACGCCTGCCTACTCTTTTGGGACGAAGCATCACTATATGTTTTCCGATCGCAAGTACTTAATACAGTTCAAGCCGGTGTAAACGGGAAATAAATAAAATAAAAATAAATTTACGGCAATGGCTACCAATGCTGCTGAATGCATACTTTCACTGAAACCTACAACCCACATTCATACTGCAGTATTACCGAACACGTTCGCTAGAACAATGTCATACAAGAAGTCTCCGCATGACGACTTGTTCGGGAGCAGTCGGGGCCCCAACCGCTCTCCTGCCCCTGATACACGCTTATACCACTCCGGGCACCACTACAAAACATATAAGCACCGCTGCATACCCTCTGCGATCACTTGTTGTGCAAATCTTAAAGAAATTACGCTACTGTGCTCTGGGCTCTGACATACATACAATTTGCGTTTAAAATGCGTAGCTATGAACACAGAGGCCTGTATTCGGCATTATATATTGAGGTATCCGATGAGTGCAATGCAAACTCACTACTCCGGATGAGGCATCGTAGTGGTTCTTGTATGACCTCTTGGACCAGGCGCCGTCAGCAACAACTGTGATCGTCGGTACCCCGTCCTCGTCCACGTCTCCACACTCGCGGGCTAGGCGTGCTTCCTCGACGCCAGCCGCTTTCATCATGTCCCATGCAGCTATCTCGATGGTGTCGGCGACTTTGTCCTGGCACTTGGAGAAAGTTGCTGATGACATCGTTGGAACATTTAGCGTGCCCAGAAGTTCGGAGAGGTTCGTGTAACCGGCGCCAATGGCCACAGCTCCCGACGTCGCTGCCGTGTTTGCGTCCATCTTAGCCGGATTTTCCTTTGGGGGCGGCTCTGTGGTGATGACGTCTTCCCTGTTGCACATTCTGCATTTGAAGGTGAACGCGCTGATCAGCCCTTGCCGGCGCTCCTTCATAAACTGCATGTCCGCAAAGGAGCAATCGAAAGGCTCGTGCCTCGACAGTGCCTGGCAAGAGGCAATGAAATGGTTGATGTCGACCAGCCGCCTCCCTTCCAGTATTTCGCCGACCTTGTCTTGTGTGTCTTCATTCGCCAACGATGCGGAGACTTGCAAAGGTGCTGACTGTGCTAGTTGCTGAGAAGTGTCATCATCCTCACGAAATAGCACTTCTGAAGCAACGCTTTCCGTTGGTGAACTTGCCATTTGCCCAGCACCAGACGTCGAGGACGTAGCGAAGGAGCGAAACTTGCGCATATTTAGAAGTATGCGCTTTCTCTTCTTACCGAACTTCTGGCTACGCTTCCGTGCCATGGCTTACTGTAGCGTGCGAGAAACTGCCGAACTCAACTTCACACAACGAAGTGACCACTTTCTCACGTACAGCAGCACTAACAACAACTGACCGCTCTTTTTCGCGTCAAGAAAGCCCGCGCTAAAGCCGTCTGCTCCGGGGATTGTTGAGAGTATGCTAGGCGCAGCATCGTATTTCTTGTGCGTTGAAATTACATTCTTAAGTTATGCGCACGCACAAAATTGACACCAAATGAGCGTTAGCTAACTAAAGCATTTAGATAAATCCACACTGCGTCTCGGGGCCGTTACTTTGGCCCATGCTATGCACAAGGACATGTCAAACAAGCACACCCTTTGGTGTCGTCTGCTATTGCTCCGTGCCAATGTACGTAATCGACGCGCTTACTTTGGTGCCCTTTTGTTTTCTACGCTTGCACCTCAGCACATGTAATTTACTATTTATGTTATCATTAAAGCGACTGAAAACCCTTTTTAAACAATCATTTCCATTGAATATATCATACGGCAATTCGGCTGAAAGTAACAACACTAAACAACGTCTTGTGTAGCAATGGCGCCGTAGTGGTGTACATCGAGTGCATGGTACACCGTGCGCAACTGCAGTACCTCAAGTCGGTTATTACATTTCACGCGTTCCTGCCGTACCATGCTGGTACGGAGCAATGCGTGCGCCATTTGTCGTCATTCCGTCAGTTTCTCTTTATCTTCGTTCGAGTGAATACACCTGGTGTGACGCAAAGAACGCGCGAGGCATGAAGCGGACTGCACGTTTTCTCACGTAAGTTGCTGTTTTCATGTCGTTATGGCTATGGCTGTTATTACAGTTTATATTTTCTTGCTGCGTACCACAACCTCATGAGTTACCGCGTGCTGGGGTTTCTACCCCCAGAGCAGCGGTAAGGCTACATCTCAGGTACTTACTTCATGAACCGACGGGGGAGAGAAACATGTTCCCCGTTATCGCTCAGTAAACAATAAAAATTCATGAACCGAACATGCCACAGGAACAGGCGGTGGGATGATGATAGAAACATCTTTATTGACAGCAAGGGAGAAGTCGTGAAGGCGCTGCTAGTCACGGAGTCTGCGGCGACGGCCCACGGCCCGTGCCTCTAGGATCAGTGCCCGTCGGTACTTGCACGCGCCGTCGGGAAGGCCGCCCTCCCACTGCTCTCGGGTGCAGGACGTGAAAAGCAGCCGACCGCCATAATTGATCGTACGATTTCCTGCACGTTTGCCACAACCAAAAAAATGTTACTTATTTGGGGCGCTAATGATATACAAAATCGCATGAAACGTGCCATTTGAGCCAATAACACGTTCGAGCGATATAGATGTCATGTTGCCAACAGCATGTACAAATAAATATTGCATGCAATTTCCAGTACTAGTTTTTAAATGTAGCCCGATTCGTAGGGTTGCGGGCGACGGCTTGAAGCACTTTTTAGACCTGAAAGTGCGCGGACTCGAGGAGGGTGAGCGATATATTGGGGTCGTACGGTGACTAGAAGTATGACTGTACCCATGCTTTCAGCTTTTCTTCAACGAAAGTAGCAAACAACTCTTGCGCGTACGACAGCATACTCTCAGCGACACTTCGGCACGTTTTCTATGGGCCTTTTATACGTGCTCATATGCAAGTACACTTGTGCATCCAGTGAAGAAATGAATAAATTTTTTTTTCTCAAATATTTCTTCTAACTTCAGCAGCGCTACAGTAAAACAGTGTCGCAGTCAACGTGACTACTCTATCAGGTGCATTTTAAAACAATTCTTGTCAACCATACTTCCGCAAGCGAGCTTAAATGTAAGATTACTTTGTAATACATCTAGTTCTCATTGCTTCAGCCAACTTAAATTGTTTTTCGAGCTAGCTTGGTATTTTTCTTTTATGTCATTTTATTGTTTTGCTTGCTTGTGTCTGCGTACATCCTTTGTAACTTCACAACAGAAATGTGTTGGAGCCCACCAGTTTGCTTTGGTCAGTCTCATTACTTTATTCATGTTAAGTATACACAATTGCCGTTCTTTATGCCGTCTGCTCACAACACTTCTTCTTTACAGATAACACAGCAGCCCAAAAATTACCTTATCGGTTGCTTTGGAGGTGCCACCGTGCTTGCCGTTCATATCGAAAGGTGGCCTTGGAGTGTGACACACGACACACAGGTGATTGGGTATGTTTGCTATACTCCTGCTAGGTGTCACCCATACATTAACAGCAATGTCATGTGTTCAACAATGAAAATTCATTGCAAGCTGAAGGCCACAAGCCCTTAATAAGGGTATCATGGGACAATGTTACCATGAAATAAAAGGATGGTTATAGGCACCCTCCCTCTACTGCTGTGCGAATGAAACATACCTGTACCTCTTACTTTTTCCTTTCATGCTGCCATCCCCCTCTTCCCTGCAGGGCAGTAAAGCAAACCTCCACCCAGTCATCCTCCCTGCTTTTCTTTTTTTCTCTCTTTTTCTAATGTTATTGTTTCTCTGGAAGAGGCTTGCATCATTCTTAATAACACCCTGCTTGTGCTTCCTGGTGTACCTTGGTCATATAAGACGTGTTGACCTAGCAGTGTGAGGTGTAGTCCTGATTAAAACATTTCAGATACATACACATAGTTCAACTCACACAACGCTGTTTATTGAATAATACCGTTGCAACATGTATGGTGTCATGCATTACATGTGCCTTGACCATATCACATTAATCTGGTTATTAACAATTGCTATGACAACGTAAACATGTTGTTCGGCAACCATCTCTTTGCACGTGACACATGGACAATAACATTTGCTGTAACAGTGTAAACGAGGCATCCAGAGAAATTAAATGCATGCATTAATCACGCCATACTGCTGTGTTACACAGCGTTAGGTTGTATACATCATCACTTGACGTACACCATCACAAACAATTGCTATGTTAGACTGTGTTACATTGTACAAACTGCAGTGTTGCGACATCCTTTATTTCTGGATGTTCTCGAAATGGAACGTGCTGTTTAACTCTTTCAAATAACTGCAATTTGCATGGATTTAAACACAATTTGAACCTGTACTTGCAAACTAACACAGCATGTTGATGTCCATGCGCATCTTTATGTGTGTTTCTGCACATCGTTACTTGGAACACAGTATGGGAACATTTACTTTATTCTCTGCATCACTTTGTCCTATGGCTGCACCATACCACATCCATCTTCACATTTACAGCCTCACTGCCACAAGCCATAGCAGCTGATGGTGACAAGGCATCCGTTACAGTTCGTAAGATCAACAGACATTTAGAAGAGGCTGTAGCATCACTTTGTGCTCACACTGCCACAAGCAAAACCGTGCTGTGTAAGTGTGTGGAGATAGAAACCCGTTGCAGTTGTGCTTGTGCTCTTCGTCTGTCTAATTTTCTATCTCCTCACTTACATGCCCTGTTGGCTACTGTGGGTTATCGAACAGGATTTTACTTACTGTTTAACTTCACCTGTAATTCCCTTTCTTCTGTCTCTTTTTAACTGCACTTGGCTGGTCGTGAAATGTACATTTATTGTTCAGTAGGACTCTGGTGAGAGTTAGTTCATGATTTTGTTTCTTCCTGTTCCTTGTCTTTCTTCTCGTTTTCTTTGCACTGCTCAAAGTTTGCTTCAAAAGCATTCATTGTCTTTTTCCTGGGTACAATTTGCTACAGATTGTCTTTTGTTACATTAATGTTTGCCCCTAAGAAAACATATGCTCCCACATGCCACTCTAAACATCTCGTGGTCCTGTACATTCATTTCACCTTTTGGACATTGCACCACACACAAGATGCAGGGACACAGGCACACAACTGTCACACTGTGTGTTTTGTGTGCCCTAAAATGTTACACTGGCATACCGACATGCCCAAACTTGCATTCTTTCTTTTCGCTGAATCTGTACAGAAATGCAGAAATTGATGATGGCAAGCTTGGAGAAACATAGGTTAGATATTGTGCGCGACAGTCCAGTGCCATACACGCTCCTTTTGGATGCCTGCTACATGTGCTGTGTACAGAAATAAAACTATCCTGACTCTTGTACATGCACACTACTGACCGCTGTATATGCAATACCTGTATTGTTTACATCATTTCCTTTTCCAGGTTATTTCCACGTGCCAAATGATATCTTCTACGATGACTATTCAAGCCATTTGCAGCATGAATAACGCCTACTTGATTACCTTGCAATGACACACCCCACCATGACCGTTGGGAAGACTGTCCATTGCCTGTCGCTGGTGCACGAGGCTACATCTTCACCTGTTGGTACTCGCTAATTGTGTTGCAGCTTGTCTTTTGGCTCATCACCACTACGAATAAAAGCTCTGTTTTAAAATCAATAACGCTGCAACTTCTGAATAGCTCGACCTAATTCTCACAGCATACTGACCCCACACGACATCTAAACATTGCGAATGCTAATCCTGTATGGTTTGTTTTTGTCGAATTATTGACATCCTACATAAAATAGCATACTTCGAGTATACACACGCCTATGCATTTCATATCTCAAATCGGTGACATCCGTAGTATGTCTCTTACTATGATATTACTTTTTACCCTTACTTCAGGTACACATTTTTTCCCATGCCATGTATGCTCACACGGCTGTGTTCAAAGTCAGGTTTCTTCATGCGCTTGCTCGCAGCACAATAGTTTTATGGCACCCACGTTTGTTTGCTGCGACATGCCATAGCCTCATTGGGGCGTCCCTCTCCATGGTAACCTTTACAAGCACATCAGGCACTCGGCACATTTCAAATGGGGTGAGCAAGACAAGAAATGGTGCATTTTTCAATCCGCACTGGCTACAAATTTTCTGCAGTCATGCATAGTGCATTGCAGGGCTTTGTAACCCTACTACTGTGAGACTCTACAAAGCAGGTGTGATACTAACACACAGTGCGGTTTCCACCTCGCTGCATCTTCCAGCTGTCTGATTATCCTGCATTTGTGCACTGTTGCTCTTCGACTCCTCCCTTCAAAATGTATCTCTTGCCAAGGCACCTCTGCTTTGTAGTTGCTACATATTCAATGAAAGACTATATTCATTTGGAAAGGATTGCCTCTCGAGAAGGACACACGAAACACTTGGCAGGACATTAGCAGCAAAAAAAGTGACACTTAACCGCCATGCTAAACTAGCACACAAGTGTTAGCTGGCACCTTATTGAAATTACTAGATTCCCTTTTGCACAGTTACCCCGATATGCAAGGAAAGCTCCCTATATCCTGAGACCTACACATGCAGCAATTTGTTTGACCTTGCAGTTTTAAAGAATGTATGAGGCGTGCTTGGACACGCTGCCTTCAGAGAAATTCGTTTAGCACTTTGGCCTCTGCTCTCGTCAGCGTGATCAAATACTCAACATGCAGCCAAAACAAGCAAACAAAAATTATATGAAAAAAAAAAATTGAAACAAACTTGCAAATGATCACACACCACTCGACGCCTTCTTCAGCTAGCCGAGCAGGTAAGGCTGTAAAATTAGTCACGTACGCGCTAGCGCAGGTACATAAAACCTCGATGTGTAATAATCTACACGCAAGCAAATGCCATTAGTAATGCGGAAAGCTTCTTTATTACGCCTACGCAGGTTAAATGCACTATTGCGCTCAATACGAGTTGCGATACGGCATACACTAGTAAATTATTCTAACAAAAAAAAGTGCAACTTCCCTTGTAAACACGGTGCGTACAGTGCCGTTGTCATATAACACTATTATCATCGCTCTTCAGTTTTTATTTGTGTGTGTGTTCGTGTGCGCGCGCGCGTTGGCGCAGCCACGCGCCGTGCCTGCGCCCTCATAGAAAAAGAAAAGAAACAAAAAACAGACGCTCGCGTTGCGACTCGCAGTGAGCGCGACAATATGTGGCAAAATGTGTACGCAGCTGCACCCATTGCATATTTAGGCAAAGTCACTTGAGGAATAAAAGTACTCCGAACGCGCGCAGGCAGCTTCTTATTGCAAATCACCCTTACATATTCCGTGCGGCAGCGTTCACACTAGTGTACCTCTAAGTTTCTAAAGCTTGCAGAAATCGAAACAAATCAAGCTATAACAGTTGCAAAAACACACTGCGCAGAATGTTGAACAACGCGGGTTTCTCACGGGCAGTTCTTTAGTTATGCTTACATACAACTGTGCGGTGGTGAGTGCTCAGTATTTCGTGCAAGAGCACCTTACCTGAGTGCGCCAATATTATTTCCCTATCGACAGAATAACTGCACACGCCACAGCTTTTTCATGGACTCGCAAGTTTCAGCCACATCGAAATTATGCGGATCATTTAGTTTAGAGACATCACGAAACGCAAGCAATTTCTTCATCCTTCTCACATTCCATTTTTGCTCGCCAGCGGTTTCAATCAGACCACGAGCTCCCGACTCAGGACGTCGTTCACATGGCCTTCCCATGTGCTTTCGATCCGGCATACCGGCTGCTGTCACATATATTACGCTACCTGCTGGTGCGTACAATGCTCTAGCGTTCCTAAATGAACACTGCACAACCTCGACACTGCCACTCGCGTACACAAATGTCATGGCGAAATCCTACAGGTACGACACCGCAACACAAAACACGTGTTTTCTTGCCTGGACAATGCTATTTCCCAGACGGCAAAAAGTAGTCCTCACGAAAACAACACAAAAAGTGTACCGTTCCGCGTGTACAGCTTCCGAGATTCCCGTTGTTAAACGATAGGCGGAAATTTTGACAGCAATTTCAAAGGCCATACAATACGAAGAATAGTTTTAGTTTATTCTGTGAGGTGGCAGCACATGATAGAGTGTCTTTGAGGCCTTCGTTTGTTTGTTGCTACATGCTTTAGGAAAATTAGTTTTACCAATCACATGCATCACGTATGATGCCACCAGCGGTCTTAAATTTGTCCTCTAAGATTGATCTAGTGACTGTTGGTTTTAGTTTTTCCGTTTTGGCCTTCTTTTCCGACATATTCAGTTGTAAATTCGACGGTCGGAAAAACATGACTTTTACTCACATTTCGGTACTTTTTAATAAAAAATTGACAACCTAACTCAAAAATTCGAAACCAACAGTCACTAGATTTTGAGTTTTTCTTTTAAATGCAACAAACCTCGTCAAATTCGGTGCGGTGGTTGCCGAGAAAAACGAATTCTCCTTTTACATGTATTTAGATAGGAGCCCCCGAGCTAAAGCTTCCTCTTAAACGAGCACACTGTAGCAGTTAGCCAACGTTACTAGATGTATCTAAGTAGCGATGGCAGCTAGCATCCCCGTGAAAAAAAAAAATCGCACGTTTTTGTTCAAAACCAGGCAATGAACTATTGTAAGCTAAACGACGCAATCTCCCAAATGCGATCTCTCTACAAAGTTTGAGGAAGAATAGTGCATCGGTTAGCGCAAAACATTTCTTTTTATCGAACATATGCAGCACCCTGTACATCAACAGGCGCTAAAAGTAAATTATATTTTTTATAACAAACTGTTAATGTGAATGCCCCATAGTTACTACAAATACAGCGCTTACATAAATTTTTCAACTGAAAACACGGCTCTCACAAGAAGCGAGAGAACGGTGAACCAATTCACCCAATCGTAACAGCGCGAGTGCCAACGTAACGATCACGTGACAAGACGCGTCTAACAACGGTGGCAGAATTTAAAAGTGCATGGGTGCGTGTTGTCAGCTCCGAATTCTGTTGAGTTTCGTGTGCCTCACAAAATTCGTTGTTTTGGCTGTGTGCCCTGCAACATTCTCTGTTTTTATGAATAGACGTCGTCGGTCTGCAGCGAAATGAGCCAGCGTGAGTGTTTCTTCTCGTGTTGTCTTTTTGAAACTTAGGGTCTTGCGTCCGGCGAAAAGCATGCTTGTACTCATATGTGCTTTGCGTTATTTAACCAATTTTCGTACATTACACTTATCTTCCGAAGGCTGTTTGTCCACCGCCTACAGTGATATTGTGGTTCTTGTTGTTACAACCTAAGATTTCACTGAAGCAGGGTTTGGGTACGGGCTAGTTGGTATTCCAACTAGCCCGTTGGAAGTCGGCGCTTGTCATCGTTGTTCTTTTGGTCCCTGTCTATGTACGCGCTGTAAGTGATGTTTGAAACTAAGATTACAAGCTTAAGTGTCCCAAACGCAAACCCGTCGTTCATGCAAAGCGCGCAGGCATTGCGCTTGTTTGAGCAGTCAAATTTTGCATTGGCCCGTGTGTTGAATTTTTTTTTTTCGATTTGCCACCGAAATTTTGACATTCTGTTTCCGCCCCCTGCGTCATTCCTAACGGTTTCGCGTGGCGCATGTAGCTTCATAGCCCGAGTGTTATTTCATACGCCGCGCTTATTTTGCCGGCAAAAAATTATTGAGCCTTTCTTTGCCTGCAACCAGCAGAGTGGGCAAGGCGAAAGTTACCGGCAGTTTCTTCCCGTGGTGGCTGTGCGTCACCACCTGAGTTATACGCCGACGCATTCCCGCGGGGGCGCGAAGGGGGCTTCTGTCTCCAAAAGGCAGAGGCTGTTTTCATTGTGGCTGCGGTAATCAGTTCACCGTGGCTAGTCACCGCGCATATGGTGTAACAGTCTGTCGCCTGTCTAGCAGCGTCAACATACTCTACGGTTGGGTGGTCTTGAAAGGTGCGTACAAGTTTTTTCTGCCCGTTAGCCGTGTTCTGGAACGATGCAGTTTCCGAGGAATTCAGTTTGGCGGTGGCGTCACATTTGGGCGGTCCGCCGACGTAATGAAAATGAGAGGAAGGACAGAGGCCAATCGGCGCACAGTTTTTTTTTTTTTTCTGAAAGTGAACGTCACAAACCAAGCGAAATTATAGCAAATTAGGAATGCTTCTTGGTTGCAATTCCTGCAAATAATTTGTTGACTACGTTGATGAGGTTTGCCTTTCATTATGAAACGTTTGTGTGACATACTGGCGGCGAATGATTTAACGTATTTTGTTTACGGCCATTTACTCATTTATGCCGCTAGGTGGTACGTCGTACGTTAGCATGGCGTGCAGAAACTCGCCTGGAGTTAAAGTATCAGCCCCCCAAATTTTAGGTTGAAATTTAGGCTGGCCCACATGCAAATTTTAAGGCCCACCCCTATTATAAGCTTGCCCATACCATTTTGCTCTGAACACTGATCTTGCCCATGCACAGGCTCTGCACACGGCACCTTTGGATCACACCGAAGCACCTTGCGCCACTTCGCTTCGTAGCAGACAACAAATTCGGTTTCCGCATGATTGATATGTTTGTGGCGCCAACATAATTTGTGTGCGAGCCCCGAGGTGATGGCATCACCCAAGCGGCGACCAATCTCTGCTTACAAAGCGAATTCTTCTGAAACCGAATTGTTGCAGAATACAGCTCCTGGCCTTTCTTCTTTTGTCGGATATCCCGGCCAGCATATTTTTGGGCAGGGGCTGCGGCTGGCCTTCTCAGCCCAGGCAACTAAATCTTGAGCACTTGCAAATTTCATGATGGGCTGTACTGGGCTGATCGCGGCCAACATTCTAAAAAAAAAGTATAAAATGTAACAAGATACAACTTATATGGGCACTTGCTCACGCGGGGAGTCCAGGGGATCGGGCGGCAGACCGAGGTATAATGAACAAGGAAATGGACCCCCTCAACCCTGGACTTTCCGCAGGAAGAGATTACAACATATAATGAAAGTGCTGCTTATTAGAGAGAATCGCAAAACGTAGGCAAACCCACATACAGAACTAAAAAGAGAACAGGCTATGATCTGGAGACAAATCCAAACTGATTCTATCCCCATCCCCCATCGGCTATCCAAAATCTACCCGGATGAAATCCAACCAAACTGCGAACATTGCAACTGCATGAAGGTTACCCAAAATCGCGTTATTTGGGAATGTGAGGGAAACCCTGTTCCGCAGTCAATTCTGCCAACTCCCTCCCATGAGACATGGGAATTGCTTCTGTCAACGACTGACTACTAGATTTGGGCAGAAGTAAATAACTTGGCCGAAACGGTCATGGCAAGCAATTGGGCACCACCCTTTGCACCAGCGACGAGCTAATTTAACGACCTCGTTATACCGTAAATTTGTTTCTCTTTCTCTTCGTGGGGGCGATACTTTGCCAGCACAACTACTGGCGGAATAGCACCAGCGTTAGTTTGCCGGCAGAATAGACAACCGCTGTGCGTCCTTTTGTGTGCAGTATGCCTGCTCTATTATCAACCTGTAGCCACTATTATCTATGAGCCTATGGATTGAAACTTCAACAAGAGAAAAACTTTAATGGTACAGAATAGCACTGGGTTGCTCCCCGCCGAAAGCCCTCAGTCGTGGGTGGAGACCTCAGTTCAGGACCCCTTGTGCTGTAGCACAGGGCATCTGCTTGGCTGCTTTTTATTCCTACTGTTTTTCTCTCCCAGCCCATCACCCTCACCGCCTCTTCGCATTGTGCATTGGCAATCGAGCACTAAAAGTGCCCATCACGAAATTTTTCTCAACTAACCACTCTCTTTTTGTGCCTGGGTGGCAGGCATGATGCTTGCTGGCATTAAAATGTGGAAAGAAAAATAGGCTTTGTTATCAGTGCGCTTACTTGTCTGCTTTTCTGCAGGTGAGACAATGGACTGACCAAAAATGATGCGCAAGGGCTAATCCAGCGTTTATCAGAATGCACACAAATATGGTACATTAGCAAATTCCCTGTAACTATATTCTCAATCAGAAGAGCAACAAAAGGGGCGAGTTCTTAAAACACTAATCAAATGCACTAAGTTGGACAGATGATAGCCAAGTGAACATGGCAAGCGTTTCTTAAAATAAACGCATTGAATTGAGTCATATGGCCATTAACCCTTTAATGACAGCAGGTGTAAACACCTGAAAAAAAAAATGCATATTTTCTTTCCAAATGTGCAAAAAACGTCAATAAGCATAATCAAGGAAAGGAAAAAATTATTTTGCAGGGCCTTTTCCAGCAATAGGATCCACCATGGTTGCTTAGTGGCTGTGGTGTTGGACTGCTAAACACAAGGTCGCAGGATCGAATCCCAGCCACGGCGGCTGCATTTCGATGGGGGCAAAATGCGAAAGCACTCATGTACTTAAATTCAGGTGCACATTAAAGAACTCCAAGTAATCCAAAATATTGCAGAGCCTCCCACTACTGCATGCCTAATAACTAAATCGTGGTTTTGGCACGTAAAACCCCATAATTTAATTCCTTTTTCCCCAGCAATAGAGTGGAAGTCGGGCAGCAAACTAGAAGTGGGCTTCACCCACCTATGGCTTTGTTTTGGAATTTGTACAGGCAGTTTTCATGTGTGTAACACTACTTCAGGCAGAGATCTTGCATTGATATGTCTTCTCTGACCATGCTGTCAAAAGAAAGCAAGTCTTGCGCCAAACTTCTTTTTTTTGTATTGTTCCTGCTAAAAACCGACAAATCGCACCTGCTGCCTGTCAGTCAGCATTGGCTGAAGACATTAGCTAAAAACTTCACCCTCAATACCAAAACTTGGCAAGGAAAAATAAATTTGTTCTGGTGTGTTGCCCGTAGGCAACTCCTCATTCAAGGGTTAATGTGTTTCCTTGCAGCCAGTATGTATTTGATTAGTTCAAGGTTTCTTGCTAAGTCTACTTACTCTGGTATGAAGACTGCTACTTCTTCGATGACTTAGTCTGCTATGGAACTTTTTCTTCGCACAAAGAGCCACTAAATTTTTCTTGCACTTAAAATTTAACGTAAAACCACATGATTCATTCATTGCAATTTCTTTTGCAGAATGTCAGGCCAATTCAGACAGTAAAAAAAAACGTGATAAACCCACAAATGAACAAGGATACGTGCCTAGAATTTAAGCGGGTGTATTTCGCTAATCAATAGTAATGGAATTAAAATTTCAAAAATGAACTTGAGTGAATGCAAAACTTCCCCATTGCAACAGTTCTTTCCACGCATGTGCACATCTGCAAGGAAGGTGGACACACTTAACAGAATGTTTTTATTGAACTCTTGGCACATGCACGCCAAACTTGAAAACGGTGTCTTATGCACAACCACTACATTGCCAAAGTTTATCTCTTGGCTGCTTGCTGGGATACATACACGGCAAGTGATATCACAACACCAATCGCACAGGATGGAGTCATGTGTGTGCTATGATCAGTCTTGCACGTGTTGCATTCCCACTGCTGCAATTTTTGTTTACATTTCATCACACCTTTCACTGCCAACCAAGCATATTCTGAAAAGTAGTTGTGCCCAGCGTTCATATCATTTTCATCCAGAATGCCACAGTGCACATGTTCGGATCCTTGTTCAATATCACTTTCGTTGAGCTGCTTCCCTTGAACTGTAGGTGTCAGGGCGTTCTCAACCAGAAGCCAGGCCTAAATTCTTGTTCTTTTTTCACATATGAGAGAGGCTTAAAAAGAGCTTTCTCCTTGGGGCCAAGTTTTCGCTGTCAGGCTACCCGACTATAGTCAATGTGTGGGCTTTTGGCCTCGCAACACTTCCGCGTTGCTGGTGCCACTTTTATATTCCTTAAGCCAAGAGCAGATGAAGTTACAGCTGCTTTGACCTTGGAATCGGGTATGACAGCAGCAGTCATCGGCCATTGGAACGTCATCATTTCAATGAGCGTCATCATTTTCTGCTCTCTAAGCAGCATTGTCATCTGGGTTGCACTAAAAAAAAACTGGATATTGGCTTAGTCCGCTTTGCTTATAGCGACAGGGCAGCAGTGATTCTCCATGAGCAAATTGTTGAGTCCGTCAAGTTTACAAGGGATTGAACCACTTCCATCAGAAACTGAGCTACCAGCAATGCTTCTGTTCACAGCAGCTTCGTTACCTTCAGGTGACTGATTATTGAGCCCATATTCATCAACAGTCCTCCTCAGAATGGCTCATGCCTGTGCCCTCAGAATTCGGACTTTTTCGTTGGCTCCACATTATTATTCATCCAACGGAAAAGGAGGTCCAGCAACAGCACTGTTCTTTTAAAAAATTTTGCCACAGAGCTATCGGATGCTATGCTGGCAAGTTTTTGAGTGAGAACACATGCCTTTCTGCATTTCTGGTAGCTTGACGAGATTCTTATCTTGCTGCCTGTCTACTTGCGCAACCTTTGCTTCGATATGGTCATTGGTGAATGTGCCTTATCATTTTCTGACTAGTTTTGCAGACCACTCATCATGGTACAGGTTTTGGTAGCACTTGTTTAGGCCACAATTTTGTGGCTGCAAAGATGCGATGACGGGGCAGAAGCATTGCATTGCTGAAACCACAGGAGCAGTCACTCACAGTGTGGCTTGTCATTTGGCCACCATCACCTTCCACACTTGCTTTACTTGCCAGATGAAGCTGCTGCTCTACATGCTTCTCATGGCTTCAAAAGGGCACAGTGAAGGTCATATGCCTCAGCATTGCTCGATGTTGCAAGTGTTTCTGCAGCATGGTTGCTGCCTTGTGCATGACCTCCTTTCTCGTAGAGTGCACAATTGAAAAAAGAAAAATTCAGTTTTCAAGGGAGCTATGCTTGTTGACAATGGTCTTAAGCTTCCCGTTGATGCTTTCTGCACGATTGTTTGTTGACTTCATGAAATTCCTGCATGACCCCTTGATTGCCATAATCCATTCGGAATGAATATTGTCGCAATGTCAAACAGGGGGTGTAGAGCACTATTCAGGAAGCACAGTGGCAGGTCCCCTCTTTAATTCTGAGCGCAGTCGCGACTTCTTCAGTGCACCTTGATGAAAACTCGTGTATCTGCCTTCAGCAAGACCAAGGTGCAGAACGATACGATATTTAACACAGGTCTGTTTTCTACACACCCGGCGACAAAGTATGGGCCTGGATACCCATACGCCATTGTGGACTTTCCAAAAAAAACTGCCAAGACGGTACTTTGGGTCGTACAGTGTGATCCGCCGCCTGAGCGACGCGAGTTACGAGGTCATTCCTGGCAGTGACAGTAGCTCCAGTCACCGGGGTACGGATGAAGCCGTACCTGTCAAACTAACTTTTTTTTGTTTTGGCTTTTTTTCCGTGTTACTCAGTGCTGTTGTACACCGCCCTCATATTCCTAAACTGCACATCCGGATGATTTTCCTTTGGAGGGACGCAAATGCCACGCCTCTTCTCTGATGAAGAGGACAATGCGATTCTGCGTGAACATTCCTTACAAGGTGCAGTGAAGAAGCCACGGTTGCGCTTGGTATTAAAAAGGCGACCTGCCGATGTGCCTCTTGACTACTGCTCTACGACCCATGTTCTTGACGTGACAATATTGTGCCAGTTTCAGTTGAGGCAGTTCACAACAGCCGGTGGTGATGAGGACTTAAGTATCTGTACAAAAGGTCACGCTCCTCCTCACTTTGTGCATATACCATTCTCTTTGAAGCCGTTCAAGAGCTGTCTCTTGAACCGGCCTTGATATGCTACATCTCTGGATGCTGACTTCTTTTGGAAACGCTTGAATCATTTGAGGAAGGAGCTCATTCAGAACCTGTCGTTCTGCGAGGTCTTTGTCAGCTGTAATTACACGAACTGAGGGCCAGCTCTTGTTGAGCTCTTTGAATTTATTAAAAAAAAAAACCAGCGAAGAGTGCGCCGTCTTCAGTCGCCAACAGGCCAGCAGCCACAATTTCACTCTGCTCATTGCCTCTTCTATGATGACAAGAAAGCAGGACATTCTTATCTCCAAGAGTTTGTATGCAGTATCTATAAAAATGACTTCGGAGTAGTTTTTAAATGGCGTCCTCATGGCTTCATCCTGGAAATACATGGCTCTCAGTTCATCCTTTTCATCAATGAGGAGGCGGACTAAAGCGCCATACTTGTTTTGAAGCAACTGAGACTGTTCCTCCCAGGTGGCATGCATGATTCTTGGCCTTTGCTGCAAGGTTGTCGCAATATTTCAGCGTAACTGTCTTATGACTTTCTTTTTCGAGCTGCTCTCTGACAAGCTGTTTGTTTGTCTTGAGTTTGTGGGGTCTCTCACCCGTGCTCTCGGGACAAAGGAACGACAACCCAGTAGTGCAAACAATCACAAGGGCATTTATTGCACCTTTCATAGATCAATGCCTGCTAGCCGAGTTGCTACCCTTAAAACATGCCGATGGGCGCGCGACAAATCTAGCACTCCGACTCACCGCGACCGGAAAACGAGCGAATATGTTCGCCCCATGCTGGATCCCAACGCCTGGTCATTCGCGTGTACGGTCACGCAGAGGGTGGCGCGTTCCAAGGCGGCCTCGCAGAAGCATGGGTCGGCGGCGCGCGGGACGTCCACGCTCTCAGCCGACCCGCCGGGGAAGAGAGCGCCTTGTCTCCCGGCGCCCGAGTAACCCCGCAGCGGCGCGACACTCGCGCCATCTCTCGCACCGCGCTTCAACCACATCGACCGCCGCGGGCATCACGCAGGCCACGCGGCGAAGCGGGATTGCAGGAGATGGGGGAAAAAGATATCTGGGGACGCGCGTGAGTCGCGCATCCCCACATCCCCCCAACCTTAAATCACTACATACTCCGGCGAAATATGTGACACGGTCTAACATCAAACTGTGCTTCGCGAACAAGGTAGAACATTAAACAGTGGCCGCGCCGAGGAAATGTCCACGCTGTCCATAGCATGCGAGCCGACATTGTCCTTGGGTGCACCGCTGGCGTCCGCCGGTCACAGCAGCAGCTTTGCAGGCTCGACGGCACGATGCCAGGCCAGGACTCCGGAAACGACGACGCAGTAGTCGGTACGAGCAAGCATCGCTCGCGCCGACGCGCCCTGCTGGGAAGAGCCGCCGTAGCTGTCGGTGACCGCCGGCTCTTTTGTCCGCCGCCGAAGTCGCTGCGCCGAACTGGCCACAGCATCAAAATCACCCGGGGTGACGCGATCGTAGTCCAGGGCAACAGCGCAGGCGATGTGCAGGTGGCAGCAAACCAGGGGTGACCACTCACGCTGCATACACTCAACACACTCGGCAAACACTAAAGTAGTGCAAGGGAGAGGAAGTCTGCATGCGCATCGCCCACGTGGTACGATGTTCAACTCGGCTAGCAAAGATCGGGCAGCTACTCAGATGCTAAGTTCACGTGAACGAAGCTCGCTTCCTTGAGTCTAACGAATAATTTCAATTCGTGCGAGACTAAATAGAATGAGGGAAGCAAATTGCAACACCTCAACGCCACGGTCCACCAGGTTGTGTCCCTCCACGTTCGACAGGCAGCTTCGTAAAGCCTTAGGCCTAAAGCGTCGCTACCCTGACAACAACCGGCATCCAAAAACACCCAAAATGAGCGCAAAACAGGCAGCCGCGAGGAGACCTCAGCTCTGTGAGGTGGTCCTACTCCGCTCGGTGCACACAGCATCCGAGTTGACGGCGCCCACCGTCCTAGACGGTGTCGGAGCGCCCGGTGCCAGGCCGCAATACCAGTCAGCCCGTAGTGGCACCCGTGGCCCGCGGCCACCCGGCTCCCAGAGCCGCGACTTCATCCGAGTCAGAGATAGAAGAAGCTATTTACATAAGAAATTCGGACCACCCACGAGGCTTCCGTACTCACTCGGTTCAGGCATGCCACTGCTCCACGGGCGCTCAGCCTCGCTCTCCCAGGATGCAGACCACGTGGCTCTCGTACTGACGAATGTCATTAAAAAAACACTTGCGAAAAGGCTTAGCATGTTGACATGTTCAAACACACTACAGCCACCATCACCTCGCTCAAGAAAGCACGCCGCCGACGCTAGCGATCAAAATCCACGCTAGGCCTACGCTTCGGTTCAAACAAAGGTCTCGAACGAAGCAGAACTGTTAAAACTATCGTCCGATGCCCCAAGAGCCCCACGTTGGGCAGCCAGATGTGGGGGCCTCTCACACCCATGCTCTTGGGACAAAGGAACGCTAACCCAGTAGTGCAAACAATCACAAGGGCATTTATTGCACCTTTCATAGATCAATGCCTGCTAGCCGAGTTGCTACCCACAAAACATGCCGATGGGCGCGCGACAAATCTAGAAGTCCGACTCACCGCGACCGGAAAACGAGCGAATATGTTCGCCCCATGCTGGATCCCAACGCCTGGTCATTCGCGTGTACGGTCACGCGGACGGTGGCGCGTTCCAAGGCGGCCACGCGAGGCGGTCTCGCAGAAGCATGGGTCGGCGGCGCGCGGGACGTCCACGCTCTCAGCCGACCCGCCGGGGAAGAGAGAGCGCCTTGTCTCCCGGCGCCCGAGTAACCCCGCAGCGGCGCGACACTCGCGCCATCTCTCTCACCGCGCTTCAACCACATCGACCGCCGCGGGCGTCACACAGGCCACGCGGCGAAGCGGGATTGCAGGAAATGGGGGAAAACAAGATATCTGGGGACGCGTGTGAGTCGCGCATCCCCACAAGTTGGAGCATCAACTTTGCGTTTTCCTCTAAATCAGGTGGAAGCTTTCTTTGTTAGTGTAAGTGTCCAAAAAGAGCAACTGACATATTGTGGTTGTGGCTAAGAGAAAGGCTCCTGACATCCAGGCGTGTGCTATCCTTGGTAGCTGCTAAGTAGGTTTTGAATGCAGTCCTTCTAGAAGGTCCGGCACTAAAAGCAATTTTAAAACAAAACAATTGAAAACAATGCTCCAACAAGTTGACTACTCAAGAAAACTACTTGTTCATACATTTCGCATGCACAGTGAGCGAGTTTACCATTGTTGTGACCTTTGTCCCCTTAGCCTAGGTATTGGGCAACTTGTCTACCCAATAGCAATAACAAATGAACAGCTGTGTAAAATCAGTGAAGCGTCAGCCAGCCTACATAACACAAAATGTCACAAGTCCCTTTCAGACTGATTTCAATGCCCTAAATAAGTTCTGGCAGTTTACTTACGGAGATGACCATTCAGTTGCCTTCGTCTTGAATTTCTTCCCTCCTTGAACGCAACAGAATTTCACTGTCTGGTATTTAAGGATGACGGACATGCCTGCTGCAGTTTTGCCAACCAGTTTTTTACAGCCTTAACCCTGGCGTCCCTTTTCCATAAGTAGATGTAATTGGCATCTCTCTACCGAGCAATCTTCTCCTCCACGTCCGTGAATGTGGAAAGCTCATGTCCAACGTTGAAGTTCAAGTCTTCAGTTGCGGGAAGCTGGTGAACTTGACAAGTAAACGGACGGTCGAGGATGACGTGTCCGGGATCCGGAGGCTGGCCGTCTAGCTGATCCAACTGGGGTCATCTAGGTGATCCAATGTGGGCTTCTGGTAGGCGGCCTTGAGCAGATTGTCACGCTTGCACGTGCAGCACGTGACACGACGGGAAAAACATGTTTTTTGTTTGGGCAGTCGCCTATGAGCAGGGAAGAAGCAGCACTTCACTACATGGACCCACAGCAGGAGTGCATTGCGGCTGCAAACAAAAATAAATAAAAATAAATGGAAACGGGGGATCGGATGTTTTGTGACTGCTGGCAACCATTCTCCTGGGCTACTCTGCCAGCTGCTGGCAATATAGCCACTGCCTATTTCATGTGGAGTGGATATTCTGCAGGCACAGTCACTGAAAAGAAGTTTCGCCGGCATTTCATTTCTCGTGGCTGGCTTCAGTCAGGCTGCAAGGGCAGTGAGAATATGTGCAAATACTCCATGTAAACAACACTTCATTATTTAATAACAATTAGCAGTACCAGGGCACCAAAGTCTGGTCTGTGGATAAGTGACTCTCCGAAGCAAGCACATGCTGGGTGTATATAAAATCTTCTACAAGGTACACGTAAACTGGTAGTGAATAAAGGATCTTGTGCAAATTCTGTAAACTGGTAGCGGAGCTTCCATAGAAGCCCACATGTCTGAAGTGGTGGCATGTTGCAGCCGTAGCCATCTGCGTGTCGTGGGGACAACTTCTGTATAAAAATAAAAAAATATATATATAGAAGTATGATGTCGCATCCGGAAGTGGTGTCAGTACATTATGCTGGTAGAAGTTTGAAAATCCACTTCACTTTTATTCGCCTTGAATTATGCACCCGGTATACATGGGACCAAGCAAAAAGCATATCTCAATGGATAAAAAGTGGTACGGCCAACACTCACAGTATGGCAATCTACTCGGGACATTTTCGCAGAATCCTTCAATTGCTTGCGATTCTGGGCGACACCATAAATCTATATCCAAGAATTATTAGACAACCCATCTTTGCTCCATATTTACTGAGTGATGTGTGGCTTCCATACCACAGGAAGGCACGTCAAAGGTCGGCACCATGAAAGACGAAGCGCACTGGCTGCACATTCTTCTGGTCAGCCATTAAAGAGACAGCATCTATTTTACCAGCCTCCGTCTAACCTACGTTACAGTATTATCATTTAGAAAGCATTTTGACCTGGGTGAATTTGGTGCTAGTTGTGCACTTGGAGAATGTAGAGTGAACGAACATAGCGTGAGGTTGCTTCGCATTGTCGTCTGCATTTATTATCGTTGCAGGAGGCAGCATGTTGGATATAGCAGCATGGACATGCACGATAACAGTCTGCACTCACATTTTTTGCCAATAAATGCTGTGCTCTAGCTCGGGGGAAATTTGAAGCAAAGGGCACATCACGCCTTGAACAAAAATGAAAAAACTCTCGCCAAACTGCCGTGCTCAGTTGAGCAACACTACTCTGCACGACATGATAGCTCTATAAGAGGCTTGTAGTGGCTCGTTATCTCTTACGCCAGTAGCAATTGTCGGCAGGGGTAACCAAGAAGCTACGAATACATTTTGAACTCTAAAAAAAACAAACATTTGTTGTTTTAGTGCACCGAAGTTGTCCAAAATGGAATGTTTACTTTATTTGAAGCATTCTTGAACACTTTTTACGTATGTTTATCTCCCCTCGCATCTAGTCGCGCTTCATTTGTGCTGCACATGTCTCTGCCAATAAGTTTGGCATGCTTTTTTTTCCAAGCTTCGTTACCTATGTTGATCGACCTTGTCTTGTTTGCGAACACGCAATTGCACGCCCCCAACCTACAGACCACCTTGGTTCCAGCATTGATTCCCCATTCTGCCCTGTGGATGTCCTGGAGATCCTGACTCCTTTATTTTATGGTATATTCAACTATGCCGGCATTAGTAATGAAGCACGCCAGCGATCCATACAGCCCGCCACTTAAATTAAAAATAAAACAATGATGCTGTAAGAAAACGGCACAATGCTGTGAGTGTTTGCTATATCCGGCACGTCCTGTGGCAATTAAGGCACGGTGTCAATTTAAATAAGTACATAGGCTGGTCGAAATGCTTGGGACTTGAAAAACTAGTTGAAAAACTTTAGATGTGAAGTTATTTGGTGCTTCTGTGACAACCACTGTTTCTTGTCGTGAGTTCTTGCTAAGTGCTGTTAACGATAGTTGTTGAACTTTCAGCGAATTCCCTGCCTGGTGTTTCAAGCCGCACGGTAAGTCACATTTTGGAGTCTTTCTTTCACTGTCATGCACATGAAATCTGCAGGCATTCCAGCATGTAAAATGTCTTGCATTTTACAGCGTCCCTTACAAACTCTTGCCAAATGCCACGACAGGATCATTAGCTTTGAAGGCAAATCCTACTGATGCTTTTATGGCGCTTCTTTTGTGAGTCTCGAGTAAGTTTACTCTTGCTGCCCTTGAATAGTTCATTGTATGAACATGGAGCATGTGAGAGGAATTCCGTCGCCAACATGCACTTGTTCATTTGACTTCAGTCATGGAGATAGCAGTTCCCGTTTTCAATGAGACCCCTGCCGCAGCAGAACAAACAAGTCAAATTACTATAAGAAGTCATATTTAGTATCTGTGTGTGAACATGGCTTCTGTAGGATTTTGGTGAAATATAGAAGGCATTTGGAAGAGGAAGATGGTCTTTTCAGCTTTTGGCTAAGATCACTCTATTTGCCATCAAAGGGAATAAAATACATGAAGGCTATAGACAGTAACAGGCATTGAACACTTAAAAATAACGGGATGAACATTAGCACTCATATTGTGTCCTCTCGCTTTGTCCTCATTGTTTGGAGTGTTTTATGTCTCACTATATGCCAATAAGGCCAAATGCTAACCTTTGTCAGCACTACGAACTTGGGACCCAAGCACCCTGTCCATATATCAGTCTTATACTGGATGTTCTTGACATGTTTAAAGAGCTCATCACCAGTTTTGACCATTTTAAACAGACTCGCGC
Source organism: Dermacentor variabilis (assembly GCF_050947875.1). Lineage (NCBI taxonomy): Eukaryota > Metazoa > Arthropoda > Arachnida > Ixodida > Ixodidae > Dermacentor > Dermacentor variabilis. The sequence goes on along the minus strand of NC_134573.1, from coordinate 40,075,256 downwards.
AGCATATACATTACTCTGACGATTGTGTCTGCTAAGTTCTACAGCACCGCGCATCCACAAAAACAGCTGAAGTTCCAAACCAGACGTCTCGCGCCCTGCCTCTTGAGGAGGCTCCGTGTTCAGCGAGAGAGTTGGGTCACACACGCAAATGGCCTGACGTAAGACGACTGCTAACGAAGTCATTCGCCATTAATCGTGACTTCGAGTAATCATCCCTTGCAGAAGGCACAACGCTGCTGTGCATCAAAATGGGAAGAGAAAAAGGAATGTTGGGGGAGGTAGGGCTCGACGCGTGAACATACCCGCGGCTCCAGTATAGGAGAAGGCAGGGAAGAAGGAGCACCGCTTCCATACGCTACCTGAAGCAAATGGAGTCTGTGTCTCCATTAGCAGCGACACTTGCCTCTTGGTGGCGTGCTAAAAGGACAGGCAATTTCTTCTCTCTTGCAATAATGAACTAATTAAAAAAATTTCGGTAGAACCCTTCTCAGATGGCGTTTTATAACTTCCAGTGTATAACCAAATTTTCAATGTAAGGGGTTCATTAAAAACTGTTTGTGGCATATAGCACGGATCTAATTATCGCGCTGTAAGTTGAAAAGCCAGCCCTTACTTACACTGGTAATGAAAATCCATAACTGACTACTTAGCAAATTCACTCATAAGCTCGTAGAACTTCAGCATGCGCATTTCAATACACGAATTGAAGCCAGTGATTTCACAAGACATCCACTCGGGACAAACTAGCACCAGTTTTGAGGTAAGCGCATTCGAGCTTGCGGTAACAATGCACTCTTATTTCACCTACTATTTTGCCAAAATGTCTTTTTATGTATTGAATTACTGGATCATTGATCCATTTCATCACCATCTTTGGAACACATCTCTAAATGAGTGTCATTAGTTGTTCCAAGTGGATGTGACTGAAATATGTGCCATTAAGAAATTAGTTTAAAAGTTCGTTAACAAAAGAATAAGTTGAATATTCACTTAGATTTCTCATGCAAGTGATGTCTGCATCCGATAGTAATATAATTCAAGAAATGAAAGGGTGCTACATACCAGCGGTATTATTTAAATATGTTAATGATCAAAGAACAGCCCCTACAAAGACTCCATGCGACAAGACCTATCTAAATTGTGGTTTCAGATACCTGCAGATTATGCAGTAGCCAGAAAATCCTTGTTCAGAATGTAATGAAATAAATGAATATGAATGTGTTAAGCTAGACGTAGGTAGTTTACATGTGTTCTTGGTACAGCACACAGTATGCTGATGGTGGAGCTGCTCTGATGGACATTGTTGGTCCGCCTTGCTTGCTAGCTCCAGCTGACTGTGGCAAGCAAGAGCAGTCCATATGGTGCATTCTTTGGAAACTTTTTTTTTTTTGTAAAGAAACTTCACTCTCTGCAGCTGTTTTCCTCGTAATTTATCTCAGTAACCTGATTCTTGTTGCTGTGGTTACACAATAAGGACTTAAAAGCAAGATTGTTAGAGCAGCGAGCTGTCTAGTGGCTTAGCAGCTTAGATCTATTGTTCAAATTTGGGGTGGGCCTTGACATTGCAGTTTGATGTAGGCGGATTAACTGCCGTTTAGTTAAATTAAATTGTGAGGTTTTACGTACAAAAACCACAATCTGATTATGAGGCATGCCACCTTGGCATGCCAACTTGGACCACCTGGGGTTCTTTAACGTGCACCTAAATCTAAGTATATGGGTGTTTTCTGCATTTTACGCCCATCTAAATGCGGCAGCCATGGCCGGGATTTGACACCGTGACCTCATGCTTAGCAGTGCAACACCATAACCACTAAGCAACATGGCAGGTTTGTTGTTTTGTTCTCTCTAGCTTGTAAATTTTCATGACCCCGAGATAAAATGAACTAGCATAAAAAAATGGGCTGTTCAGTGTGTGAACAACTTGGAGAACTGGGCAAGCTGTTATTGGTTCATGGCTCACTGAAAAGAATGAAGGAAGGCATAGACTTAACACAACTGTGTATGTTGTGCCTGCACCTTCCTTTGTCTCGGTTTTCAGTGTGCTCTTATAGCCACATTCAATATGTTGTAGTGCATCCAGAAGACCCTCTAATCCTTCAGAATTGAGTGCATAGAGTTAATTGCTTGGAGGACTGTAATGGAGCTTTAAAAAAAAAAGGCCAGAATGTAGATGTTAATAGGAATTCTAACCTTTCCCTAGCTTTGTCATCTGCTACAGCTATATTGCAGGCGGTATATCAACTAATACCACAGTGCATCCAGTTACAGCAGCTCGCATGTCAGCATTTGTTGCACCAATTGCATATAGACACCACCATTTAGTCAATGTGGAAACCAAATGGCAGTTGGACACACAGTATGTGCAACTACAAAAGTCTGCTCAATTGAGGCATACTCATTCAATTGATGTGTGCATGATGTTCAATTGTTGTCCCTGCAGATCATGCTTGGCATGTGATGCATTGACAGTGGGGCAGAATGAAAACTGGTCCAATTATATTCCAACATTTTCTGGTTCTCTTTGGTGGGTACTTGGTGAGCTAATTGCTTTTTATGTGCAAGCGTCGAACGGCTCATCGAGTGAAAAAGCTGGCATACCGAGTCAGTAGCAGCACCTAAATTCCCATTGGCTGCGATGCCACTGCATGTGTGCACCAGGTGTTGCGCGAAGGGAGAGGGTATTGTTGCAACAGTGCTTGTCTGTGGTATTTGTTTCCTTGTGTCCTTGTTTTATTCGCGCTGTTTAACCTCGGTTCTAAATATGCACCAACTAGCCCTCATCAAGATCTTACTAAAGCCAAATCGCCCTCGTTCTTGGAAGCCGGTGTTATCTGCACATTCCTTGTCTCCACGCGAACTCCCGCCTGCATTGTGACTGTGCATTGGCAAGGCCAAATCGAAATGCGCCAAGCGTCAAAACATGCTTGCTTGTCCGCGAGGAGTTTGTACCTCGAAGCACTGCCCAGCGACAGTTGAGTTGAGTGGTTGTAGGCTACTGGTGGGATTAGCCTTGCAGTTGCTGCCGGCAATTGCGCCACCGTAGCGACACTTAAAATACATAAATCATATAAATCACACAGACCTCACAACTACACAGTCACTCCTAAGGTCACCATGTGGAGGCCAAATCCGTGTCCTGCAGGTAATTTAAAAGAAGGCGAGAAACCTCCTTCCTATCTAACTGTGCATCATCTGGTTGGTAATGCCGCCAGGACCTGGTGCACATCGACGCCGCAGGCTGCTGAGTGCTGTCTGTAGCTCTCGAAGTGTGAACGGGGCGTCCATAACAGGCGTAGATGTTGCAGGCAGAGCACATGGATGAATTCCTTAACTTGCACGTACAAATGCATCTGCAGATTCCTCTACCAAGCACGCGAGAGGTTTCTGCTTGCGCAGTGCTTGCGCTTTGAAAGGCTCCATGATTACCACCTTCGCAGCGAACTTTACCTTATAAGATGGCTAGTTTTCTTCAACCTCGTGCAACTAAAAATCGCCGAAAAGTGCTGTCTATTATGCAATGGAACTGAGCTGGGATTATAAGTCGATTAGCAGAACTGAAATTATTTTTGAAAGAAACTTGTGTTCCAGTATTGGCCCTCTCAGAGGCTGGCCTACCAAGGGGGAGATCTTTGACTGGATATGTCGCACACAAGAATTGCAGCATAAAGTCATTTCCCGCAGGAAGTGCCACCCTTTATATATGAAGAGAGATTCCTCATGTGGCTTTGAACGTCGCCGATCTTTGCACCGATAGCATTGAGGTGGCGGCTGTGAGGATACGGCTTGGCTTCCGAACTCTTTCTGTTGCATCCGTATAAGTGTCTCCGCGGAAGAAGGTAGCAATGGATTTGTTTCTCCAGCAGCTTTTTGACCGTTGCCCAGCGCCCCGAATTATCTGCGGCGACTTCAACGCCCATCACTCTGTCTGGGGTGACAGGAATAGTCTCCCGCGGACGCAAACTTGTAGAAGTTATCGACAGTTTGGACCTGTGCGTGGCCAATGACGGAAGTCCCACTTTCTTCCGGCCTGCAGCCTCAGCCACATCTATAGACCTAACCTTGCATTCACCTGACGTCTGTGTGAAGTTGTCAACGGCACCTGACCGCATGGGAAGTGATCACTATCCAATTTTAGTGTTTACTGCTGACTTCCATATGCGCGGCGCTAAAATGAGCCATGTTGTTAATCGGGACAAATACAGGCAGCAACTTGCAAGTGTTTCTGGTGATGTGATAGACAAAATGATTTATGGTAAGATGGCAGCTACCATGGCAGTCAAGTTGCCTAATCATTTTCCGACTCCGGATTTAAAACTCGGGAACCTTTGCGCAGCGTGCAGAAGGGCGAAGCGACAACTGATGCGGAAGGCCGACAGATCCTTGAAGACGACCTTCAACTCTGCCATTCGACGTCGTACGAACAAGCTCTGCAGGTCGCAGTCGGCGCCTTTCTGCGCTAGCTTGACTGTTTTTTCACCGATGACGAGAATTTAGCGAGTCATTGGTAGCCTTGCTGCCCAGCGACATTCACTTGGGACATTAACGCTTTCGCATTCACAACTCGTAAATGCTTAGGTGTCCTGGTATTTTGCCATTCAGTTCCTTGCACGCGTTTCTATCTTTTAAACAGCAAGTTCCTTCTAGCTTTAGAGAATGATTTGTGAAGGTATTATGAAGTCCTTAAAAAGCTTTTTTTTTTTTCGCTTTTTCATGAGACTTGCTTCGGGTCATAGCTACAGATTGTTGTACAACGAAAATAACACTTGATGGCCGCACTTCAGTTGATACTGAAGTACATTTGAAGTTGTGTAAAACTTGTATTGTTTACCATTGTCATATTAACACCAATGATTGTCATTTAGTTCTATTTAGTTCAGAACACGTTGCCTCGAAAGAATACAAATACAGCCGGCACAGATTGTTAGAGTGCGATTTTTTAGACTTAATCGGTCATTAAGGCCTTCTCACAGCAGAGCAAGCTTCACTAAACTGCGCATAATGGCAAGTGAAATTTTGCATGCTGTAAATATTTTATAGAAATTGAATATTTTTGTTTATCTCTGGTGCAGATAATTCCTTCTGCGAAAATGGAGCAGGGTGCCTGTTCATGGGTTGCATACTGGACGAAATCTGCAAATACTTTTAAGCAGTCAACACCTTGAGTTATAAAGCCTTTGAGCCCTTCAGCATCTTATTCGCTTTGAATCCAGTATTATTTAACGTAGGCAGGTGTGAGTGCACGTTGTAAAATATGCCAGCGGGTCCTCATTGGTTTTTGGTGTTCGACGATGTGAAGGAACCACAAGACGGGAAGAAGTGTCTATTCTTTGATCCTGTTAGAATAAGCGTGCATATTGGCAGTTTCATGTCTTTTGTTACCAGCTCCAATTTTAGTGCATGAATGTGTTTGTGCATAACTGAACCTTCATTTAAAGGATGCTCTTGCCTCTCCTGTCTTTGAATCTTGCACACCATAATGAGTAGAAATCAATTAGTCCAGCAACAAGAACAAGTGATGTTTTACTGGTTCTGCAGGCAGGATCAGCGCGCAAGCTGCGCTCGCCCACCAAGCGGCCAGCAGTGCCGGGCTTCGGTGGGCTTCGAAGAAGTGTCAGCACTACTGCCATCAAAGAAAACCAGGTGAGCTTATTGCATTTTAATTACATCCAGAGGTGACCTTGCCTACAATACTGTTATGTACTGACAGTGAAGAACCTGTCAATGCAAAAGCTGTGAGTTACGAATATAGCTCTTATTGGGTGAACTTGTGGCCAGAAATACAAGTAACACTCAAAACATAATAGCGGCCAGCACAACTGTCGGAACGTCAAAATTCAATCTATGGGTGAACTGCATTGGCTATTTATGACCCCTATATGCCAGTGCAGTTATTTGTGCCTGCATACATTCCAGAATGTACTCCACTACTTGCTTTGTGCACACAACCTGGTTCAACTTTCTTTCACTATAGGTCTGGGACAACCCAGAAAGTTTTGATACGTGAAGCTACATCGAGACAGCATTATGGATTTGTTGGCAGTCATCAACAAGAGCAGCATTGGTGGTGTTGGTTGTGGTGAACGTTAACCGTGAAGTTGATTGGTTTTTACATCGTCACACAAATGCATTTCTACAACTGCAGTTAGGTCGATTATAAATGGCTGTGGTGCCATAAATGCATGCTGCCATTCTTGTGCCTGTTCTAACGCACTGTGTTAATTTTTAATTAATGTGCAAATAAACTTTTTGAACATTGTGAATAAATAACATTTGCTTTTCTTTCCTTGTCGGATAACCGCATGCTGGGAGAAATGGGAAACAAGATGTGTACAGTAAAGTGTTGTATTTCTTCAATGCCACCCGTAAACCCAAGGTAGCGTGAGCTCCCAAAACATTCAAATAGTGTATTGGCAAAAGTAATTATGTATTCAAAACTAGTCTATGTTGCGTCTGTGACAAGTTGTCATATCAGGGCAGCGGTGACAGCAAAGTAGCAGCAGGTAAAAAAGTTGGCAGAGAAAGAGTGATCATGTAATCGCTGCCTACTCGGTATAAAGTGAGCTGCAGTTTTAACATGTTGACATGTAAACTTAAAGCGATGGTAAGATTTTTTTGGCGGATACTGTATTTCATGTCAGCCTGGCCAGTTGCGTGCATGGAACTGCTGAAATAAAGGGATGGTACAGTGTGCACATATTCACTTGTTTTGCACAGAGAACAGAAAACCCGAGAAAAAGAATGGGTGTAAGGAAATTTGATAAAATGTCTGATGCGTGCACGGCAATGACCACCTGGCCATTCATACGTAATGCGCCTCCGAGCGCACTCACAAGCAGATAGTGGTACCGGTTACTGTAACAGCTCCATTTGCTTATAGCACTGAAGTAATCAGCCAAGCTGTTTTAAATATACTTCAGGCACCTCCCATTAACGAGCGCATCCACGTGGATTTGCTTTCCTTGTGAACAGCTGAACAACTACAGCCGCAGTACAGTGAACTCCCTAAACCAAAGCGCCCAGTTTTTGTTCCTAGCTTTGTACTGATGCATGGGACATGCCAGCATTTCTTCGTTCTGTGTGCGTATGTGAAAGTTCTTTTGTTTCCTTCCGAAGTCCTGGCTAGCAAGTTTCTCGTAAGAAACCCTATTTAATATAATGCTGTGCTGCTGCAGGCTGGTTGCAGGCTGCAAAAGTGGTCGATGCCAGCACCGCTGCATCATTCCATGCTGAAAGGCCCACTCCCAAGAAACCGCTCGCACTACTAAAAAGCTTCTAGTTCACTGTACCTCTGTGGCTGGTAACACTTGTCTGAGCAGAGCATGTGCTTGCAAAACCTGATGCGTCATTCCCTCTGGCGCCGTCTCGGGTTTTCAGAACCCATGTGCTGCAGCGTCCGCTTTCTGCGCCTTGTCTGGCAGCCTACTGTTCCGACTGCCATAAAGCGTACCTGGAAATCCAAGACTCTCCAGATTTCAGAATATTAGTTTGCAGTACTAGTTAATGGGGGATGCGGCAGTTGAAGTGGTCAAATTGTCATAATTTTCGATTTTATTATTTATTTTTTTCGTGATGCGTGGACTTTATTTACCACATGGTGAAATATTATAACAAAATATGTGGTAGAAATCCAGGAAACGGCACTTTCCTAAAGTGCTGTCATAAAGAAATTGTGAAAAAATCGGGCTTCGGAAGGCCCCGTCGCACTGCGGATCGCCCGGCTATTCGTTGACGCAGCGCTGCCATCTTGGTATCATCGTAAAGAGGATAGATCAGAGCTCAAAATAGCTGGAGCACCGTATTTCTCCACCGAAAAGTAAACCAGCGAACGCAAGCAAAAAAAAGGCAAATGCGGCATTGCGATTGGGCACAGTAGTCGCGTGGGGCACAGGGTGCGCTCCTATTGGCTGTTGTAGATTTGAATTGCTGACGGACCAATTTCGCGTGCATTTGCACAGCAACGAGCTGCACATTCCGATCAACGTGATTGACGACCGTGGCAGCTTAAGCACCTTTTCTGTGAGCACCAAATGAATCAAGTTCGGAACACTCCTCGCGTACGGATGACCACTAAAGGCGTGTAAAAGAGGTGTCTGCGAGCGATGGTGAAGGCGCGTCCGCACGTGGTTATGACGGTAACGCAACATCGGCGGAGCAGCAGTTTTTGCATCAAATATTCAAACTGTGGATTTCAGCTCCAACTCTCACTAATGAAGTGTTTGCGCAATGCAAGACAAGAGCGGATGTTTTGAATGCACTGTCATCTACCTCTGCACGACCGATGGATGCACAATGATCAAAAAGGCAACTAAGGTGCACGAAACTGCTGCAAGAAAGTAAAAACTAATCATCATCAGCCTGGTTACGCCCACTGCAGGGCAAAGGCCTCTCCCATACTTCTCCAACAACCCCGGTCATGTACACTATGTGTTCATATAGGAGGTTGTGGCCAAGTACTGCACCAGGGTGGCCAATCCTGCTCTGGTGTGGGAGTGCGTTACCGGTTCTGGTCACCGGCATCAGGCCACACTCCAGGCCTGTATATGCTATTTTATCAACACGCGGATTTCTTTTTTTTTTATTCTGTGGAAAATTGCCGGCACCGGTATTCGAACCACAGACCTCATGCACGTGAGGCGGGTGTTCTACCTCTACGCCACCGCTGCACCTATCTGGTCACCTCGCCAAGCTTACTTAATCGCGTCTCTCGAATCGGTCCAAAACCGCGCCGCCCGCTTCATTGTCAGAGATTATCACCGCGACTCTAGCGTGACTAGCATTAAGTCATCTTTATCTCTCTCATCTTTTGAATCACGAAGAACCATAGGATTGCTTTGTCTATTTCACAAGATAATCCATAGCACGTGCCCGTCCACTCTGCCGCTCACACGTCCATCTCGTACATCTTGGCGTGTGCATAATCATCTCAGTTTCCAGCGTATCTTTGACCGAACAAATGCTTTCAATTCTTCCGCGTTACCACGTGCCATTCAACATTGGAATAACCTACCAAACGACATAGTTGACATTCTTGACCCAGTATCCTTCAAAGCAGGCTTACGCATATTATTTCCATAATTCTTCACAACTAAACCATACTGCGCACCTAAGCAAATACTTGTAGCGAAGTTATATAGGTTTTTCTTTTTGTTTTGTTTGAATGTTTGTTTTGAATTGCTTTAACACTATTACAGACTTGTTCTTTCACCTTCACCTGCTACCATTTGTATAATTTCTTGGTACTCCTTTTTGTTACTTCACACAGTCGTTTGTTTCATTTATCGCATTATTTATATTGTTAGATATTTGTTCTTTCATGTTTACTCTCTAACAATGTATAATTTCTTTTTACTCCTTTCTTTTTTGATAATTCCCTGTATCCTCCCCTCACGCAATACTCCTTCGGGAGCCTGTGAGGTAAATAATAAATAAATGAAGTAAATGTAAAGAAAATGTGCCCTCACAGGCAAAGGACTACATCCCAGATGGGTTTTAGATGCTCAAAGTAAAGATTTAAATGTTTCCAATAAATGAAACTTTGAGCTCAGTTTTCTCAGCTTTCATTTTTTGTGCAGTTGCTTTCAGTCATCCCAGTGCCATTTCACAATGAATGAAGACAAAATCTTTCTCTTTTGCACTTAGATCCTGAAACATTGCTGAGTGCACTAAAGCTGTCCATTTTTAACTGCACCTCATTAAAAAATTTATAATGGGCTTTTTGCAAAAGTCATTAGTAAGACAATGTGCATAGGAAAATTTAAAAAATATTTTAATGCTCATTTCAGCACTTCAAAAATAACCAATAGCTTTATTGCACAGAAGTGGCCTTCGTGAACATGCGGATGGGAAAATTTTGGCGAACTTAGGTGTAATTTGGGGGCGACCATTATAGGCTGTCAAATGTTGTAACTCGAAAACAATAATAGGTAGCACAAAAAAGTTTTCATTGCCATGTCCCCGCTTAATATGACACGAAACAACCTTGCCAATAATGTTACCAGTCATGTTTCGTTGTGTTAACACTCGCTCACCAAAATATATGTACCCACCCCTTATGTAATACCCCTCGTGGGTCTTTAAGGTAGTAAAATGAAATGAAATGAAACTTAATAATCCTTATTTTAAAAAGCCATAGCTGCCTGAAGATCGCCTGGACGCTGTAGGATTGCGTTTCTCCAGTATAGCCGGAAGTCAGGCAATCGCAGCATGTGCTGCTGCTTGTCAGTCTGAATACCATCTATTCATGTGAATGTACATTCGCAATAGCATAGTTAACAGCGCTGTAGTGGCTAGTATTATGGCCTGCAATGTCACTGGTAGCAGTACTTGCACCTGAACAGTTAATAGCAGTAATAAACAAAATTACTGTCTGTGGACTCTAAGCAAGCGTTGGAAGTGGCAGGATGTGCCATTCAATCTTTGCACGTTTTCTTTGGCTGACTTTGCCTCCAAGCTCACCATACATTACCACTTCCTCTGTGTAAAGTGATTCGTGCAAACATAGTCATGAGATGTGAGCTGCTGACCTGTCCTTGGAATGGTATGAGCTCGTACTTGCAATCGTTCCGGATCGCTAGGAACCTTAAGGGTATTAATTTGCTCTTAGGCAGTACGTCCATGCACCGCTATAGTTCGGTACAATGCATTCGCGTATTTTCCTCGAATTGTGTGGATGGGAGGTGCTTGCCTTTTCAGTCGTGGAGATGCCAATCCCTTCGTCACATGGCTGAGAAAGCATGTTGAAAGTTCACGGAATGTAATAGGAGAGCAACTGCCAAAGCCCTTTTGTGATGCCTCTAATATGGGGCAAAGGTTCGTGTGCTCAATGGTTCGGTTAGTTCTCTTAGGCGGAGCCTCCGAGAACCCAATTGAGGACAAAGCCGTTGGTTTGAACACACACACAAAAACTTTTAATCAAACTAAAAAGTGGCATAAAGTAAATAGAAGAAAATAGAAAGCATGCCTAAAATAAACACTCAAGAAGACATTGCGGCAAAGAACACACATAGGGCTTGCATGAGGTTAACGGGTGCGTGAGTTCGGGCTTGCCACGAGGGCGGGGACGCGTAACAGTCCCGACGCGGCGACAAGCTGGCGAAAGGAGGGGCGCCGGTCTCACCAGAGGTCGCGGTGTACGTTGACCGACCGGGCGACTGGAGTGCGCCCGCTCTGGCTAGGCGAGGTATAGCGGGCGGCTTGGTGGCAGGAGTAGACGACGGCGGCGTTCTGGCCGGGCAGCTGGGTGTAGAGCTCGGGCCCGTAGCCCGACTGCTCTTGTCCTGCCCACTGGCGCAGAAGCTCACCGGCCTTGAGCAGCTGGCGGCCCGCTCAGGTAGACGGGCGACGCACAGGAACAGGTTGGCAGGAGGCCCTGGTCGGGTGAAGTCCTGGTGGGCTCGGGTCAGGAACCCGACGGCCCGTCTTCAACGCCCGCTCCGGTGGTTGACCTCCTCCTACCGTTGCTTCCTGGAACTCTCCTGGCATCTCCCCTGCGTCTCCTTGCGTGTCCGCCCTTCTGCTAGCTCGCCACGCTTTTTCTTCTGTCTGGCCGATTAGGCTTTCTCGGATTGGCTGCCTAACGCCCCGTGTTCTTTTCTAATTGGTTGCTTTTCTTCTTTTTGTTGTTTTTCATGCGCCGCGCGTTCTCGTGCCGGACGCTCTTCGGCGTCGTTGTTTTCCTACTTCCACCTCGGCGCGCGTGCACTCAGTGTCGTCTGCTCCTGACCGTCCCGATCACCGCACCATGTCGTGCACCACACATCACACCTTTAAAACCAGCGAGGCTGAAAGCTACAAAAAAGTGTCGGTCAGTGCGAATCGCGAGAGATTGCACAGTTGGCCACACTCTGCCTAGGTCAAACGGAACATAGCATTGTTTCCCAAGGGCAAACTATCCTTTAAATGAAGCCCATGAGTCTGCAACTTGTGGGGTCTCTCACACCCATGCTCTTGGGACAAAGGAACGACACAGTACACAGTAGTGCAAACAATCACAAGGGCATTTATTGCACCTTTCATAGATCAGTGCCTGCTAGCCGAGTTGCTATCCACAAAACATGCCGATGGGCGCGCGACAAATCTAGAAGTCTGACTCACCGTGACCGGAAGCGAGCGAATATGTTCGCCCCATGCTGGACCCCAACGCCTGGTCCTTCGCGTGTATGGTCACGCGAATCGTGGCGCGTTCGAAGGCGGCCACGCGAGGCGGTCTCGCGGAAGCATCGGTCGGCGGCGCGCGGGATGTCCACGCCGCGCGCCGACCCGCCGGGGAAGAGGGTCGCTCCACGCGCGGCACGGCACGTCCGTGCTGCTTGCTGTGTCGACCCCCAAGAGACAGAGCGCCTTGTCTCCCGGCGCCCGAGTAACCCCGCAGCGGCGCGACGCTAGCGGCATCTCTCGCACTGCGCTTCAACCACTCCAACTGCCGCGGGCGCCAGGCCACGCGGCGGGCGAAGCCGCCCTGCAGGAGACGAGCTATGCGGGAAAACTAGATCTCATGGGAGGCGTGAGAGTCACGCATCCCCACAAACTTCGTAGCATCAGCAGGCGCGTTGCTGCTAGCAGTTTTTCTGAGAGGCTTTGCAGCATGTAATTGGGGCAGTATCTAGGAATATCTGCCTCTAAATGATCCATCAGGCTTGCTTCTATGCATTATGCACAAAATTATCCTAATTTTGCTAAATAGTGAACACTAGTGTAGTTTATTCAAGCCACGACCTTTGAAAAGCATTTAAAGAATGGGAGCATGCCTGAAGTGGCCATCTGTTTTGATTTGCCGGAAAGCACAGGTGTCCTCCTCACCTGGCATGACGTTATGGCATTCCTTGAGCGCACTGGCGCAAGGCAAGGAGTTTCCCCTCCCATATAATTCCTGCTCTGTCATTGCCACTAAGCCATATCTGTTCATAATTAACAAGTACTCGGTACAGACTGTCCCATATCAGCAGACTTGCCAACTCATTCAAATTTGTGTGAAGTTTATGAATTTGGGTTTGTTACTATACTTAGGCATGTTGTGTCATGTTTTATGCAAAAAAGAGGTCAGCGAAAAACTTTTAAAGGTGTTGTATATCGCAGTGATGAAAGATTGCAATAAGCAAATGTATACAAGAAATTGTAGCAGTAGATGCCAATATACCAGTTTTGTGCTTTCTTCAAACAAGTTGGTTCAGACAAGTTCCTGAAAGGGGGCCTGAGACTTTTTGAACATAGTAAGAAAACGTTGTCGATCTGTTAACGAGGCTCTTGTGAAGATGTGCGCCAAATATTGCTGCACTGCATTCAGCAGGGAATCGCTGCCTCTTATCAAGAGCAGCGAAAAGTTGCTTGCTCTCTCCTTCGCAATGTCGTCATGCAGTATCATCGCAAGCAGTTGGACCCACCAACACCTATGGGCTGATATTGTGATCGCGACAATATTCTCAGTAATACAATCATTACTCATTCGAGTTAAATAAATGAAATATATGTATCTACGATTTGAGAACGACAAAAAAAAATAGTTTCATCTTGCCACTGCCAGTCTACACATGACAGTTCTGCGTCTGCTGCGCATGGAATCGCATGTGAAAAGCGTAGTGTAGATAAGGTGGCCGCCATGGGGTACCGTCATGAGCTGGCTCGCTGCTGAAGCGTCCAACTTTTGGGTGTGGCAAGCGGGGCATTGCTCCCTTGTGCCCCCTTGTGCCCCATGCCTCCTGTGTAAGTTCCAGTGGAAATGAAACAAGAGTCACTCATCAGTTTGATAACTAACTTTGCTTGTGCTTAAACGATTAAAGTTTTTGTGGCATAAGATTTGTCAAGTAATGTTATTTTATAGTAATGTCGTTCTATGATTGGTTAGAAGTCTTTCAGGGCACCTTGAAGTAGGTGGAATTGGCAACAGCTAATCTCGTGGCAACAGTCGCTGAAGGCCAGTGTTGTGTTGGTCAGTGATTTCCTTGGTTTACTGCTGCGTGTGAACAGCGTCTAAAAGTAAAGATAAACCATTGCAGATAAATGGGCATACGCATATATTCCACAATAGGGGTGTGCTTGTGCTATTCCCCTCTCCCCACCCACTTATGTCTGAGGTATATTTACGAATTTTAAAGTTCGTGGGTTGGCAGGTATGCATCTGTAGTTGGTGCCGACTCGTCATGATGCATGGTTCTAATCAACGATTAGACCTTGTCGTACCTCTGCTCACATCTTTGTTTCACATCCATGGCACGTTTCCACAGCGGGTCGGTGTTGCTGACCAACCCAAGAGGGCACGTCCTGGTGCAGCCATGCCAGCGCCACTCAGCAGGTTGCATCGGAATGTCGCTAACTCTGCTCTCAATCTGGCAAGTGGAACCGCCAATGGTGCACGGCCAAAAGGTAAGTCCCACTCGCTGCATCTACTCAGTTTGCATTGAACATTTACTGTTTGGATGGGTTGCGATCCCTTCTATGCTTCATGCTAAGATTACTTCAACCAGCAGGTGGCTTGACACAATTCTGAGCAAGAGGATTTGTACCGCTTGATTTTAATGCGTTCAGCATTCTCCGGGAGCTTTACACACTTTGTGGCATGTTTATCTATCTTTCTGTGGCCTAGCTCTTTCACATATCAAGCAATTCAAGTTTTGTACGAGCTTGGGCCATGGTGTGTGTACCACTGTGTATCACAAAGACAGGAGGTCCATTTGTAGCCTCGCAGAAGAGTCCATCATACGTTCAAATGTTGCAGGAGCATTGCATAGGCCAAAAGGCATGACTTTGAACTGATATAAACCACTGGCCGTGATGAAGGCCGTCTTCCCGCGGTCCATTTCATCAACTGATATCTGCCGGTAGCTGGATGGAAGATCAATGGACGAGAAGTATTTAGCTCTCTGCAAGCACTCCAAGGCATCATTGATCCGTGGTAGTAAGTAGACATCTTTTTGGTTTATCTTGTTTAAAAGACGATAATCGACGCAAAAGCACAGGTACCATCTTTTTTTTTTTTTTTTTCACAAGGACGACAGGCGAAGCCCAAGGGCTGGCTGATGGTTCTACGACCCCTTTGCAGAGCATTTTGTCCACTTCTGATTGGATGACTCTATGTTCGGCATGCGATACATGATAGGGACACCGACGAATAGGATTCATGTCTCCAGTGTTGATACAGTAGTGAACAACAGATGTTTGTCCTGAAGGCCTGTCGCTGAAATCAAAGATGTCACTGTACGATTCGAGGAGGAATTGTATGTCCATGGCCTGTGCAGAGGTGAGGTCAGGTGCAATCATTTTTGCGAAGTCATCCGTTAGGGAACCAGAGCTGTGAGCTGCAATTGGTGATAAGAAACCACTCTCAGTATTCAGACTTCCAATGTAAAATTCGGAAGTACTAGAAATGCTGGCCAAGAACATGCCGGCTGGAAGCACTTGAGGGCACAAGCTGAAATTCAGAAGCGGAAGAATGACAGTGTTATTAGTAATTGTCACCAGTGTATGCGGAAGAGCAATGTTCCGGTTCAAAGGCACGTCGATGGTGGGGCAAAGGACATATTCATCGTCAGGAATCTGTGTCTGTGCGGTCAAAGTGGCGTAAGTGACTGCTTCAGGTGACGGATGCACATCGTGAAGCGAACACAAGTGCGGTGGAGCAGTTCTCGGGGCACCGGCGACTTAAGGCAGTTCCAACTGAAGAACGCTGGTCGCGCAGTCGATGAGAGCAGAATGAGCAGATAAAAAGTCCAATCCAAGGATAACGTTGTGCAGGGACTTGTCGATCACAGCAAAGAGAACAGAAGTAGGGCCGCCGGCTATAAGGGGTAGCATCAGGGCTACACGAACAGAAAACTGCAGGGCCATCGCATCCAGTTCATGTCGAACGATTTGCACCACGTCCTCTGATGGCGACGCATGCTGCTCTGCGGGCTGATCTTCACACGTCGTTTGCTGCAGTATTGGGAAGTTAGGTGAATGGTTGCATGACACATCGGCTTCTGGCCTGCTCGAATTGTCGGCACTCTTTGATGATGCCATCAACTCTAAAGCAGCTTTTGCACATTAGCAGATTAAAGGCGTCATTAGCAATGCCATTCAGCATATGCCTGACCTTGTCAGCTTCTGTCATGTCATGATTGGCTTTACAACAAAGCGCCAGCACATCCTGGATGTACGAAACATAGGACTCTGGGGTGGGGGGGATTGGGCACAGGAAGCCAGTTCCTGCTTTGTGGCAATTTTATGGCTGGCTGGTTTGCCAAACAACTCCGTTAAAACCGCACTTTTGCCGTGCCTCTTAGATAGAACAACAGGTTAGCTAGCATAAGCGTAGGGTCCCATCTGTTGACTCCACTCACGCGTTCGTACATAGCCACCCACTCTTCAGTGTCGGTGCCATCAGTTCCGGAGAAAGTTCCGGGATCCTTGGGTTGCACAACCACAACCGAAGGGGACAGCGATGTAGCTGGCAATGTTGACGTTGGAGGTGGCAACGACCCTGATTCCGCGAGCTCACCATTGTTCATGGCGAGGACGGTGATGCGATGTCCACTGCAGAGCTCCATTTCTAGCCATGGTACACTGCACCTCCACCAATATGTTACGGGGATATATTTACACTGTATTTACAATGTATAACAAGTAGTCAGTGGGTTTAAGATGGCGGACTAGCAACAACACGCAGCAGCCAGTGTCTTGCAATCCTCTCCTTTCATCCCTCCGTAACAATATGTATGTACATATCTACAATTAAAGCATGTCAAGTTCTTTAATAAACACTCTGCACTCATACATATTGTCAAATTTTAGTGAAAGTGACGAATGCAGTAGCAAAGCTGAATCACAACTCTTTATTGGGTGCCCACAAAAGAGACACTCAAAGTGCAATGATAACGGTTAGCACAGTCAGCTATTGTTGAAATCTGATCGTCCAGTCAAGTGCATTGGTATTTGTGCGTGACTCGTAGAAGGTTCCAGCGTAATTGCTGGTGCTCGCACACCTTCTAGAATGTACAACACCATTCACTCATGCATACAATCCGATTACGCAAGGTTTTGCAAGAACATAGACAACAGATAGTCGATAATAGCATTCGAGTAAGTTCTAAATCATGCAGTCACATCTTGCGCTGAGCTATCACTTTGAGTTGTAAGCTGGGGAAATGCGGT
The DNA here is from genome assembly GCF_050947875.1 of Dermacentor variabilis. NCBI lineage: Eukaryota > Metazoa > Arthropoda > Arachnida > Ixodida > Ixodidae > Dermacentor > Dermacentor variabilis. Next base: position 40,058,129 of record NC_134573.1, on the reverse strand, counting down.
CCGGGGAAAAGGGATAAACAAGTGCACATGTCAATACTGTGACTCTCTCCGTCTCGTTACTTTCATCAACATAATCATACAAATTATCACAACATATAAAATGTATCTTCAGTTACACACTTATAGGGAAGATTGATCATTCGAATAACTTTGCCAATAATTTCCAAAGAATGGATGTGCCAACAATTTTTGCTAGCCGCAGCCTTGCGAAGAAACAATGAAGCCTGTGGAAGCATTGGGAAAATGAATTGCTATTTCAGGTTGAAACTTGAAAGAAGGTGAAGGGAACACAATGTAGACCGAAAGATAACTTGCTGTACGTAGGAGCCAAGCATCTTTTGCTTTACGCATGCAGCACTTTACCGATTAAGCAGTCGTGGCAGCCATCATCCAATCTGGTTCCGTGGGTGTTTGTGTGTATGTGCAAGATTAGCCCTGGGAGTGTTGGCGCAGCTCACGGCCGAGGCAGTGGATGTGGATGCAATTTCGCACTGTTTATTTGTCGCTTATTTTCTTACTTGGCATGCATTTGACTCGTGCTGACTGTTAGCCAGGCTGCTCCTGAACAATTGCCTCGGCAATTTTGCTTGTTCCGAAGCTGCTACAAAACTCCAGACGACTTCCTTGCCTAGTTAAACAATTCCCAAAGATTGCTTCCTGAAACACTTGTTTCCCTAAAACTGGGGACCTTCTCTAGAACAGTGTCAGGGTGTCTACCAACTGAGAAAACAGGGAAAATCTGGATCTTCTCAGGGATTTTGAGTAGTCTGGGAAAACTCGGGGAATTTGTGCCGCTATCAGGGAAAATTAGCTGTAATTTTATTGAAAGGGTCGAAAGCCGCAGTAATGCTGGCTCGAGTACCAAACAGTAATCGTAATGAATCGTCTTTGACACCCTGTCATTGGCTGGAGGAGTTGCCAGTGTACAGTCAACGACTGACTTTGCGGATTCCCGATAATTTGGACGGCTTCGCGGCACCACCACGTACACCATAGTCAATGTATCAGAACGTCTGAAATTTCGGACGCAAGAACTCTTCGCTGTCTGATTTTCGGGACGTTTCACCGTGGCCGTAGGTCCGAAACAGCATTAAAGCCACCATCGCTGCCATTTTGATTACCTCACCGCCTCGAACCGGCGCTCTCGCACGCAGATCCGCTGGCAGCCGTAGCCACCGCTGCAGCAACGCTAGGCCTAGCTGCTTCGACATTCGCTATGAAGCTTCTTGCCATTGGGTGCCGTGTTCTTTATTGAAAGAACTCTCCTCTGTCAGCAATGGCACGGACTCTGCCTTTGTAGTCTTCGCGATTGGCTTATAAGCTTGGAAATCACATGGCGTTGCATAATGCCTGTTCCCGAAAGTCAGCTTCCTCTCTGTACAGAACTGTTACTTGAAGCATACGCAAAAGTATTGCAGTGAAGCATAACAAGCATAGGCAGGGGCTATGCCACGGGACACAATATGTATTCCTTAATTATACACGCATGCACCCGGTATTTCCTGACACAGTATGAGCACCGATGTGCCTAATACATGTACCGACAGGCCTTCAGAGCGTTTTGGGATGTGCCTGTGGCGGTTTGAGCCCTTAAGGGCAGTAAATGACATGCATTTTTTTTTCCAACTGGCCGATTTTTTGAACGTTTTTGCGGGCCCCTAGGGAGTTCGAAAAATTGGTCGTGGACTGTGCAACTGACCAAGAAGATGCTTCAAATGGTCTGTAGGGCAAACGAGTGGAGGAAGGAGGACAAGAACAGAAAGAACCTACGCACTGAGGAATGAACGGGAAAGGAAGTGTGCTGCTGCCGTTTTGAAGGAGCTTGAGCTCAAAAAACAGTGTTGGCTGACGCCGAGATGCAGGTGTCCCTCATCGAAACCAAAATAAACTTATTAAAGCAGTGAAACACAACACTGAGGTGTCGTGCACGGGCTGAGAGTATGTCAGGACAGTTGAGGTTGATTTACGAGCTGTTGAGAGAGAATCTCAATTGTGACAAAGTTCAGGCCTCATACCACTGAGCTTGCTATCAATTGATAGAAATAGCTCATATTCGAAAATACTTGCTTCTGTATGCATCTCCTTTTTATTCGTATTTGAGAATGTCCGACTCGATATGTATACTAGTGACAGCATCGGGTGATATGGTTTCAGCCCGTCTTGACATAAAACATAGTTCTGCATCATTCAGGTAATTTTGCAAAGGCACTCGGGGAAAACCTGGAAAACTCTGGGAATTTGGAAATGTCAACTTAGTATACCCCCTGAGCACTGACACTTAAATCATCGTGTCTGATTACATGCCTTGAACATCATTATTCGCCTTATTTAAGGCACACCAGTGAAAATTGTCTAAATTGGTTATAAGTGAGTAGTGTTACACTGTTGATGTAATTGTGGCATGGCTTCTGTTTGTTTTGCTTTATTATGAACCTCCTTAACTCTTTCCTTACCATGGTGAAACTTTGTTTTTTGTAGCCTTATGCCAAATTTTTTTTTTCTGGAGGAACTACGGCACTGAATATTTTTTCTAATACATAAATAAAAAGCAGAATGAATGTATTTTTCATGCATAAGAATTTTATTAACAAGATGTATGTCATAAAAAGATAAATTGCCAGAATCAACATTGTTGGATAAAATTGAAGAAAGTTTGTCAAGACACGCTTGCATCTACTAGGAAAAAACTAACAAAAATTATGAGATACTACACAAGATGTATTGCTGTCTAATAGGCGCTACCTTCGAAAACATCAAAATTTTTCATTGAACGGCTATTCCACTACAAAAATTTAAAGCACTACAGTTGTGTGTGGCGGGCTGCAGTTGCCGACGTTCCAGGCTGCTTTGCGTCGTCGGTCGTAGAGTCAAAGCCAGACAAAAGGGCTCCATGTTCACTCGCTGCTGCTCGATCCCTCGATAAAATCAGTTGCAGAGTCAGTGGAATCGCGAGCTCTGTGATCTTTCCAACTGTGTGTGCCGCTCCCAGAGGCAGCTTTCTACTCTGACAATCGTGAAGCTTCGGAGTGCATTAAAAAATTACAGCCCGGTGGGAAAAAAGTGAACTGCTTAGAAAACAAAATAGTTCTCCTCCTTCACATCCGTGAGCGGCGCGGAATGTCCAGAACTGGTAAATGTTATGCAGCAGGAAATAAGATGGACACGGCGAAAAAATTTTCGGATTGGGAAGAGGAAACCACGTAAGTGGGGGAACAAGGAAATGAAGCAAGCTGTAGAAGAGCGTAAGCAGGTTTCTAGGGATCATCGAGAAGCTAAAAAGTTGGGATTACACAAAGAGGTGCTCCTGGAACAAATACTGAGAGAAGAAAAGGGTGGTGAGTCAGCTCGGGCAAGAGAAAATAAATGTGCAAGTGAACATTGGTGCATAACATTCGCAAAAGAAACGCTAATTGAAAAAAATTCTGGAACCATGTAACAGCACTTCGAGCTCCAACTAAACCTTCACAAATGGCTATATGGGATGAACACGGTAACATCTACGGAGGAGATGCGCTGCTGTGCATTAGACATCATTAGGGATAACTTCAGCATGACAGAAAGCGTAGTTCAGACTCGAACAGATCTAGCAACAGACAAGTCTGAGAGATCAAACTTTAGCATAGAAAGCTTTTATTGGAAAGAAGCAGGAGATGTCCTTAATAACATGGCAACAGGACCTGATGAGATCCCAATACAAATAATAAAAAACCTCTGTTCAAAGAGCAAGGCACTTCATCTACAAAGGCAAAGGTGGTAAAGTTAAGACGAGTTGGTACAGGCCAGTTACCTTAACGTCGGTAATACATAGACTGGCAATGCAAGCCATAAAATTTGAACTGTCGAAGTGGGTGGAAAACAATGTACTGGGGTTCAGATGAGGCAGGCATATAGAGGATACATTTGTACCAACTAAATGCATAGGGATTTCAGTAGCTCAGAATAGACCTTTATCGGTAGCATTTCTAGATATCAGGTGAGCCTATGACACCGTAGACAGGTAATTGTTATGGGATATTCTAAAGCACGAAGGCATAGAAGACGATCTTGTGGAGCTGCCGCGAGAGCTATATAGACAACAGAGTACAAGTTGTAGGAGAAGGTCAAAAACGTAATAACGTAGTGGGAATTCACCAATGACTTAAACAAGTATCTCCTCTGTCTCCATTGTCATTCACGCTTTATGTTAAGGACGTAGAAGGACAGCTGGAAGACACTGAGTTAGGGTTTGATTTATCCTACATGCGTAACGGACAAATGGTACAGCAGAAGCTCCCTGAACTGATGTATGCGGACGACATAGTGCTACTAGCGGACGATACAAGTTTACAGATGTTTGTTAATATATGACAACATAGCAACAAGTCTAGGCCTCGGGTGTAACAGAGAAGTCGGGAATTATGATCTCTCATGCAAAGACGAGTAATTACGTGGTGTCAATTCAACAGCAAGTCATACCCATAGCGTCAAGCTATATAAGTACCTCGGTGTATACATAGACGAAGGAAAGACTTACTGAAGCAACCACCAAGAAAATCTGAAAGTAAAGGGCAAGCTGAATGCTGCAATAAAACGCAGAGCACTGTGTGGCCACAATAAGCATGATTTAGTATGTGGAATCTGTAAAGGAGTAATGGTGCCAGTGCTAACGTTTGCAAAGGCCATTCTGTGTCTAAAATTGGATATCTTGTCGTGTTTGGAAATGAACCAAAGATCGGTAGACCAGTTGGCTTTGGGAGCCCATGGTAAAACTACAAGTGGGGTAGTGCAAAATGACACGGGTTGGACCTCCTTTGTCAAAGAAGCACAGAGCAAAATGAGTTTTGAAGAAGGCTTGGGAATATGAATGAAAATGAGTGGGTGGCTAATGTGCACAAGTATCTGTACCTGAAAAGCGTGGACACAGGATGGAGGAAGAGGTCAAGAAAGCTAGCAACCAAGTACACAGTAATTGAAACTGTAAATGACAACCAGGAATGATCAGAAAATGAGAAACTGGCAGTTAATCGGATGCAAAGAATGGAAAGAAAAAGGACCATGGAGGTTTACAAGAATAAGAAAAATTACTAGAAGGGAATACAGTCGACTCCCGTTAATACGAAGTTCACGGGGACCGCAAAAAACTTCGAATTAAACGAACTTCCAATTAAGCACAAAACACAAAAAACAGCACTTTATTTGTGGCGAAATCGAGTACTATTTTCTCTAAGAAAAATAGTCGGTCATCTTGCTTTGCTTCTTCTTGCCGAATCGCGCTGCTGAAAGCAAGTTCTGCAGGCTGTAGATGTGGCGGAACGCTTCTTCCGCGTTACCTTCAGTGGCAAAAAAGCGCTCCGCAAGAGCAAGGCCCGCAGCTACATAGGCAGCCTTAGGTTCGCCTTCAACGTCATCGTCGCTTTCCTGGGTCGCTTCCTGGGGCCGAATAATCTCTACAATTTTGCTATCCGTCAGCGCACCGCACGTTTCGACCGCCTTGTCTACGGCTACGTAATCTTCAAAATTGACATCCCCGAGAGCATCGCCAAAATCAGTGCCGTCAAGCTCGCTTGTTGACGCTTCCTCCGCTGAAATTTCAGAGGCATCCTCCGAAGAAGCTGCCACAAAACCGCAAGCCCTGAAGCAGTTTGAGATAGTTTCTTGCTTCACACGATCCCATGCTCGCGCTAACATGTGGATGGCACTGAGCAGGCTCGCCTCGTATTTTGCGGAGTTATCCATACACAAAATCATGCGCTCGAGGAGGTGCCGCCTGCACAGGACTTTAACATTTCTGATGATGCCTTGGTCCATTGGCTGCAAAACAGCCGCTGTGTTTGCAGGCAAAAATGCGAGGCGTATTGCACTCAAGGCTGGCACATTCACGTGAGCACTGCAGTGATCGACAAAGAACAACACCTTGCGGTTCGAAGCAGCAAACTTGCGGTCCAATTTGTTTATCCAGCTCTTGAAGATTTCGGCCGTCATCCACGCTTTTTTGTTCGCCTCATAGTCCACAGGCAGCGTCTTCACGCCTTTAAAACATCTCGGCTTCGCGGCTTTCCCGATCACAAGTAACCGACATCGTTCCGTGCCAGTCATGTTTGCCGCGATCAGCACCGACACTCTCTCCTTGCTGCGTTTGCCCCCAGCACAGTTGTCGTCCTTGAATGTCGGGGTCTTCTCTGGTAGAAGCCGATAGAAGAGTGCAGTCTCATCTGCACAGTCGTCGTCCTTGAATGTCAGTGTCTTCTCTGGTAGAAGCCGATAGAAGAGTGCAGTCTCATCTGCATTGAAGATGTCTTCCGGTCTGTATTCGGCGAGATATTCACGCAGCTTTCCGTCCTTCCACGTGGCGCATGTTTCCTGGTTAACGGACGCCTTTTCACCACACATGCTCTTGAAAACCAGGTCATGGCGATCTTTAAAGCGCGTCAGCCATCCATCTGACGAAACGAAGTCATCAATCCCCAAGATTGCTGCAAGCGTTCGGGCTTTCATCGCAACGATGTCTCCGCTGAGAGGAAGTTTGTTGCTCCTGGCCTCCCTAATCCAAACCAGCAGAGCCTTCTCCAACTCTGGGTAAGCACCGGTGCGCATTCGCTTCCGAGAAGTCTTAAACTTGTCGTTCTCAAATGGATCCATTATTGTGCGCTTGTTCTTGATGTAGTTAGAGAGCGTGTTCGGCTTGATCCCGTACTTACGCGCTGTGTCTTGTTTGGCGGCACCTCCCTTCTCAACTTCCTTCAACACCTCGACTTTCGTTGCCAGGTCGAGCGTGCGATAAGAGCCACGGTTTGCCATGGCTATAAACTGCGCGACTAGGTAGTACAGTCAATTCCGAATCACTCGTGGAACAACCTAGCCTACGAGCTTCCCGCACAAAGGTGCTCGACCAACACACGCCTCGACATACGCTGCGCACGCTGCAAGACTAATCTCGCACAATCCCGCCATTGCCAGTATGCAGCGCCGCGTGCACCTGTGGCACCCGCGTGGCCTCCGCGATCAGCTCAGTCCACGCGCGGCAGCCGCGCGTGGCCTCCGGCGGGAGCCGCTTCGCCTCCCGCCGGAGTTGATCGTGGAGGCCATGGCAGCTGTAGCAATGAATAATCGCACCGCTCCAAGAAGGATGGTGTTGCGGGCGGCTGCAATGGCGATGACACCAACGCGGAGCACGGAACTGTTGCAACACTTGAAAAATTGCACATTCTACCAAAGAATGACGGTCACCTCGAGGATCCCGGCTGAAAATTAACTTCCAATTAAACAATATTACTGGATGAGGACTTCGAATTATCGAGCGATTTCTTCTATAGGATTACATGCAAAACTGACGGGACCAGCACTTGACTTCTAATTAACCGAAAATTCCAATTAAGCGGCTTCGAACTATCGGGAGTCGACTGCACCTATATGTATAATACAAAGGGTGGTATCTTGCTATTTGAGGCTCGAGCTGGTTGTCTAAGACAAAATTATACTGGACCAAATATTCGGAACTAGATGCGGCGAGTGTCTGCTGCAGCGAAAATCCGGAGACCACTCGGCACATCCCAATGGAATGCGAAGGGATTCGCCCAGTGAGAACCATAGGTAACGCACACCTTCCAGAAGCGCTTGGGTTTAAAGTGGACGGAGGAGTCAGCTGGTCAGCAGTCGAAATAAGCGAGAGACGTTTAGAGTATTGGTGGGGAAAAAAAGTAGGGAAAAGATTGTTACGACTGGATCTCTTACAGTTATTGCTAGCAGTACATGGTAGATTTTGAAAGAAAAAAAAATTAAGGAGATATATACAAATATGCTAGATAAAAAAACATATAGCATACTTAATAAAATGAAGCAGGCTAGGTGACCATTTCTCACTGGCCCCTTTCAAAGGGGATCCCATTAAATTATCATATTGGAAGGTCTCAAAAGCGGCGTTTCAAATCGTGAATAGCGAGCTAACGATGCCCAATGGGCACAGTAGGCAGAGTTAAATAGCACCTCAGTGGCTGGCAAATGCACCTGCTAGACAGTGGGTATGACATGTCCCAGCACATGGCCTCCGAGGTTTTCAGTGTGCTGCGACCACCGCCTCATTTCAAGGGTTCTCAAAATTCTGGGTCCTACTTCATCCTTGGTGAGTGGTAATGCCACTGTCTTTTATCTTTTTGTTTCAGTATTGAAAATGTATTTTTTGCAAGCCTATCATGAAACATCCACTGGTGAATAACATGTAATTCTTTGCACAGACTCTTTCTTTTGTGGTCCAGTTTCATTGCAGTTGGCTTTAAGTGTGTATTTGCTTGAGCCCACTGTATATGACAGCTTCACTTTCCATTACTGATCGTCTCCTGCTTGCTGGGACAGCAAAGCAGCCTGCATTGTTACACTTCTGCGCTGTTTCCTTAAAGCAGCCTTCTTTGCTGTTTGTCTGTGCTTGAACTGGAGTTGGTTGCATCATGTGAAAGTAGCTGTCTAAACTTATAACTTGGGTGTGTGAATATCAATTGAAATTATGAAATTAGAATATTTAGCTTTGAATATCAAATCGAATAATGATATGCACATGCATTTATTATCAAGTTGGGTTAATTTATTGCTTTGGAACATTGCAATTGCATTTTCAATGTTAAAAAGCTAGACTAGTAAGTCTTATACTAAGACATTGTGATTTCGCTCGTGTTAACTTGGAAAATTTAGTAATTCCTACTAGTTGTCCTCGCCAGTCTGTGCCTTATAATACCGCATCAAATGCCCATAAACTCGGACACACTTGACCCTGTACCAGTTGTCGTTCATCGCTCTTGCCGTCAAGCAGTAAGCTCCGAATTTGGGGTGGCGCTACGAAAAAACAAAAAGTGCACTTTCACTGCCTGCAAACCCGTGCCCCTTGCTACTGAAACGCTGGCTTTCCTGCAAAGTTTACATGTTTAGTCTCTAGAGACGAAGAAGCAAATTTCGCTAGCAGCACGAGACCATCGCAAAATTCAGTACAACATCGCCCCAATATTGTTAAATTAGATAAAAACGAATGCCAAGAACCATGCTTGCTCCTGCACAGCCAGCCGTATATTCGATTTGATTCGAACATTCATTTTTCAATATCTTTGAATTGAATAAGAAAAGTACAATATTCAAACTTTTCGAATATTCCCACACCCTTGCTTGTAACGCAAGTGTAATCGGGGGTGGGATGTGCAGGCGCAGCCACCAGTGGGGCACTGGCACCGTCCGCAGCAGGCAAGCGTAAGCCCTGGGATCTGCAGGGCCGTTTACACGACCTTGAGGAGCGCATGAAGAGCGTGACGGGCGAGAAGGAGCAGCTTAGCCAGCAGAGCACCAGCCGGGTGAGAGCCGTCTGCGTCCCTGCTTCTCTCGCTGTTTTGTTCACTTGCTCAGTTTCATGCTCAAGTCCACAAGCCTACCAAAGAGGCTTTGAGACTGTGGCCACTGGATCGCATGTGTAGTTTACTTTGTCTGTGCTTCTTTCTTTCTGTTCCCTTACTCTATTCCTTTACTTATTCCCCACGTGCCGGGTAAACAAATATAGTTACTGGGAGAAGTTTGCTAACTTATTTGTGTTAGCATGGCTGCACATTGAGCATGACCCTGTTGCTGAAGGACAAGGCAGTAATTTGCTGACAGCAGGCATATTGCGCATCAGGTGCAGAGTCATACTTAGTGTAGATGGTAGTCCGGAAGAACTTGACGTTATGAAGTCTGCCACGGTCGTGGTGGGTTCTTCCCAAGTTCTTTCGGACTGTCACGCACACTAAGTATAACTGAGTGCCTGATTGATAATTTTGCCTGATTAGACATGCGCGAGGCACATACACTAATTATGACTTTGCACCTGATTAATGATTTTGCCTTATTGGAAATTAGGCTTCTGAGGCACATAAGACATAAAACGTTTCAGAGAAGAGGTTCCAAGAACCAGTGCCAATACTTGGGTATAACATGTGACCACGAGTAAAATTTGTACGTGTTCTTCTTGCAGCTGCAAGAGCTTGAGAAAATCAATGTTGAGCTTCAGGCCGAGCGGAACAAGAATGCACAGCTGACCACAAGGGTCTGCGAACTCGAGTCTGCGCTCAGGTGGGTGACACTTTCTGCCCGAGTGTGTCCTGCTGTTAAAAACAGCAAACCTTTGTTATGGGATGCACGCAAGCATTTACTATTTGCACACAGTGTAGACACCATTCTTGACAACAGGTCTTTGGCTGAATGCATTTTACTTGACCTTTTTAAAGCCTTCAACAGAGTGTATCATGCACTGCTTGTTCATAAATTATGACTATTAAAGCTTGATCCCTGCAATTTAACCTGGACCGAACGTTTTCTTGCGAACCGCTCTTTTTTAGCTTAACAGCATAATTTCCGCAGAATGCATCGTCCATTGTGGTGTACCGCAGGGCTCAGTCCTCTTTTACTCATTTATATTAACCGTTTACCATCTTGTGTTTCCCCATCTGTTTGCCGGTGATGGCACAATTTTCCTAGAAGTAACAGGACCTAACGACTTCACTCTTCAATCTCACATTAACACTGTCTTTGACGTGTGTAATACATGGCTTATGGAACTAGTAATGCACACTTAGACAGCATATCTTCATACAAGTACCTCGCAGTTCACATTTGTAGCAACCTGAATGAGATACTCATACCTCCTGTTGTCTGTGACCTTAATTGCATGCTTGGATACCTTCCTCGTAACTTCGCAATATCACCTTTGTCTCCAAAACTAATGTTATATAAAACACTCATTCGCCCTAAGTTGGAATATGCTGCATTAATTTGGGATCCATATCTTGTGCTATTTCCAGTGAATGTACTGAATAATTCTGTGTTCTGCAGCCTTCAATTACAACTGAATTGCTAGCGTCTGGTTAATGAAAGCTCACCTTAAGCTATCCACGCTTGCTTTTCGTCGTGCAATGCTCCAGTTAAGCCCTTTTCACAACCTTTATCATCATCCCTACTTTCATGAATTAGTAATATTTCCTCCCCATTACATTTTGCTCAAACTGGACCATGCTCATAAGGTGGGCATTCCAGTGTGTAAAACGGTTGTAACTAGAGTCCTACATACCATGCACATGAAATGATTGGAATTGGCGTCCGAAATTGCTACTGACAATTCGAGACCATGAAAAATGTGCCTTTATTAACCAATGTGTTGTAAAATGTCCCTTCTGTAATTTCTGTTGACCCCAAAGGTATGAGGGTATACCTCTCATGCTGTCTTTACCGCTAATTACATGCTCGGATACTTTTGTCGCAACTTCACAAAATCGCCATCATCTCTTAAACTGTCATATAGAACAGTGATCATTCAAATAATTCAATTTGCGAATTGAATGTCTAGTATAATCTATTTCTCGAATATTCGTTTTTTCCAAATACAGTCCTTGCCTGTTAGAACAGATTGGTATACAACATACTCCTAGATATAATAGCCTCATGGTTATATTGCGCTCAGTTTTACAAATACGATATTAAGGAAGGACAGGACGTGGACGGACAAAGTGCAATTCCTTCCGTTCACGTCCTGTCCAATATAACCATGAACGTTCACCAACTAGCCCCCTTCATTGCTTTACTAAATGTTATTTCGAGTACATCGGGCTTCTACATCCCTAACCTTCCTCCGCTTCCTCGTACTTTATATTTCGTCGACAACATTGCGAAGGCCAGGCACAGAACTCGCACTCTCATGTACGCCCTGAACAATGGTCTGTGCTTCACCTGTGTTGGCTGGTCTACTCGGAAACGTTGCCCCTACCAAAAGAACGGCAAGACGCCTCTGCAAGGTACTTCGAGCGGAAACGTGGCGACAGATTCGCCTCTTTCGAGACCACATTGCGGCGATATGCGCGGAAACAATGGACCCGACGGCTTCAACAGCAATGATCAGGTATTTCTACAACTTGGCAGAGTTGCATGCCGAAAGCTTGTGGAAAGGCTCATTCAAGAGCCTCCCTAGAAGAGAAAAGCGTAAGCCTCAAGGAAGCGGTGCTGTCAACCTATCTGGTAGAAAGATCCCAGATTATGTGCAACAGACGCTAAATAAGGGACCAAAATACGCAAATGAACCTCCAGTAACGGCAGTACAGTTCCTGGCCATGGTACGCTCAGTCGCGGAAAGAACCCCTGAGCCAGAAAAAGTAACTTGCATCCAAGAAGTTTTGATGGGAGTGTCAAAAAAGAGCCTAGTAGAAAAACCCAAACCTGCAGGAACAAGCAGAGTGACTAGGTACCTCAAGAAAGAAAATCTAAAACTGCTCCTCTCGGACAAAACAGGCGTGTTTGTCGTGATGAACGCTCCTGAATATGAAAAATCCGCCCAAGAAGCGATCCGTAAGAATTTCGCAATAAGCAACATTACGTACAAAGCAATTGCAAAACTGAAAAATGAAGCAGGCAGAACATGTGAAAGCATGGGCTTGACAAGATTGGCAAAGCGCGTGAAAGAGAGCAAAGAACTCACTCTGAAGCCATTTTTCACGGTAAAAACCCACAAAAAGGGAATCCCTTTTAGGACGATTATTGAAGATCGCGGAACATGGCAAAGATGCATCGCGGACTACCTTCAGGCCTGCTTGAACTCTTTACCTTTCGACGACCCGTTCTTGATCCGCAACTCTGACGAAGTTATTGCAACACTAAAGAGTAGCCCGCCAACGTCTTGTTTTTCAATCGACGTGAAGGACCTGTTCTACAGTGTCCGAGGCGAGCGGTGGTACAAGCAGTAGAAGAAGCCATCGACACGTTGGGCTACACCAAATTTGAGGACGTGTGCAAGTGCAGTATATTTCTAGTTTTGTGAACTTGTTAAAACTGTATCTACGTGGTGCATTTATCGAATATGGTGACAGTGTGTATGAGCAGAAGGATGGCATTGCTATTGGTTCTTGTATAGCTCCCGTGCTTTCCGACTTATTTTTGAGTGTGGGAGACAGGAAACTTGCCGCCTTGTTTGGAGAAACGAACATAACTACCTGTTTCAGATATGTTGACGATTATTTGGTGTGCATGAAAGAACCAAACCGATCCATGTAGCGTGGAAACTGTCATCAGCATGTTCAAAAAAGCACATGAAGGTTTAGAGTTCACGTACGATACTCCTACCGAAGGTCGATTGCAGTACCTTGATATAAACATTAGGATCAGAGGCTCCCACATCTGCTGGTGCTACAAAACTAGAGGAGAAAAAGGAATCCTGAGGTATGACTCTTGCCATTCTAAAATCATAAAAAGAGGCATCGCCAAGGCTTGCATCAGTCAAGCAATTGAAAAATCATGCCACCATGCTGTGAGGGAGAGCATCGATCTGCAAGTAAGCCGCTTAATTAAGAAACAGTGGGTACCCGAACAGCATGGTGGTGCAAATCTGTGAAAACTTGTTGCCCGAAATCAGAGCCAACAGGAAAAGGCAGAAAACACAGAAGAAAAAATTGAAAAAACTCGTGGTGTTGCCTTACATCCATGGCTTGTCACATCGGATAAAAAAGACAGCCCAACGCCATGATGTTCAAGTTCCGTTCTCCGCCCCGCAAAAACTAAAAGGCATGTGCAAGAGGGTGAACGCAGGATCCAAAGAGGCCAACCCTAGTGCTACAGTCTGTCAGACTAAGCACGCGAAAAAGTACGTGGAATGCGCTACTTCAGTTGTTTACCAAATCCCACTAGATTGCGGGAAACTGGACGTTGTCTAAATGATAGGTTACGGGAGCACAAATACACGTGCCAGCTTCTGACAGCACCTAGCAATTTGGCCGCACATTGCAAACAGTGCAAATGCTCCCCGCTAATAGAAAGCACCACAGTCATCGGAACATCAAAAACTGAGCGAGAAATATGGGAGGAGCTTGCGATAGCTAAAGAAATAGACGTGCGTAAGCACTCCGTCTATTGCGCTTATCAAAGCTGAGGTCGAGTTTGCCAGGGCGAACGGGTGAATGTGAACGATGTATGCCTGACCCAAACTATAATCACATGTCGTCACCTTGTCATATCTTTTTATATGTACTCCCCCCCCCCCCCCCCGCACCATATCTCCTTGTATATAAGCGCGTTCTTTAACAGTATCAAACAGTTGGTAATTGCGCTTCGTCCGTCCACGTCCTGTCCTTCCTTAATATCATATTTGTAAAACTGAGCGCAATATAACCATGAACGTTCACCAACTAGCCGCCTTCATTGCTTTACTAAAATATAATAGCCTATTCTTTTCACTTGGTTTGGTCTGCCCTTATTGTCGATGAAACGAATTCCGCTTTTAACGGACCTGACTATAACTTTCTAATGCTGCGAAGGACAAATTTTGTCTAGATGGGGTAAACACGACACGCTTTGTGGCGGCCATGCATGCGTGCAGTATTGCTCCGCACATGACTATCTCCGGCCGCTTGCGGAAGCTGTGAGACTGCACTTTTCCTTAGAGAACGAAAACATCAGCAGGGTGTCTACCAACCACGAATTCTCAAGGATTTTGAGTAGTGTGGAAATACTCAGGGAATTTGTGCTTCTATCGAAAAAAATTAACTGTACTTTTATTGAAAGGGAACGAAAGTCGCGGTAATGCTGGCTTGAGTAACAGAGAGGAATCGTAACAAATGGTCTTTGAGCCGTGTCGTCGGCTGGAGGAGTTGCCTGTGTACAGTGAACGACCGACTTTCTGGATGCCCGATAATTCAGGCGGCTTCACGGCACCTCCACGTGTACCCCTTGGGCCAGTGTATCAGAACGTCTGAAATTTCGGATGCGACAATCCTTCACTGTCTGATCTTCTGGAGATTTTGCCATCAGCACAGGTCTGCAACGGCATTACGCAAAACCACCACCGCCGCCATTTTTGATTACCTTGCCGGCTCTAACCGGCACTCTTGCATGTAAATCTGCTGGCAGCCGTAGACACCACCGTGGCGACGCTAGGCCTAGCTGCTTCGACGTTCACTATTAGCAAGCTTCTTGCTGTTCGGTGCTATGGTTTTCATTGAAACAATTCGTCGCTGTCAGCAACGGCACCACCACCACCTTTGTGGTCCTCGCAATTGGCTTCGAAGCTCGGAAAACACCGCGCCTTACATAATGCCTGTTTCCGAAAGTCAGCTTTGCCTCAATACAGAATTGTTATGCTGTAAAGCATACGCGAAAGTATTTGTGGTGAAGCGTAACAAGCCAAGCGTGGGAAGGGGTGTGGACACGGGACACAGTATGTATTCCTTAATTATACACGCTTGCATCCGCCATCTCCTGTCACAGTACGAGCACCGATATGCCTAATAAGTGTACTGGCAGGCCTTCAGAATTTTTTGGAGGTGCCTGTGGCGATTTGAGCCCTCAAGGGCAGTAAAATACAGGCATTCATGTTTTAGAACTGCCCACTTTTCGGATGTTTTCACAGCCCCCAGTGATTGTGAAAATCGGACATTGACTACGACTGTCTAAGGGTATGCTTCAAATGGTCTGTGGGGTGAACGCAGGGCGGAAGGAGGTTGAGAACAGAAAGAGCGGACGCATTGAGGAATGACCGGGAAAGGAAGCGTGCCGCCGTTTCTTTGAAGGCACTTGAGCTCAAGAAACCAAGCATTGGCTGATGCCAAGATGCAGGTGTCCCTCATCCAAACCAAAATAAACTCTTTAAAGCAGTGAAACGCAGCACTGAGGCGTTCTGCGCGGGCTCAGAATATGTCAGGACAGTTGAGGTTGACTTAACAGCTGTTGCGAGAGAATCTCACTTCTGCTGTCAACTAGCTGCTGTCAGCAATGGCACGGACTCCGCCTTTGCAGTTCCCGCGGTTGGCTTAGAAGCTTGGAAAGCACGGTGTGTTCCATAATGCCGGTTCCAGAAAGTCAGCTTGATGCAGGTGTCCCTCATCCAAACCAAAATACTCTTTAAAGCAATGAAACGCAGCACTGAGGCGTTCTGTGCGGGCTCAGAATATGTCGGGACAGTTGAGGTTGACTTACCAGCTGTTGCAAGAGAATCTCACTTGTGACAAAGTTCGGGCGTCATACCAATGAGTTTGCTATCAGTTGGTAGATTTAGCTCGTACTCAAAAATATTTGCTTCAGTATTCATCTTTTTATTCGTATTTGAGAATGTTTGGCTCGATTTGCAATGGGTTTTGCCATTTCTTTCGAAGATATTTTATTTGCTGTGCGCTTTACTGATCCCTCCCTTCTGTTTTCCTTTAGAATAATATAAACACGACTCCTTGGTATTCAAACTGGATTAGGTTTTTTTTTTTTAGCATGCTTACTAGTGACAGGATCGGGCGACATGGTGTCAGCCTGTCTTGACATAAAACAGAGTTCTGTTTCACTCAGGGAATTTCGCAAGGGCACTCAGGGAAAACCTGCAAAACTCGGAGAATTTGGAAATGTCAGCTTGGTAGACACCCTGATCGGAGGCAAGTTTGCCGCAATGGCGTGCCACACAACGCCTTGCCGCTGGGAAAGATTTCATGTCGGACCACTGCTGCCCACCCCGGCGCTTCGAATACAAAGGCCGATGACTGCATACCACTATTTTGAAAACGTTTCGTTTTTCATTGCATCAGTTCACACAAAAACGAAGATAAAGCACTGTGTGCGGCCTCCCAACTGTGAGGTGCAGGATATGGTCAAGCTGTTTTTCATGTAGTACAGCACCAGCCAGGCGGAGGCTTCGAGTAGAGTTTGCCTTGTATCACTGCTGTTGTTCATGCTGCAGCTTTGACAGTGGTCTTTCAGAGGTTCTTGCTTGTCGCAGAAAATTAGACTTCAGTATATTCTATGGGCCACTGTTTTGTGTCGAAAGAAACTGTAGCTGATCGTTGTCATTGCTGGTGGCAACGTACCAGCGCCGGGTTGCTGGCATAGCACAGGGAAACTGCCATTTGTTAGCAACAACTGTCCAGGAAACAGAGGGACAGGAACACTTCATGCTGCGTGGTTGTACGATTACCACGAAAATCTGCTCATCTATAGTTTATTTCCAACTTTGATGTTTTTACCCTTTTTGCTATCGTTTACGGATTGGGCAGCGTGATATGCAAAATTTCACCATTTCAAAATATGCCGCAACCCTATTTTTGCATAGAACAAAGTTAGGATATATGTAACAGACTTTTTTTGCTGGATTATAGTAGTCGTTGCAACGAGCGTCAACTGTGTGTGATATATTTGGTGAATGACCCAGCAGTGGTCGGTGCCTTGACATGTACAGTGTACCTACAGCGTGCAATCTCTAGTGTTAAAAGGTTTGACCAGACGTATTAGATTAATGTTGTGTGAAGAGTGAACAAACGCAGTGCATGTGGAAAGCACCGAAGCATATACAAAGGTCAGGCCGATTAGCCACCGGAAGGCACTCTGATCGTATCGGATACATAAGTTCAGTGTTCACGCATGCAGATTCACGCAGTTCGTCTGGGTACTTGCATGTAGGCAGAAGATCACGAACTTGGGCACACAGGCTCACGGTAGCTGCCAAAGTGATAGTTACTGTTGAAGACATAGTTGCAGCAATAGTTACCCATACATCGCTTCGACTGGCCTTCAGTCTAACCTGTACGTGTGATCTGACCTGATCACTGATAAGCCGCTCGTAGGAACATATAAGCTACAAGCTTTCCACAACGGTTTGCGGCCCCTTGTCACATCAGCTGGCAGTGGGTTTTTGTCATGGCCCCACTGTCTAACCCATTAGGCGTAATTGGAGCTGCATCATTAGGTGTTGGCTACTAAAGCTACGATTTCATACTGTATTGACGCAGGTTTATTCTTGGTGGTTTCCTTAGAAAGCCAACAAACCACCTCTTCAACGAAAACAAGTGTAGGGAATGACCTTTGTTCACAGCTGCTATTGTTGCAAAATGCCATATGGTGAACCTTCACTCCGAACGCTGTTCGTCGGCTTGGAATGGTGTCTTCGTCACGCAAACTTGCTGTGGGCTTCCTGGTTTGAGAACTTACCGTTGATGCCGACGGTGGTCGACTCGTCAGGCGCTGATGATAGCGTGTAGCAGCATCGATTCATGTTATACGCATTCTCCACTTTTCTCTATGGCACAGATTGACCTCGATGAGCTGATCACCTGCAGAAACCACTTTCCACAGAGATAGAAAGACCCGCCTGTTTTCTGCAAGGAAACTGGAAAGCTTTAGTACTTTGTAAGCAATAGATGTCCATTTAAAGGACACTAAAGGCAATTATTAAGTAAAGCTAAAGTGATAGATTAGTGCTCAAGAATGTCTAAGAAGTCAATATTTTCACGAGCAGAGCTTTAGTAATGGACAAATACGGTAAAAACAGGTCACAATTAGACTCCCCTGGGACATTCAAGTACCAGCCTGATGGTGAAGGCACTCCTCATTATAATCCCATCACTAGTACTCAACCACTCATAATGAAGACTACTGTATTGCATTACAAAACGAAAGAAAATGCTACTCACCCAGTTCTATATGATTTTAGAAAAGCTCATTGACGGTACTCATAACGACGTGGGCAGTTGAAAGCTATTGTTCTCTCTGCCCAGCGCTCTCACATTTCATAGTTTTGTGATTGCATAGTGCTATGCTGGGTTTGCTGGCGTGAAATATTTGTACAAACTGCAAGCAGCATGGGATGCCACATCTGTGCGATGTAGGATTCGTGAATGGTCCATGCTATCTGACCAAGAACAACTTCAGCGGCGAATACAACGCTCTCTTCATTATTATTATTAACTTCATTATTTCTCCAGCTTCAGAGGGAAAAAAGCATTTGATTCTATTCGACAGACATGTATTGATAAAAATTATTTTCCAGAGCTTTGTAAATGAATAGTTATCAGTGCTGGCATACTAATGTGGTGCTCCTTTTAATAAGAGTACAGCATACTACAGTCAACCCCACTTATAACTATACAGTAAAACCTCGTTAAACCGTACCTGCTTAAACAGTAGTTTTGTTTTAGAAGCAGTAAAGTCAAATGCCCGACTCTGCGGCCATTGAACGTAATGTGTTTTGTATCCGCATAAACCGTGCCAGCTTACTGTGTACGTATCGGTTAACACGTAGTGTTTCCACTTCTCGTTGCGCAAACACGGCGGTGCGTCGTCTCCATCGGGCAGCCTGGCCCCGGCAGAACAAGCCTCAGAAATCGAAACGGCCTCCAAGCGCCCTGTGCGTTTGCACATGAAGCCACATCAACATCATTTTGGCGCCATGCCAGAGAGCGCTGTGGCTGTTGAGGCGTCGTGCAAGCACGAACTCGCGTCATGCCAAAGCTCGGATAAAAAAAAATGCCAGGTTCTCGGCATAGAAGAAAAATTAGACATAGTTTGTGCTATCGAACGTGACATAAAGTCGGCGCTGGCACGCAACAGGAATCTTATGTTAACTACGGTTTCTGGCACTTGGAATGCGAAGAAGTTGCTCGGCAGCACTGCTGCAACCACGAAGAGATGTCGGCTACGAGGTTCGACTTTTCACCATCGTTGTTGTTGTAGCTTCGACGGGGCGGCCGGACGGAAGGGTTACGGCATGAGGCCTAAACGGCCGAGGCACGCAGCGCCGCAAGAAAAGAGCCGGACTGTTCCAGTCGGGGACCAGACAAAAAAATGATTGTTTATTTCTGAGGAGGCAATTTACAGGAGGCACTTACAGCGTTTGGCGCTGAGTGGCGCCCCGATGTAAAGACCCAAAACCGAAACCAGAAGTTACGGATACCACATCACCTCTCCCTTGAAAGGAAACATGATCTACTCGCTCTCCTCGCAACAAAAGTCACGAGTCAAAGAACACATGTTAGTACTGTAACACACATGATTAGTGATACATCTTTACACAATATAAAATGATATCTCTGGCTTCCCCATTTAAAAAAAAAACGCACATCAACACTGAATATGAGTTATTGCACTCCAGATCTGCAGTTCCAGTACCAGTCTTGGGAGGACGATGAGATGCAGCCTTGCACACACAGATAACACATAGAAAATTCACAAAGTGCATAAGTATACAGTAACAACCATCTTGTGTGCCCCCTGGGACAGCACTGATGGGTGGCTCATTCGCCCTGAGCCTGACTCAAGACAGTCTCTGTGGCTGTCATGGATTGGCATTGTGCGTAAAAGCACTTTACACTCCATAGTGCCCCCCCCCCTTAAGAATGCTAACGACTTTCAATGTTAAAACTTTCTTTTTTGGCATGAAAGACAAATTAGTATGGCGGCGACTACCGTAGTGAAAATGCATACATGTTTATGCTGCAAGAAACGTAACATACAAGAAATGTATGGTATCCCATCTGCGGGGATGCTAAGAAATGAAGAAAAGTGTTCCTACAGCTAGGATCTACTATAAATCTGCAGTATAGCAGTAAGTACAGCGTGCGTATAGCACCGTTTATGCTGCCAGAAATCCCCCCATTTGAAGGATACTGCTTAAGTCTTATTCAGCTAACAAACATGTAAGGAGATACTTTTGGCGTTAAGAGCCGAATTCGCATGAAAGGGTTGAAACTTCTGTAGACGGTAACCTAAGGCAACAAGCTACTTGGAAACATAATCCTTAAATCGTTCCGGAGGTTGTCTATGGCGTGTAGACCTACGGAGGACTGGTTCAAGTTGTAGAGGAGGAACAGCAGATGTGTTACTCGTACTGGGGCTAGAAGGTGTGTCAGAGACCTGAGTGCCTTCAGGGGCAGTGTCTTGCGGAGGAGTTTCGCACGGACGTTCAGGAGACTGTTCTGCCCGGGGTGAACCCGGAGGTCGTGGTGGTGGTGAGACAGGTGGTTGCAAAGAAGGGGTTGCAGCAGGAAAATGAGTACCTGTAAGAACTGGAAGAAAAGGTGGAAAACCATCGTCAAAGGATGTTCCATCATTGAAATGACTCCTTTCATTTGTTTCCCCCTGACGTACCGAGTACTTCACCAGTTTAGACGCGTTCCAACACTTGCCATTTTCAAGCTGGAAAGTACTTCGACCTACTTTGCGGTAAATCTTGAACGGACCGGAGTATTTAGGACCAGATTTCCGTGAAGTACGTACCCTAACCAGATCGCCTCGCTGAAACTGAGGACATTTAGTTGCGCGACGACGATCCGCATACTTTTTAGTATTTTCCTGTTTTTCACGTACTCTACTCTACACTTCCTGGCGCAACTTTGGAGAAGCAAATTCAGGATGAATTGGAGGCATGTTTGCAACGTCCAGCAGAGTTCGTGGTTGTCGACTATGGAGCAGCATAGCTGGAGACACACCGGTAGTCATATGGGGAGTAAACCTGTAAATTGCCAAGTATTCTAAGACCGCAAGTCTGAGGTCTCGCTGTTCCAAAATAGCAATCTGTATGAATTCTTTAAGGACACGGTTAAATCTTTCTACCTGGCCATTGGTCTGTGGGTAGTAAAGAGAGGATAAGAAATGCTTAATGCCTCTTTCCTTCAGGAAGTTTTCGAACTGTGGTCCATTATCGGACACTATAGCATCAGGAAATCCTTCCCTACTGAATATGGACCTGAGACTGTGCATGATGGCTTCCGATGTGACGGAAGGCATAAAAGCAACTTCGGGCCATTTGGAATGATAGTCAACCATGACCAAAGCAAAACGAGCATACTGTGGCGCACGATCAAGAGGGCCTATTATGTCTATGGCTAACTTTTCCCATGGTCTTAATGGCCATTCAACAGGTTGTAATGGCGCAAAAGATGGTTTGGCAGATTTATCTGCTTGTTGGCACACAAAGCAGTTTCCCACAAGTTCCTCAACTTGCCTATCCATGTGAGGCCACCAGTAGATGCCTCTCAATCTGAGCTTGGTTTTATTAATGCCTAAGTGACCTTCATGAGCAATAGAAAGGAGTGTCTGATGCAAGGAAGCAGGAGGAACGATACATTAACCTCGGAGAAGCAGGTTATCCATGTAGGACAATTCGGACTGTACAGCAGCATACGCTTGTAGCTCTGGCGGAAGGTCCGCCGCAGTTCTCCATCCTTTTACTATATTGTCTTTTAATGCTTGGCACACTGGATCTGCCTGTGTGGCTGCTTGGAATTCCTCCTTTGTAATACAAGATGAAACTAAAGACACTATTTCCTCATCTAGTGCTGGTTCACATTCGGGAGGGACAGGTAGACGTGACAATGCGTCCGCAATGACATTTTGGTCACCTTTACAGTACTGAATGGAGAAATTGTAATACAGCAATCTTGCATTCCTCCTTGAAATTCTTAACGGTCGCTGTCCAGGACCCTTTGAAGATAGCAATGCGACTAGAGCTTGGTGATCAGTTCGTAGAGTGAACTGTCGACCCCACAAGTAAACATGCCAATGTTCACACGCAAACAGACATGCCAGTGCTTCCCGTTCGCCTACGGAGTACTGTCGCTCTGCGGAAGATAACGTACGAGAAGCAAAAGCTACTGTAAAGAGCTCATTTCCGCATTGTTGCTGTAGGACAGCTCCTATGCCAACGTCAGAAGCATCAACCGTCACAATAATAGGCAGATGCGGTTGGAACATGCGTACCACCGGGCGTGATGTAAGTATGTCTTTAATAGCCTGAAAGCTGCATTCAGTATCCCGATCCCAGACAAAGGCTTGTCCTTGCCTTAGAAGTTTCCTTAGCGGTTCCACTACGTCGGCATACTGCGGGATAAATTTAGCATAATATCCCGTGAGGCCCAGAAATGACTGTAGAGCCTTTTTGTCCTTCGGCTGTGGTGCCTCCACGATTGCCCGAATTTTACTATCCATCGGCGAAATGCCGTTTGCGGAAATTTTATGTCCTAGGAAAGTTAATTCTGGGACACTGAATACGCACTTGTGGTTAAGCTGCATGCCTGCATTACTTATCCTAGACAGGACTGTTTGCAAATTTCTGTCGTGGTCACATTGAGTGTGACCCCATACAAGCACATCGTCAAGGTAGCACAAGGTGCCTGGACAGTCTTTCAGAACAGATGACATGATCTGCTGGAAAGCGGATGGCGCAGATGCCAAACCGAAACACACACGCTTGAAGTGGAAAAGACCGTCATGAGTTATAAAAGTAGTCAACTCGCGGCTTTTCTCGGATAATAAAACCTGATGATAAGCGGACCGCAAGTCCAACTTACTAAAGACAGTAGCACCAGCGAGTCGATGCAACAGTTCGTCAGCTCTCGGTAGTGGAAAGGCGTCAATGATGATAGCCTTGTTGAGGTCTCTAAGATCGACGCAAAGTCGAATGGAATTTTCCTTCTTTCGAACGATGACGAGCGGAGAAATCCACTCGGACGCAGTGACTCGTTCGATGACATCAGCTGATTCCAGGCGTTGCAGCTCGGCGGAGACTTGCTCCCAGAGAACCAGAGGTAGAGGACGCAGTTTCGCTGAGACTGGTTGCACTAAAGGTCTGAGACGAACGTCATGGACGAAGCCCTTTACAAGTCCCAATTGCCCTGAGAACAGATGGGCGAACTCTGTTGGGGCGTTGTGCGGAAGAGACGGAGGCTGAACGCTTGGGTCAGCTGGAAGTCCTGATACTTGACATGTGAGCGAAGACCCTTGAATGTCAATGCCCAAAGCTTGAATGGCATCTAAGCCCAGAAGAGAAGTGCCTTGGTTCGTGATGTGAAATGTCACTGCTGCAGCGTTGCGATAGTTGACAAGCACGGAGAAACGTCCCGAATGCAGAATTTCTTGCTGCGAATAATTCTTGAGTCGAAGACTCGAAGGAGATAATGGAAAAAACTTGAAGTGTTCTTCGTATAGGGAGCTGTTCATCAGCGACACTGTAGCTCCTGTGTCCACGAGCAACTTGAGTGTAGTATTCGCAATGAGGACTTCGGCGCGAATTGTTGCCGGACGGAAATTCGGTGCGTGAATTGTAAGCACAAACGGGACTGTAGAGGCTGATTCTGTATCAGCGGTAACGGAAACAAGCTGCGTTCGGTTCCTCGAACGGCAAACCGAAGCGTAATGTCCCACTTTTCCGCACGCACAGCAGGTAACGTGCTTTGCCGGACAGGCTGGATCGGATGCGATGTGGCGAGGTGAACCACATTGGTAACAATGGGGTGCGAGTTCTCCAGTGGCTTCGCAGAGTTCGGGCCGGACATCACGTTGGCCGGCCGCTCGATGCGACTGCCCGCCACGCCGTTGATCGCCATCTTGAAGGCGCCGGGTCGAGGGAGAAGGGGGGCGGTGACCGCCATCTTGTGCGCCCGGGCGAGGAAGGAGATGGCTGGCGACGCCATCTTGGCGTTGCGTCGAGACGCGCTGCATAGACGAGTTGCTGAAGACTTCAAGTTCCTTGTCAACTTGCTCCACGCTTCGTCTGATTTCCTCGGCTTTCTTGAGTGTGAGGGACGATCCTTCGTACAGTAGCCGTACTCGAACTCTTTTTGATGCGTCGCCTTGGAGCATTTGGTCGCGAAGAGACTCGTCGTGCCAAGCGCCGAACGCACAAGCAGGCGCTAGCCTTTGTAGTGCGGTGACGAAGTCCTGGAAGGTTTCCCCAGGTAGTTGCTTCCTTTCTCGGAAGATAATGCGGTGCACCAGGGGATTTGAGCTTTCTTCGTAGTGCTGGTCGAAGATGCGAAGAATGTCTTCGAACGTAACGGCCGTCTGGTCCGTTTGCGACGCGAGGTCATAGTAGAGACGCTGCCCCTCGAAGCCTAATTTGCTCAGTAAAATGGCCTTCTTCCTCTCGTCTTGTAATGCTTCGCATCCGGTCGCCTGAAGAAACGTGCAAAAAGAACATTTCCATGTGAGCCACGGTACCGAAGGAGTACCAGGTAATGCAAGGAAAGGCGGCATGGGTGGTGCGAACGCCATGCTGGGCACGGAGAACAAAGGCGGGGGAGTTGCGGTGGACGACGTCGAAGTGGACGTGGCGTCTTGCATGCCGGAAGGAGGGGAGCAGCAGAAGTACAAAGGCAAGGGGCCGTAAAAGTGAAGTGAGCGGTTTACCTCGTCGCCAGTTTGTTGTAGCTTCGACGGGGCGGCCGGACGGAAGGGTTACGGCATGAGGCCTAAATGGCCGGGGCGCGCAGCACCGCAAGAAAAGAGCCGGACTGGACCGCAGCCATGGCCTCGTCGTTGAGTGTGCGCCTCGGCTGCGGGAGGACGTGGGTTCAAAACCATGCGGCCGCCGGGTACCCACCGGTCATCCAAAATGGGCACAGGCGACCCCCAGCCCGACACTCGGCTTTCTTCAGGGGTGAATCGCTCTGGGAAAGGAGCCTGCACCATGCAAATCCCGTCGAACCCTGTGAGCATGAAGCGCCAGTTTGTTGTAGCTTCGACGGGGCGGCCGGACGGAAGGGTTACAGCATGAGGCCTAAACGGCCGGGGCACGCAGTGCCGCAAGAAGAGCCGGACTGCTCCAGTCGGGGACCAGACAAAAAATGAATGTTTATTTCTGAGGAGGCAATTTACAGGAGGCACTTACAGCGTTTGGCGCTGAGTGGCGCCCTGGATGTAAAGACCCAAAACGAGAAGTTACGGATACCACAGTTGTCTCTGTTGTTGCCGAAGTATCGACTAGTGACAGTGATGAGGACGACACTGAAAGCGACATCAGGGGCGATTCAGCCTCGACAGTGGCAGAAGCTGCAGGTTACGCCAGCCTCATGAATACAGTCGTGACGAGAACAGCACCCCGCAATGAAAAAGGCGTCCCGCGAGTTTTGCAGCGCTACCGCCGGCGTGCATGGAGAACAAGCAACGCCAACGATGAATCTGCTATGCGAGTGTTTGCCAAGAAGAGGGGGCTGGCTGTAAAACTGGCTCGCAGCTTCAGTAATTTTGAGGCCGCTGTCGTAGCTGCTAGGCTGCCGCGGAATCAAACCAAAGTAAGACTTTTGTCACGTGAAGTCAATAAATACTGCATGTTTTTGCCCTTTAATCGCACTCTTTCAGAGTTCCGTTTTTGACAGGTAAGCGGGCGATCTCATGCTATTTCGATTAAGCAGTACTATCGTTTAGTACGTACTTTTTCCAAGCTTCGGCCAACTACGGTTTAACGAGGGTTCACTATACTGGTTTTAACAATGTCGGTTATAACATTGAGAAGCTGTTGCACCGTTAACTTTTGTATGTTTTCATGGTGAACTAACCTGCTTACTACAATGCCCCGGTACCGCATTATCAGTTAAAACAATGAAGTCTGGCTGCTGGGTGTCCGAGCCGAAAGGTAGTAAAATGCAAAATCCTTGAAAACAAAAGAAAACGAGAAATGCGAGCGCCTGTTGTACCAACAGGCGCTGCGCGTTCATTTTCCAGCCATCTCCGCACGCCTCTCTCCTGTCGCACTTTCACCCCTCCGAACACGAATGGGCTGTGGGCAGAGCTCTACACTGCCCCACCCTCCAAAACATGAATGGACCACGTCAACTGTGCTGCTCGCAGGTTGCTCAAGTTGTTTGCTGGCTGCTCATACAGAGCAGTTCTCCAAAGAGCTTAATCGTTCACATTCCGCTTTGTTGGTTGCGTCAAAATTGTTTCCGGCCACGCGGTTTCTCAGCCTCGTTTGACCAACAGTTGGTTTGACGCACCACTGAAATGAAAGATGGCTGATCCACCCACTTCTCATCGGCAGTGCACGACGTTGCCAGTGAAAAGAAAACGCACAACTATAGATTTGGAAACTAAGCGCTTCTAACCGATGAGGCGATCGTCATGAACGTGCTTGCATCAGATAGTGACGGTGACGACGGCAGCTATAATGCGGTAAGGCAGGCTGCCTCAATGGTGTCACAGAAGGCCTGGCAGATGATTCAGTCCCTCCGGTGCTTCGTTTTCACAAGGAGCCTTCCACTGCACTATGTGGAGCACCTTGGATGCCTTGGAGAAGGATGTCGGCAAGCTTCACGTAAAGCATGCAAGGCTGACTGACGAGTATCAGGTTTCCTCGTGCAAGTCAGTAAAGTATGTGGAGAGGTGCTTGTGGCAATCTCACTTCAGTGTTTCTTCTGGACTTCACAAGCTGACAGGCCTCCGCTGCAGCCTTCTCGCTATTTTTAAAAGGCCCCTTTTGGGGCCACCAATGTGATGCCTTGGTGGTGCTCGCATATCGCTTGCCACCTGTGACTCCTCTTTGCAGTTGTTATAGCAGTGCCATTCTTCAACGCCGGCAGCCACAGCTTGTTACACGCGATCGGAGTGCCCAGGAAGCAGTTAAACAAGTGACCACAATCAGCAGCCAGATGGAGGAAGGTGCTGGGGAGGGGCACTGGCCTCCCCGCCATTAGTTTTCCCTCATCAGCTCTGCCATCTCCCTATTTTAATTTGTTCATGCAGCCCGGTTATAGGAATTCTGTTGTAACAATGGAATTTTCGTGGCACTTGAGATTGTTAAAATTGGGTATGACTATACATCACTATTCGTAGTTAAGTTACTGATAACTAGCTAGAGTTACGTACAGTAATGCAATTACCCTCGCGAACATGTGCAGCTCCGCCTTTTTTGCAGCAAGTTAGTGTTTGAGTTTCTTAAATTTTTATGAAATTCGATCTTTGGCATTCTTTTTTTATTTAATTAGATATTCAGTTCGAAAGCTACATTCGGTGTTCGCACACCTCTAGTAAACTGTTCTTCTGCAATACCGAAAAACCCATTCTTGCCATGAGGAGACACTTAATAAGCCAAAAGGTGCAAAAACGAAAGACCGGTGGCAATGTCCCTTGAAGTTCTCACACCAGCTCACTATGATGTTGATTTTGATGGTGTCTGCTCAGGCCTAGTTAAACTCCTACGTGTAAATATAGACTGCATTGTGTTCTCAAAGTATCAGAATAAACTTGGCAAGTTTCAGGAACATTTACTCTGCCGCAATAGCCCAAATACGAGAAAATGCCTCTATATTCGTGATGTCACACTGATACGCCAGCGCTGGGGTTTTGGCACGAAGTTCGGAAAACGAAACTGGCCTGCATTTTCCATTGTAGTAGTCAACCTTTCACCGTGAAAGTTACAAAGATAGTTCTGAAAGTATACTTTGTCTGTATAAGCTGATTGTTTCTTAGTGTCCCAGGGGGATGTGGAGCTAAAATTGTGATTTTCACAAAAAGACTGTATTTGTGTTTTGAATTCCGAAATATAGAGGCTCCTCAGCAGGTTTGGTTATCTGCACAAGAAAAAAAGAATATTTATTTACTTGGGGGTGACACATGTTTCTCGTCAAATAAAAAGTGACTACGGATCTTGTTTTCAAAATGTGGCTGTAAAGTAGGAGAGGTATCTAATGCAGAGTCAATTCACTCATTATAAAGTGCTTTTTTCATGCTTTCTAATGATGAGGAAACTTCTGACGAACCTTCAGAGTCCCGAAAAGCTTAACAAAAAACAACTAAGTCTCATTCTTGTCAGAGTGGGTCCGGATTGCCTGCAAAAATGAAACTAAAGCTTGCCGAGATTGGTGCAAATGCAACTTGCAACATTTCGTTTTCACCGCCCATGGGGTTATTGTGGCCAAAACGAAATGTGGACTAAGTCTCTCGAACAAGCATCTCAATAGTACAGATGAGTTCTCTGTACAGTTCTAAAGCTGAGAAGAAAAGTTTGAAGTAATTGCCACTGAACAGCATCTATTTGAAGAAGGCTTAATCAATTTTTCATTTGCACTTTTTTGGGCAACTTGCACTTTAGGAAGACTTGTTTCAATACTGCAATGACGAAAACTGTTTGGAAGATTGTTTTTAAGCTGAAAATTTCTGAGCAACAGACTTATGTCTTAAATTACTAAATTGCTTCTATTGTCCACTTGTGGTTTCGGAACCACGAAAGCGAAGTCCCAAGCTGGACGGTGTTCAAGACAAAGTTCAGCGAGGTCTTCGGCTGCCCTGCTGTTCAAAAGCTTCGTGCCGAACAGCATCTGCAGTCGCGCTCTCAGCAGCCTGGTGAGAACTTTACCAGCTACATCGAAGATGTCATCGATCTCTGTAAACGCGTCGATGCATCCATGACTGAGGGCAATAAAATCGAGCATATCATGAAAGGTATCGACGAGGACACGTTTCAGATGCTCATTTCGAAGAGCCCCTCTACTGTTGCCCAAGTTATTGAACTGTGCCAAAGCTATGACGAGCTCCGCCGTCAACGCCTCCTCACCCGCCGTCGTGTTCCCCATCAGGAATCGTCCGGCTTGACCTCTCCTTTTCCAGATGCCACCCTCCTCTCGCAAATCAAGGCTTTCGTCCGGGAAGAAGTTGCTCGCCAGCTCTCCCTCATCTCCAACCCATCGGAGTCAAGTTCGTCCCTTAGTCCGACCCTACGACATGTTATAGAAGAACAAGTGTCCGAAGTCCTTCCTCTGGAACGGGCGCCTCAACTCACCGCCCCATTGACTTACGCCGATGCCATCGCACGACCACAGACCTATCGGGCTCCGCCTCCGATGCCTAGCCCTGTTTTTACCCCGCACCTCCACCAATTATGGCAAAGAAGTCCGACACGGCTGTGGACGACACGAAGGACGCGGACAAGAAGACTCAACAGCGTAGGCTTAGCCAGTCACACCAGGAACAGCGTCTAGCCCGAGCGCCACTTCCGTAGCGCTGGTGATCCGGCTGCGGAGCTCGGCACGGCGCACTTCTTCCTTACACTATCAAGAACAAAAGTATAGGTTTCTGGATCAC
The DNA here is from genome assembly GCF_050947875.1 of Dermacentor variabilis. NCBI lineage: Eukaryota > Metazoa > Arthropoda > Arachnida > Ixodida > Ixodidae > Dermacentor > Dermacentor variabilis. The sequence continues at coordinate 40,028,564 of NC_134573.1, read as the reverse complement.
AGCAAAAAAAAAAAAAACCCTGGTTTTCAAGTGATGCAGTCTCTGCAGAAAAAGGCATAAAATTGCAAGCGGCTGCTGCTATCCGGTAGCAACGACATCCAGAAGATATTTATTCAGAAAAATTTTATCTCTATTTTTTACGATGGTGTGAGCTTAGGAAGACATTATTTGCTCAATGGGATGAGCATAACTTTTTTCCACTTATGCTAGCATAATGAGATTTACATGTTCTAATGAAAAGACAAAGCATTCTACCAAATTTTAAGATCGGCATGTTGGTTCAAAAGTTTCCCTTAAAACCTGCACCCCCTATTCCATTCTCATATTGAGACCGTGGCAGGTGGGCATATGATTACATACAGTGCATGTTTTATATACCGAACTGTAAAAACATCCAAACATGCAAATAAAAATGCATCAGTCAGGTTCAATGTGCAATTTTAAAATAATACTATGAATAAAAAGAGCAAGTCACATAAATAGGTCACTTCAGGTTACATGTGTGTAAAGATTATTACAATGTTACAAAAACAAAGCAAGAAATAAAGGAGGTAAATGTGTAGCTATAGGTCAGAAAAATGGGAGTTCTGACGATTATATGTGCATAAAGACTATTTTTTTCCTAACTACTTATTTCATTTTCCAATCGCTTAACAAAATCAGACTGCGATACTCTGTTAGTTATAGATGCATCTAGGTTATTCCACTCGTGAACAACACGGAGCAGAGGGGGGGGGGGAAAGAAAAACTGAAAAGTATCATTATTACAAAGGAACTCGTTTAGTGTATACAGATGATTATGACTAAGTGCGCAGGATTTAGAAAAGATAACATATGCAGGAGCATGTATTTTTTGTCAGTTGTGTAGCATTTGATGCAGAAATTTTAGACGAGCTCGTTTTGCTTAACAGCCAAAGTTGCAAGCCCTGACTGTGTTAGAAAAGTAGGTGAATCACTGTGCCAGTATTTTTGGTGGATTAGCCTAACCACCTTTCTCTAGATGCTTTCCAGTTCAGATATGTTACTTTTAGTGTATGGGAATCGCACGACATTAGCATACTCAAGGACAGGTCTCGCAAATGTAAGTAATTACTCCTTACTGCCATACAAACCGTTTCGTTTGTACTAATGGCGATTTGCCAGTTATCCCACCATTCGGTTATTTTTCCTGGTGTATTATTGAGCAGAACTTGATCCTCGTGATTACATAATTCTCTCGGGGTGTCTATCACCCGGGAAAGCCGGGAATTCTCGGGGATTTTGAGTAGTCTGGAAATACTCGGGGAAGACTCGGGGAATTTGTGCTTCTATCCGCGAAAATTAGCTGCAGCTTTATTGAAAGGGAACGGAAGTTTCTGTAATGCTGGCTCAAGTAAGAGAGAGGAATCGCAAGGAATTCTTTAACGCCATGTCATCGGCTGGAGCAGTTGCCAGTGTACAGTCAATGGCCAACTTTCCGAATGCCCGTTAATTCGGATGGCTTCATGGCACTACCACGCACCCCGTAAAACGTCTCTGAAAATGTATGAAATTTTTGACGCAAGAACTCTTTGCCATACAACTTTCTGGACTTTTTGCCATGACCGAACGTCCGAAACGGCATTAATCAGACACCACTGCTGCCGTTTTAATTTGCCTCGCTGCCTCAAACTGGCGCTCTTGCACACAGATGAGATGGCAGTCATAGCCATCACTGCTGCAACGCTAGGCCTAGCTGCTTCGACGTTCGCTATTAAGCTTCGTGCCGTTCGATGCTGTGTTTTTCATTGAAAGAATTGCCGCTGTCAGCAATGGCACCGACTCCGCCTTATGGCCATCGCGATTCCATGCCTTCGACTCTCGGAAAGCACAATGCGTTGAATAAAGCCGGTTTCTGAAAGTTAGTTTTGCCTTAGTACAATCGTGCCATGCGATGAAGCATACGCAAATGTATTGCGGCGAAGCATAAGTGTGGGAAGGGGCAATTCTTGCGGGACACATTATGCTGAGACAAAGCGCAAAACAAAACACGAGCACAAGAGAAGGAAACGAAGACGCAGCGCTAGTTCAGGGTGTCTACCAACCGGGAAAACTGGAAATGCTCAGGGATTCTGAGTAGTCTGGAAAAACTCGGGGAAAACTCAGGAAATTTGTCCTTCTACCAGGGAAAATTAGCTGTAATTTTATTGAAAGGGTCGAAAGTCGAGGTAATGCTGGCTCGATTAACAGAAAGGAATCGTAATGAATCGTCTTTGACGCCCTGTCGTCGGCTGGAGGAGTTTCTAGTGTGCAGTCAACGACCGGCTATCCGGATGCCTGATAATTTGAACAGCTTCGCGACACCACCACGTACCCCATAGAGTCAATGTATCAGAACGTCTTAAATTTCGGACTTAAGAACTCTTCGACGTCCGATTTTCCGGAGATTTTGCCGTGACCGCAGGTCCGAAACGGCATTAATCAAAGCCACCACCGCTGCCATTTTGATTACCTTGCCGCCTGGAACCGGCGCTCTTGCACGCAGATCCGCTGGCAGCCGTAGCCACCACGGCGGCAACGCTAGGCCTAGCTGCTTCGACGTTCGCTATGACGCTTCTTGCCGTTAGTTGCCGTGTTTTTTATTGAAAGAATTAGCTGCTGTCAGCAATGGCATGGACTCCGCCTTTGTAGTCCCCGCGGTTGGCTTAGAAGCTTGGAAAGCACTGTGCGTTGCATAATGCCGGTTCCCGAAAGTCAGCTTAGCCTCCGTACACAAATGTTACTTAGTGAAGCATACGCAAAAGTACTGCAGTGAAGTATAGCAAGCGTGAGAAGGGGCTATTGCCATGGGACACAGTATGCATTCCTTAATTACAGACGCGTGCACCCGGTATTTCCTTTCACAGTACGAGCGCCGATACGCCTAATACGTGTACCGACAGGCCTTCAGAGCGTTTTCGAATGTGCTTGTGGCGGTTTGAGCCCTTAATGATTACACCACTAAATAACATGCATTAATTTTTTCCAACTGGCCGATTTTTCTGACGCTTTCGCGGCCCCAAGGAGTTCTAAAAATCGGACGTGGACTGTGCAACTGACCAAGAAGATGCTTCAAATGGTCTGTAGGGCAAACGAGTGGCGGAAGCAGGACAAGAACAGAAAGGACCTACATATTGAGGAATGAACGGGAAAGGAAGCGTGCTGTCGCCGTTTTGAAGGAGCTTGGGCTCCAAAAAACAGTGTTGGCTGATGCCGAGATGCAGGTGTCCCTCATCCAAACCGAAATAAACTTCTTAAAGCAGTGAAACGGAACACTGAGGTGTCGTGTGCAGGCTGAGAGTATGTCAGGACAGTTGAGGTGGACTTACGAGCTGTTTAGAATCTCAATTGTGACAACATTCGGGCCTCATACCACTGCGTTTGCTATCAGTTTATAAAAATAGCTCATATTAAAAAATATTTGCTTGTGTATGCATCTCCTTTTTATTCGTATTTGAGAATGTCCGACTCGATTTGCATTTTTTTTTCGCAGACATTTTATTTGCTGTGCATCTTACTAAAGCCTCCCTTCTATTCACTTTTGGAATAACATAAACACTACTCTTTAGTATTCAAATGGAACTAAGTCGGTTTTTTTTTTTTTCAGAATTTTTTTTGTATGCTTACTAGAGAGTGACAGCATCAGGCGCTATGGTTTCAGCCCCTCTTGATATAAAACATAGTTCTGCATCACTCAGGGAATTTTGCAAAGGCACTCGGGGAAAACCTGGAAAACTCGGGGAATTTGGAAATATCAACTTGGTAGGCACCCTGTAGTTATGTAGTACCAACTAGTCGACCAGTCTGTTCTCTTGAATACATTGGTCGCGGGATCGAATCCCGGCCACGGCGGCCGCATTTCGATGGGGGCGAAATGCGAAAACACCCGTGTGCTTAGATTTAGGTGCACGTTAAAGAACCCCAGGTGGTCAAAATTTCCGGAGTCCTCCACTACGGCGTGCCTCATAATCAGAAAGTGGTTTTGGCACGTAAAACCCCAAATATTATATTATTATTATTATTGAATACATTATGTATTCTTTAATTATACACGCATGTACCCGTCCTCTATCGCAGTAGGAGCACCAATATGCCTAATAAGTGTACTGGCAGGCCTTCAGAGCTTTTTTGGATGTGTCTGTGGTGATTCAAACGCATAAGGGCTACAAAAGACTCATTCTTTTTTTCGAACTGCCCAATTTTTCGGACATTTTCGTGGCCCCTAGGGAGTTTAAAAAATTGGACGTTCACTGTACTACTGATGAAGAGGACGCTTCAGATGGTCCGTGGGGCGAACGCACAGCGGAAGGAGGATGAGAACACAGAGGAGGTACGCATTGAGGAATGAACGGGAAAGGAAGCGTGCCATCGCTTCTTTCAAGGAGCTTGAGCTAAAAAAAAAGTGGTGGCTGATGCCGAGATGCAGGTCACCATGATCCAAACCAAATAAGCACTTGAAAGCAGTGAAACGCAACACTGAGGCGTTGTGCGCGGGCTGGGAGTATGTCAAGACAGTTGAGGTTGACTTTCCAGCTGTTCAGAGAGAATCTCACTTGTTACAAAGTTTGGGCCTCATACCAATGCGCTTGCTATAAGTTGATATGAATAGCTCATATTCGAAAATATTTGATTCAGTATGTATCTCCTTCATATTTGAGAATGTTCGGCTCGATTTGCATTGGGTTTTGCCATTTCTTTCGAAGATATTTTATTTGCTGTGCACTTTACTAACCCCTCCCTTCGGTTCTCTTTTGGAATAAATAAACACGACTCCTTAGTATTCAAACTGGAGTAAGTTTGTTTTGTTTTTTTTTTATTTTTTAGCATGCTTACTAGAGTTACAGCATCGGGCGACATGGTGTCAGCCTGTCTTGACATAAAACGGAGTTCTGTTTCACTCAGGGAATTTTGCAAAGGCACTCGGGGGAAAAATTGCAAAACTCGGGGAATTTGGAAAAGTCAACTTGGTAGACACCCTGTTCTCTGTATATTAGGCAGTCGTCTGCAAAGAGCTTAATTTTACAATCAATGTTATTTGTAATGTCGTTTATAAAAACCACAAATAACAGCAGACCTATTACTGGTCCCTGTGGGACCCCTGATGTAACATGCACTGGAGCAGATGGGATGTTTTCAATGACGAGAAATTGTGATCGGTGAGAAGTTTACCCATGCAGTAATGGGTCCATTGCCAATCACAGCTGTAATTTTGGCAGTTAGTTTAGTATGGCACACACAATCGAATGCTTTACTGAAATCTAGCAAAAGTAAGTCAGTTTAATTATGATTATTAATACTTAAAGCAAGATTGTGTACCGCCTCTGTTAGCTGACTGACTGTCGATAAACCTCTTCGAAAACTATGTTGAGCATCTACTAGAAAATTGTTCTTTGAAATGTCTGGTTAAGTGTTTGAAAGTAATGTGTTCCAAAATTTTATGTGATGTGCTGGTAAGTGAAATTAGTCTGTAGTTAGATGGTAGGTTAGTATCGACTGACTTATGAATCGGTACAATTTTAGGAATTTTCCAATCTTCAGGTAGGTGTGACGTCGAAAGTGACTTGCGGTAAATAAGGCCAAGCTATTTACTGTTACATTCAGCATATGTTTTCAAGAACTCGTTGGGAATGTTATCGAGACCGTTTGCTTTCGTCACGTCTCACTCAAGTAACTGCTTCCAAATATTCCGGAGTCGTTTATTGTTAATGTGTCAATCGTGGGGAATGATGAATGTGGCAAATATGGAATTGTGTCATTATCTTTAGTGAAGACCGAGTGAAAGTGTTCGTTAAATTTATCAGCAAGTGCCAATTTTTCCATGTGTGGACAATCTGGTGTCGCTGCGAGGCATGTGCGCAAAAAGTTCCAAAAGCGTTTAGGGTTGTGATTGATAAGGTTAGGCAATGTTTCATTGAAATATATATATGCTTCGCGAGCTTAGTCTTTAACTTGGTAGCGTTGGTGTTAGCGTTAGTTCGTTGGTAGCGCAAAATAGTTGAGATTTTTTTTTGTGTACTTTCATCTTCGTTTTTCATGTTACACCGCAAGCGTCTTATTCTGCACTTGACGTGAATTGCGTGTTATCCGAGGATTGTTTTTCTTTTGTGATTTTTTGCTTTTTTCAGGATGTACCGTGAAAAACTGACTATAGGTCGGACCGGAATATAGGTTGATGCCCCAACTAACGAATTCTAAAAATGAAATAAATCTTTTTCAGTGGCAAAAGTACTGAAAGACACCCTTACCTTGAAACAAATGCGACTCAGCCGGTTGTACAATGGTGACAGTATTTATTTAAACGCTGCTCGCATGTACACCTGGCCAAGTTTTTAACAGTATCGCGCGACCATCGACCCGTGTGCTTGTCAGCACCGTATTAATGGTGCTGAGCGGCGAAACAAACGAGATACGCGCATGTGTACACGTGCGCTTGCTTTCGCTATTTCGCCGCTCCGTGCCGTGATAAGGCAGGGTGTCTACCAACCGGGAAAACTGGGAATTCTCAGGGATTTTGAGTAGTCTGGAAAAAGTCAGGGAAAACTCAGGGAATTTGGGCCTCTATCAGGGAAAATTAGCACCAATTTTATTGAAAGGGTCGAAAGTCGCGGTAATGCTGGCTCGAGCAACAGACAGGAATCGTAATGTATCGTCTTTGACGCGCTGTCGTTGGCTGGAGGAGTTGCCAGTGTGCAGTCAACGACAGACTTTCCGGATTCCCAATAATTCGATCGGCTTCGCGGCACCGCCACGTAACCGATAGTCAATGTATCAGAACGTGTGAAATTTCGGACGCAAGAACTCTTAGCCGTCCGATTTTCCGGATGTTTTGCTGTGACCGCGGGTCCGAAACGGCAATAATCAAAGGTACCACCGCTGCTGTTTTGATTACTTCGCCACCTCGAACCGGCACTCTCGCACGTAGATCCGCTGGCAGCCGTTGCCACCACTGCGGCAACGGTAGGCCTAGCTGCTTCGGCGTTCGCTATGAAGCTTCTTGGCGTTAAATGCCGAGTTTTTTATTGAAAGAATTAGCTGCTGTCAGCAATGGCACGGACTCCGAATTTGTGGTCCTCGTGATTGGCTTAGGAACTTAGAAAACATGGTGCGTTGCATAACGCCGGTTCCCGAAAGTCAGCTTCGTCTCTGTGCAGAAATATTACATGGTGAAGCATACGCAGAAGTATTTCAGTGAAGCATAACAAGCGTGGGAAGAGGCTATTGGCATGGAACACAGTATGCATTCCTTAATTTACACGCGTGCACCCTGTATTTCCTGTCACAGTACGAGCGCCGATATGCCTAATATGTGTACCGACAGGCCTTCAGAGCGTTTTCGAACGTGCCTGTCGTGGTTTGAGCCCCTAAGGGCAGTAAATGACACGCATTTATTTTTTTACAACTGGCCAATTTTTCGAACGTTTTCCCGACCTCTAGGGAGTTCTAAAAAGCGGTCGTGGACTGTGCCACTGGCCAAGATGCTTCAAATGGTGCTTGAGGTGAACGAGTGGCAGAAGGAGGACAAGAACAGAAATGATGTTGCATTGAGGAATAAACGGGAAAGGAAGCTTGCTGCCGTCGTTTTGAAGAAGTTTGAGCTCAAAAAACAAAATTTTGGCTGATGCCGAGATGCAGGTGTTCCTCATCCAAACCAAAATAAACTCTTTAAAGCAGTGAAACACAACACTCAGGCGTCGTGCATGGGCTGAGAGTATGTCGGGACAGTTGAGGTTGACTTACGAGCGGTTGAGAGAGAATCTCAATTGTGACAGAGTTCGGGCCTCATACCACTGCATGAGCTTGCTATCAGTTGATATCAATAGCTCATATTCAAATATATTTGCTTCTATGTGAGTCTCCTTTTTATTCGTATTTGTGAATGTCCGACTTCATTTGCAATTTTTTTCGAAGACACTTCATTTGATGTGCATTTTACTAACCCCTGCCTTCTATTCTCTTTTTGAATAACATAAACACTACTCCTTAGTATTCAAATTGGATTAAGTCGCTTTTTAATTTTTTTTCATGTGCTTACTAGAGAGTGACAGCATCAGGCGATATGGTTTCAGCCCGTCTTGACATAGAACATAGTTTTGCATCACTCGGAGAAGGGTGCAACGGCACTCAGGGAAAGCCTGGAAAATTCAGGGAATTTGGAAATGTCAACTTGGTAGACACCCTGTAAGGTGCTGACAAATGCGTGGGTTGATGGTCGCACGATACTGTTAAAAATTGGCCGGGTGTACAGTACACAGAAGGGCACGAAGTGTGCAAGCGCTACTCCAAATCAGAGCAACGCCTTTGATCAGAGTTGTCCGAACTAGTCGGATGACGAGTGCTTCTCGCTGCCCAGTGTAGAGGCGCGCGCGATCTCTACCGCTTTCGTACGGATGCATTCAGCAGTCGCAGGCAGCGATCTTACACGCAGCTCCCGGGCGAACTCCGCAACCTTGCCTTCCAGTTCTATGGGCCACCCAGGAAATGTTTTCTTTTGGTTACTGCAAGTTGTAACATGTTGCTTCTGCCTCCGCCACTGCCGAATGCTGTTTTCGGATACTCCAAATTCGTGCTGTGCCGCCAGGTTGCCGAGGGCTGCCGCGTACTTAATAGCTTCTTTCTTGAAGGCGACGGTGAATTGCCGTCGGCTTCCGCTGATTTTGAACCAAAATGTGAAAAAGCAACCTTTAACCAATATAACTGTGACAACGGAAACGCAAAATGCCGGTGATGTCGCCATATGTTGTCGTGCTGCTGCTGATGGCGATGGCGGATGTTTACTTCATCCGCCCATTGTCGCAAGGCTTCCATAGTTTTTCCGCCAGTGTCCAGTATATAAGACGAGGGTCGACTTTTCGCAATGGTTTTTTGAAAAAAAGTTTGACCTATATTCCGGTTTTTACGGTAATGACGCATGCAGTGCGAGGCTATACACTGGAAATGAAGCCAGAGATCATTGACGGGAACAGAACTGTCGTTAACCATTTCGCAACATTCTTGGTATTCGTGTGCTAAATAGGTTAGTTTAGCGGAATCATCTGCTTTTTGAAAATTAGGGACAATAACTTCAGTAGTTTTGGCTGTTGCAGTGCATCCGAGCGCCAGCTGGCACTTTGGTATGTTGTGGTCTGAGATACAGTTTCTGATCTCAGAGTGGAGTAGGTCTAGGGGGAAGTTGTCGCTAATCAATATTAAGTCTACCATGTTATCGCTTGTTCCTTGTGTTCGCATAGTAGAGGTTACAACTTGATGAAGCCCGAAATTCACCATCAAATCAATGAGTGGAATCGATGAGAGTGAAGTGTGATGAATGGTATTCCAGTCAGTATCAGGTATATTGGTCTCCCATAAGAATAACTTGGGTGCTAGCATGCTTCTGCATTAACTTCCGTACAGCAATAACACCTTTGTGACCAGAAAGAAGAGTTCTGTAAATGCAACCAGTAAGTATTGCAAAATCATCGCACATAATCCTGCAGAACAGTCTCAACATCTGGAACATCGGGCATCAATGCAAAAGGTAAGGGCTTCTTAATAAGCAGAACTACGCCACCGCCTCGAGTTGGTTGATCTTTATGGATAACTGAGTAATTTGGGGGTGCTATTGGCCTCGAGCTCCACCACTGCAAAAGCTGGCGCCACCGTCGGCGTGACGTGCTAGGAGGGATCACGTGGACATAGCGGCCGCGTGGGCTGCTTCGGGCGCGCCGAAGCGAGCTGAAAACGAGAGTTTAAATTCCCTCGTACGCTGCGGTCCTCATTTAGTGGCGAGATTTGCCCGCTTCGAGTGTCTCCTTTAGAACGCTTGAAGGCGCACAACATGGTAGGCTACTGCTCGGTGCCGCAATGCCGGACGCACGCAACGGAGCACGGTGTCAGCCTTATTCACACGTAGCCGCAGGACAAGAAGCTGTGTGAAGCTTGGCTCGCGAAACATAAAACCGGCAAACAGTCATCGGCTACAACTCGGGTATGCAACAAGCACAGACGCGAGGAAGATTTCTGCTACGGCGCCCTGTCTGCGATGTCCTGAAAACGCGCACTGAGACGCTCGTCCGGGTCCGCTGCCCGACTAATGTCATGACAGTTTGGTCTATGAACTTGTCGATGCTATAGATACTGGCAAGTTCAGTGGAGTGGAAAGGCAGCGGTAAGAAGCACATTTAAAAAAAGCATGGCATATGGTCATGTTTGTATTATGAATTAATGCACTGGATTACAAAAAAGGAGCAGCGGGGAATTACACGCTGAGAACACCGATAAACATACAGTGCGACACAACTCGAGGAATAGTATTGAAAGGTCAAAGAATTTAGTAGCAAAAAAAGATTGAATCGTCGCGACGGCACATCACAGTCCCCGTAGGCGTCGAAGTCTCTACAATGAAATTATTTTTGAACAGCTCTGATAGCGCCCACGCAACAATGGTTGCTTGTATACTGTCAAATGCTCATATTCTGCGGCCTAAAGCTCATGGCACGGTGCGAAAACGCGCGCGCGCGGAGAAAGCGAAACAGTGCGCGGACAAGCATGCAGACGCGCAGTCGGTCGCTGCGAATCTGCGCGATCGCTTCATTGAGGCTTCATTCTATTACGCTCCATTTAGTTATACAAACACTATAAGAACATATTTCAGATAGTTTGCTCTCAGCGTTTACCTACCTTTCACGCAAGAAGCCGGTTCGGGAGACTCCATCGCGGCGACCGCGCGCAGTGGCGTTCACTGTACGTATTCAGTAAAGAGATAGCGTCTGTAAACGATTGTGTGCTTTCAGTTTGCCCAAGATTATTATTTAGACAGTAAGAAACTTCTCTCGTTTCGAAAGTACTTACAGAAATGTCCGGGAGAGCTCGCGCGTGGTGTTTTCAGTGAGCGCTGACAGCAAAACCTATGAGGAGCGCGCCACATGATCCCTCATACTACGCCAGCGAGGCGCTTCCGATAGATGGCGACTCCGCAACTCCTCGCCGCCAATATCATGGCTGTATATTTCTGGTGAAAGCCATGTTTCAGTAATACAGTAGCAACAATGTCAGGGCTGTGCTCGAGTAAAAGGTTTTCTAATGCTTCAGTTTTATTGACAATACTTCTCGCGTTCACATTTAGCAATGTTATTTCTGTAAATTTTTGTGGATTCGAGTGACTGGTCGACGTTTTTTTTAACTGTGACTAATGCTTCTTTCATCATCCCAGACATATATGCTGTCATTTATGTGCAGTCTATCAAAAAATATATACTTTTTCTTCTCTCTCACGGTTTGATTTAGTACTTTCCCAGAGTTTTCGCCTCTTTTCCCGCACTTTACCACTGAAGTCTTCACCTGTAGAGTAGTTAGTGTTCTTGAGTTCGTAGCGTTTCTTCAGTATCGTTGATTTGTTATTGAGTCAAGTAGCTTTAAAATGACCAGTCTGTTCTTATCTTTATTCGTCCCATGGCAACTGGCTCCAAGCCAAGGGTATCGTTGATGATCGTTTGACTCTGTTCCAATGTAGAGCTGTTTTCGCCCTCAACCTAGGGTAGTCCGTAAATAAGATTTGATCTTCTGCTGTGGTTTTCCACATCACCAACCCTGCTTTCTAATCTTTTAAAGGCTCTTTCCAACTGAAACATGTTGTTTTCGAGTGAGACTACTTTTACTTTAAGTTTGGAGAGGGCGGCTATCTTCTTCAATTTCGGTTAGCCGATGTTCTTTGATGTCTTTTATATCCGTTGCGATATCCTTTCGTTGTTTAGCAATCTGGTTTAACTTGGGGCCTGGATTGTCTTCTATATCCCCAGCTACTAAAAGAAGTTTCCATAAAACAAAACATTGGCAACTGCAACAAGCCGCGGGCACGGTAGCATCAACAAGAAGGGGTTACTAGATCTAAAACATTTACCGTGTCTCCTCCTCATTTGCATGAAGGACAGCAGGTTAGACATCTTCATTCTTGTGGTACTGCCGGGCCCAATACTTCCGGCAGTGAAGCAAGACCATATATAGCCGGTAGTATAGGTGGTGTTGCTGCCGGTCATGTGTCCAGCAGGGCGTGTCGGTCGCCTAACCACGTGGCCAGTTGTCCCGGCACAGATAGAAGGAGTCGTCTGGTGCGTGGAAACTGGTGGTGTTCGTATGCATTACACTGATCATCTCCGGCAGCAGCCCGGTGTCTGCATCCCCACCGATAAGGAGTACGCTGACAGCAAGCTGCACGAAGGAGAGCGGGTTAGACGTCTGCATTCTTGTGGTACTGTCGTGCCCAATACTCCCGGCAATGAAGGAAGACTATATATAGCCGGTAGTATAGGTGGCGTTCTATGCTGGTCATGTGTCCAACAGGGGGTGTCGGTCGCCGAACCACGTGTCAATAGAAGGAATCATCTGGCACATGGAAACCGGTATTGATATGAGTTATGCTGATCAACTCCGGCAGCAGCCTGGTGCGTGCATCCCCACCTATAAGGAGTATGCTGACGGCAAGCTGCATGAAGGACAGTGGGTTAGACGTCTGCATTCTTGTGGTACTGCCATGCCCAATTAAGGGGGAGACTCTGCTTTTTAGAGCTGAAAATTGGGCCAAAGAATCTTTTCGCCTTTCTTTGCTCCAGGTTGATGTGGAACATTTCTTTTTGCTAACATGCGAATTGTTTTCCTCATTTTCTCAAAGGAGCATTTCTGATGGTCTCAGTTTCTGAGTGGTGATATCCCTGGTTCTATTTGTCACAATAAATTTTTTTTGTCAAAGGTAGACAATGCGGACTTTTCTGCCTGCTGGAGAAGCAGCAGTTTTTGTGTGGTCTAGTGAATGTCTTCCTATCGGAGAACATGCTTGATACTACTAAAGTGTATAGCACCGAACTGAAGAAGAAATTCTGATACTAGTCCCAAACATGTTTATTAAATTTTTTTAAAAAAGAATGTTTATATAAGAATGTCAATGTTGCTTCACACAGAGAGAACTTGAAAAAATTCTAGGCTATAAGTTTTCAATGCAAGGGACCTGTGCAATATTCCAGCAATGCTTGGCTTTCTATGTAAAGAATTTCTTTATGTATAAACTGCTGAGGTCAGCTCCCAGCAGTCTTCTTGTGCGAAACTCTGCTCCCTGCATGGCCGCCAGTAGATGATCCCATCCGCGTGGTGCTACACCCTGCAGGTAAAGACGGCAACCCTTAGACCATGCGGGATATCTTATATAAGCGCAGAGCAACTTTCAAATGATTCATTGAAGAAAGCGAAACTCCGTTATGAAATCTGACACACCGAAGTTGTCGCCTGAGTCAGTGCTGCTTCAAAAAACCAAAATCTCGCACACAGGTGCATTAGAATTCATTGAAATGCGACCTTTACGTGGATGAAGGGTGCACGATGCCATCTTGGAAACTACAAGTGCTCATTTCTCTGACCATGCCCATTCTCCGGATGTGGTTTAGATTCAAATCTGATAGGAAAAGAAATTGTAAAAATGAAACTAAGTAGTACCTAAATAACACTATAGATGGTGCTTGTTGTTCAAGAGTGCTCGAAAAGGGGCAAAATAAAAAATTTACAACCATAGATAGCGGGTGGTGTGGGTAGGAAAGTGCCAGAGGGCAGTAGGACTGTAATTTGAACAAATATTGCAATAATTTTCAGAAAGGAAGATTTTTGTCTTGGGTATTAATATAGTAAAGGCTTGTTAATTCGAAATTTCGGATAATTCGAAGTAGCCGCCGTGGTCCGTCCAACAATGCGTTGTAAGCAATATGTAACGAATCCTCCTAATTCACACTGAAATCTGCACTGCTGCTGATAATTCGAACTCTGCGTTATTGGGAATGGGGAAGTGCTAGTGCATGGGAGCACGTTGGCGGCGATTGTCACCACAAGGCTTTGCTCTTTTCATCTGCGGCCATCTGTTGCAGGTCAGTTCTCTCCCTCTCTCAAGACCTTCCAGGTAAAAATGTGGATGTGGCGCTGCGTGCTCTTATTTATTTATTTATTTATTGTGATGGCAATTATATGGACACTACAAGCGCATTTCTGCTGTCAGCGTGGGTGTTGGCGTCACTTGGAGAAACTAATATGTGGCTGTGTTGTGCCATCTCGTTGCTTTATTGCACACTCCTGGAATGTTTGCTTCTTGTTATTGCCCTCCAAAGAAAATGAAAAGTGCTTTTGTTGATCGAAACAAATTTAGTACTTCTACGTTTATTGGCTCTGTGCAGCTCGTCGGAGGCCGGAAAGCAGTCGGCCTGTGCGGAGAGGGACTCCTTGTCCCTGCAGCTGCGCTCGGCCACGCAGCAGGTGGCCACTCTGGAGCGATCTCTCGCCGATGCCACAGGAGCGCTCGCTGGTCTTCGATGCGAGCGTGCTGCCCTCATGGTACGAGAGATTCAACTCTTAAAGTAGTACTTATTGCCCGCCGCAGTTGCTCAGTGGCTATGGTGTTAGGCTGCTGAGCACGAGGTCGCGGGATCACATCCCGGCCATGGCGGCCGCATTTCAATGGGGCGAAATGCGAAAACGCCCGTGTACTTAGATTTAGGTGCCCGTTAAAGAACCCCAGGTGGTTGAAATTTCTGGAGTCCTCCACTACGGCGTACCTCATAATCAGAAAGTGGTTTTGGCACATAAAATCCCATAATTCAATTTAATTTTAAAGTAGTACTTACGCCTCTGTTAGTTTGACCCTGATTGCGGTTTCGTGTCTGTCAGCATGACGGCAACAGTCGTTTAGGCCGTTGTGTTTGTGGCATTGCACATGCGATTCATGTCCGAAATGTTTATCAGCATCCGAAATTTCGATTATTTTACTGCTAGGGTAGGCAGTGGTACTGCGTGGAAGGCCAAATGATGGCGCATGTCTGAAAAATTTGATATGAAAAATTTATCGACGACTATTTTGCATTCTTGTTACAGAAATGTATATTTTAAGGCACCTGCAAACAAACATTTGCTTCACTATAGCCGCTACTAAGTTGGACACATTTTCGATTTCACTGTAAGAGTAGAGCAGCCCATTGAAATAAAGCATGGGCAACCAGATTTTTTATTTGCTTCGTTATATCTGGTAATTAGTTATATTGGTGTTTGTTTTATCAAGGTTCGACCAATTCGACCACCATGAGCTGCCATTTTTGCTTTGAAATCTTCCTGGGGCAGGCACAAAATAAGCGTATTCGACTGGAAATGTGTGTTCGACGCATTCGTGGTACCCCAAGCACTGCCAAGACGGGTGTTCCTGCTATTGAAGTCACCGTTAGAGTTGGCGCATTCGTGATTACCAGCCAAGCTCAAATCGTGTGGTGCAGGCTAATTTCAGAATCGAAATAACAAAGGTTTGGTCCCATAGAAGCCTACATGCACCGGCCAAGATCATTGGTCAGGATTGAATTAGCCAAACAGTAAAATTAGCTGCAGTCAAATTAATGAGTCCACTGTAAAACATGTTGGTTTTTCATTATTTTGTGTGAAGAGAAAGATCAGACACTGCTTACCTTGGGAAAAATATTGGAACTGTCAAAATGGCATAAAAATTTACTGTACTTGTGTTCATTAACCAGTTTTGGTATCAATGTCTACTTGGTACATGTGTCACGATGTCATGATTCATTGCTTGCTTTGTTCCCATAAGCTGTGGCTGCCACACAGCCAAAAGAAATCGGCGCATTACTGCTAATTTTCTACCTGCAATGGCATCATATTTAGCCTGTTACATGTCAGCAAATTCCTCAGTCATGATGTTGCGGTAATGTTGACATGTCTAGCCTTTCAAGACCAAATTGATTATCAGATTGGAACATACAAGTGTTTCCCAGCCTTCACACATGCTAGTGTGCTCTTTTTTTTTTCCTTTTGGGCCAGAAGTGTGTGTGGTTAAGTTTCTAAAACTTGGAAAAGTGCTTCAAGGCCTCTTTATTAGGTCATCCAGTTTGGTGACATTGCAGCTTGCTGTAACTTTTGAATATAGGTGAAAGCCAGTGTGTGCAGACAAGCTGTTGCAAAGCGTGACACTGCTAAAATCCTTGCAGGCAAAAAAAAAAAAAAATTGCTGGCCTTCATTTTCTTGGAACAGAAGATTAACATTTGGCCAGATTTTTGTTTGGAGAATGAACAACTTTTGGTGTTTCCAATTCACTCCAAGCATAACTGAAGAAGTCTTCTTTTAATCAGTCTGCGTATTGCAACATGAACAAACCATGACATCTGCTTAGAGCAGGAGTGGGACTCCTGTGCCAATTACGACATTTTTATACAAATGCAAATTCTTGTGCCAAATGCAGAAAATTGACCGAAATTGCACCACACTGCCAAAACGGCTTCGGCATGTGTGCTCCGGCCGTGGCCGCCGCGAACAGTGAGCAGATTCGTTCTTCGAAAAAGAGTGCAGTCAGTCACAATCCGCACATACACGACGGCGCCTCCTGCACAGTTTCTCATCATTTTCGTGCTTATAACACTTGTCGGCGCACGCGTGGCCACTCCTGGCTGTTATCGCTGCTGTTGGAATGGCTAGGAGAGGTTATTTGATGTTATACCGGAAAGTTAAGCATTAGGTACTTTGGAATCGCCCTGGTTTATTACGTAAAAATGGCTTTATAAAAAACTATTTTCTCATGAAAGGTGAAGCATCGATTGCGATTGCAAATTAGTAGACTACTACACCAAGTAAGGATGGTAGTTTTATCAGTCGTATTAACTTGTAATCATTTGCTTGCTAACTAAATTGACAAGCACTGTGTCACGCGTCCACAAGAAAAGTGAATGCATCTCACTCGATCACCACGCACACTCGCTGTGAAAACATGGAAGTGAGAGAGCACGGTAGCAGCAGCAAACGAATTTACTTTCGTGCTGGCTCTCGCTTGAATGTGAATTAAGCAGCGAAAACAGCAAACACTAAGCTATCAGTACCCGGTGCTTGCATCGTGTCCCCATCACAGATTGCTATCAAGATAGGGCCCATGTGGCCGTGCAGCCGCATCATATGCAGTAGTTACTGGAGTAGCAGCTGCCTTTGCGAGACGAGACTGCGCACTTCCTCCCCGCTTTCCTCCCTTGTGTGCGCGAGAGATTGAGCCACCATCGGCGGCTAACCCTAGCATGCTTTCAGTCTCATATAGAGCGTAGGGCGCACGGCAATGATATTATCGCCCTTGAACTTTATGCGAAACATCATGGCAATGCCACCGCCGGCTTAAGTGCGCCTCGAGTGTCCATATAATTGCTATCGCAATAATAAACCACAGTAGTTCATAACTCTGGCCTCTCGTTGCGATCTGTTGGTGAAGCACATTTACAAGCACTTCACCCCATGCTGTCGACAGATTAAGAAAAATTTATTTATAAAAAATTTTTTTAGCTAGACTTTGAACTTTCACTCACTATTGCAGAATGCATGTTTTTGTGCTTGCTATCACTAATTAAAAATCTACAGGCACTATTACCAAAATTTTCATGCAGTAGACAGTTACAGTACAGTGCTCGTGTTGGTTTATTCTGTCTCTTCATGGTTGCGAAGTGCACTGCCATATTCCTTTATTTCGCCAAAATTCAGTCTGGCCTGCTCCAAATTGCTTCAAAATGAAATTTTAGGTGCTCCAATTTGCTCCAAAATGAAATTTTCTGATCCAGAGTGCTCCAAAATGCAATTTTGCTCCAAAATGACTTTGGGCAGTCTCACCTATGTTAGTGGCATCCAGTTTTAACAGCAAAGCAAACTGGAAGGTTCTGAAAGTAAAGTGATATTCAAGACTGACAGTGCAACTTCCAGTGTCTGCAGTTGCTTCCAGCATGAGCACTGCTCAAAATCAAGGCCTTTGAGATTGCTTTCCAGTATCCTGGGAGCCATTGCTGGGAGTGCAATGTAGTCGACACCTATCGTACACGTGAAGGAAGGAAATACTAGGGTGAGCATCACGTAACAACCTTGAACTCCCAATAAAGTGGTGTTTTCTAGATGGTTTGTGCGACTCTGAAGTGGCACAGCAAACAGATGAATTGGCAATCACGTAGAAATTGTAACTTTTGAATTCATTTTCTTAGTCATGCTCATGCCACTGTAATCATTTCGTCATCCCAATGCTCTCGTGCTGTTGTCACGTGATCGTAGTCATTCTGGCATTGTCAGCCTTTGTCGGGATACCGTTGTCTTAGTGCCATCATGCCATCATTTCAGCAACTTCATTCCAAGATAATCATTCCATGGTCATCATTCCTGGTCATCATACTGTGGTCGTTATTGCATCATCTTCATGCAATCGCTATCATTGCGTTTTCAATTTATCTTCATACAGTCACTTTGTCTTCATGCCATCTTCTTTTTGCTGGCTGTCTTCGTGCCATCGTCATTTTGCCGTCTTCATAGTCTTGATCACGGCATCATCGGATCATGATCATTCCATCACTGTTAATCTATTGTTTAAGACTGAATCCAGCTGATTTGGTGTTTGTTTTGGCACAGCTTGCGTGATGTGTTGTTTATGAACAGAAAAATTGCAGTATATTCATCTGGTAACGTTTGCTGTGGATAAATATAAAGGTTGCAGGAGATTACATGTTGTGCAGAATTACTTGTGCATATTGTTACATTGTAGTGACATTGAAGAACACAGTAGCTAAACTGTGAATCGTGAAACTAAATTTTTATTGGGCAAACTTTTGTCCGTGAAAGCGACACTCGAAGCATGATATTGGCGAGCACAGTCGCTGATCCATGAAATATGAGCCGCGGGTCAAACACGTAGGACACATGACTTGTCAAACGTTCCAGCATAATTACCGGTGCCCACACGCCTTCCAAAAAGTACTACACAATTCTTGTCGCATGTACAGTCAGATTACACAAGGTTTGGTGACAGTGTGGTGATTGCAGCTTAGTCAAGCTACAGTATCCGCAGCTTTTTCGCCGTCTCCACCTTTTCACAGATGTTTTTGTTTCGTGGAAATAAAACACTGACTGAACAGACAATGGATAGCATCATCGATAACATTCGCCATATTTCTGAGTCTTACAGGTGTGTCCAGTGCTGAGTGATAACGTTTAACATTTAACAAAAGCGGTGACAAGAGGATGAACGAGTACATGTGTCAATATAGCATTCAATCAACCTTTTCACTAAAGCTTTTGCTTCGCATAGATTCCAACGTGTAGGTTGGAAAAGCATAATTTTGGTTATTTATTTACTATATACGGTAGAACTCCTTTGATATGCTTTTCAAGAAACTACAGAAAAAAATGTAACAGCCAGGAAAACATAACAGTGAAGAAGGCCGCAAATCGCCACAGCAACACTAGTAAAAACTCACTGTCAGCACAATTATTAGGTTCCTCAGCATACATACTGTCGCCAAGGGCAGTTTGTGTGCGCATGTGTGACTAATGGATACTTGCTATGTTCTGTGACAGCAGCCCCTTCCACTGTAGATGTGCTTCACCACAATATTTTATTTGCTTCACTGCATAACCCAGCTTTATTGTGGTGAAGCCGACTAAAGCGAACCGGTGATTATGCAATGACAGCAAGACCCTTGCCAGCCCCAAAATAAATGTAGCCCTGCGCTGAGTTGATTTGGCCCAGTGTGCGTGGTTCCAGATAGATTTTAACTGATGCCGAATTCTTTGGGTGCTTCATCACCTTCTCAATGCATATTATCTCCTGTTATGCTTGTTAAGCATGTTGTCTGGCTTGTGCAACTTTGGCTGCTCGTTGGAACGTATTGCGAGTCATCCATGACTTCCTGTTCCAGGAGTACATCGCAGAAATACTGTTGCAGTTGGGCATGCACCTCGGCATTTAGAACTTCCTTATCACAAGAGACTGCAGCTTTGTACTACCATCCATATTCGCAGCCAGCAGAACTGTTATACAAACCTTGCTTTGCTTGTTGTGGGTGGTGCGAAGAGCGTTGCGGGAAAGCCTGCCACTGATCACCGGAGTGCATATGGTCAAATGGTGCTTCTTGCGCGATAAATATGTGCCTGGGGCCTAGTGTAGCAGTTGGAAACACCTACTGCACCAGTGCTATGTTCAAATGTGTTGCAGGAAAGCCTACTGCCTATTTTGAGAGAGCACGCAGTTTGGGGCCACGGAGTTCAATTTATCCATTTTAGATCCGGCAACATTTGATACAGAAAGTTAAAAATGAATGTGATTTTTTATCTAATATGGGAAAAGTTCTGTATAAGCAACAATTCAATATATCCGTATTCGATATATCGAGCTTCTACTGTATTTATTTGTTGATACGGTTGCCTCAATAGTGGTTTTATGGTCAGTTGAAGATATACAAGGAATACAAATAAACATTCATCTGAGGAGGCGATTCTCACCACATGTTAACAAATGCTAATCGCAAACTGATAGTCATGAAAGCCACACAAATGTGCAGAATGTTTCCATTCTAGTCAAAAGTGGGATCGCAGATTGCAGGTAAGTCACATATGCAACTGAGTCAGACGAAATCGTTGACACATAATGGCATTTTCCCCCTTGGCAAGAATGTTCGCGCAATACAGAAATGTTTATAAACACATTGGGGTTGAACTAAGTGCCGCAAGGTGCTGTTGTCTATGCAGTCTCTGGTGCTCCAGTATAGTCAAACCCATTTATAACACCCACCGTGGTTGCTCAGTGGCTATGGTGTTAAGCTGCTGAGCGTGAGGTCACGGGATCGAATCCCGGCCATGGCAGCCGCATTTCAAAGGAGGCGAAATGCGAAAACACCTGTGTATTTAGATTTAGGTGCACGTTAAAGATCCCGGGGTGGTCGAAATTTCCAGAGTCCTTCACAACGGCATCTCATAGTCAGAAAATGATTTTGTCACGTAAAACCCCACAATTAAAAAAAAACATAACGAACTCATTGTTTTGCATTAAGTGGTAATTATGTCAGTAGTTCGTTGTATATGGACTCTCCCTTAAAAATGCTAAAAGGTTGATGGCGCTGAAGCTGGCGTCGGCAGTAATGATTCAGCAGCACTAACTGCTAATTTCCGTTAGAAATGTGTCTAAAGAACAAGATGTGGCATCATGGTAGCTCTTCTAAAAGGGCGCCCAGTTACAATCTCCCATCATTGCGACACTGCGAGCACAGGTGCCATTTTTTATTTGAGAGCTTGTGATATGTTGTACTAGCAAAGGGACATGGTTGTATTCTGAACACGAGAGCAAAGTATTCTATTTTGCTGGAAGCGTACACTACAGAAACCACTTCGGCATGCTGCCATTCTGTGAAGGTTTCGACATTACAGCTCCGTGCCAGTTGCACAAGAGCCGTGAAATTGCGTTATCTATGTCGCTTCGGGCGAAGAAAGTGCAATGTGCGAAAGGTCAAGTGCTACCACAAACCGTTAGCAATTAGCAACACGTAAACGAAGTGCTGCCGAAACGTGATCTCCTGATAATGCCGTAGTAATCCTTGCCAGTGCATGCCCCACGCCATGCTATTCTTGCTGTATGCCTCCTCCCTGGAAACTCTCCTTGAAAGCGCGGGACCTTCTTCGGGGCTTTTGAAATACACCAGTGGTCTCTCGCTGATCTCGAATGCCGTATCATCATTGCCATTGGACTGGAACAAGGCACGCGTTGCTCTGTGCCCGGTTTGGTGGCACTTCCATCCTTTGGTACTTTGCGTGCATCCTCTTTTTACCGTGACAGGGTTTGAAGCATTTGTTGTAACAATACAGCAATTTAATGAATATTCATTATATATGGAAGCAATTTAAGTAGGCAGTGACTGAAAATCGTAAGTGCACTGAAACATGCTTGTTATAACCATCCCAGATAAGTCTACCGGTTATAAGTGTATTCGGCTGGATCTTGAAGCAGCTATTGACGGGCCGTAACATGGTCTTTCAACTAGTTTAACAGTTTGTTGTAACTGACAGTTGAATGGAGTGGGGAACAAGCGAAGAAACTGGGCTCTCGCTTGCTTTTATTTCAAAATTTCTATTTGAAATTGCTGCCTTTAAGCTTCTCCCACTGACAGCGACAGCCATTTTCGTGTGGCTTGTGTGACATCAAGTGCAGGGCCACTGCTTTGTCGTTTGCTTCAAAAAATTTGGAAATCGTGGTGTAGCAAGGACATTGCCATTACATTGAGCATGCAATTTCTCCACTGGTGCGATACAAACGGCACAAACCAGAGAGCACCTGCAGAAACTCTCTGGCTTATTGCTTTGATGCACATGTGAAAACAAGACTGTGTTTATACTGCACACATTTGACCACACAAAATGCACTTCAATCTGTCAGTGTTGCCAAACTGCTGTACGGTTCAATTGAGATATAAAAAAAATGCTAATTTTGGAAAACGCCAGCTGTATCACCAGCTAGCTGTAGGATGCGTGCCATTTAACATGCGATGATGAAGCTAGAAACTTGGTTTCATGGCCCCTCTAAACACAAAGGAAGACTTCTGCAATGGGCCACTTTTGGGTGTCTAAAAGCACAGCTGCGTTTGTTTGGCAGGCACAGCAGGAGTCCCTTGAGTCCCAGCGATCAACGCTGGAAGCCGAGAGGGCACGGCTGGAGTCGTCCATCCATGAGCTCCGTGCCAGAGTGGCAGAGCAGGAGGAGCAGCTAAACGCCGCGGAGCTGGACCGCCGCAAGTTGCACAACACCCTGCAGGAGCTCAAGGTGCGTCCTGTAACAGGGGCCATATTCACAACCACTTTTATCTTGTGACTTTTGCCCTCTAAACTTTGAAAATGCTGCCAAATGCTAGAGTGCTCTCAATAAATTACTGCTTTGGTCAAGTACTTCCAGTCAAGCACTTTTTGAATGTAATAAGAAAATGCTGCTGATTTGTCATAGCGGCTTCAGTGAACTTGTGAGCCAAATATTACTGCACTGCATGCAGCAGGGACTTTACAATCTCGTGTCAAACGCAGCAAAAAATCATTTGCTTACACTTCCACAATGCCATTATTCAGCATCGTCTAAAGCAGCTGGACCCACCAATGCTATTGGCTGATTTCGTGATAGTGAAAGCATTCTCACTAGTACATAATTGTTAACTTTTAGGTAAATGAAAAATACTTATCTCTGCCACCTGAAAAAAAGAAAAAAAAGGGAAAATCATTTCATTTTTGCCTTTGAGACGGCAGCAGGATGCTGCGACACTAATCTTTTGGCCGGGGCTTGCCCTCTTGGTTTTGTGCTGTCTAGCTTCCAACGCGCTAGCAGAGACGGAAAGAGAAACAGGGTGTCTATGCAGTAACTCCACTCGTAGCTCAAGGATTCAAAAAATATTTGCACCATGAGATTCACCAGACGACGTCCTTTAACAGTGAGATCATTCTATCAGCAGTCAGACAAGTGTTTCAAGGCCCCTTTAATTTGACCCTGACGACACTGACAAAATTGATCAAGTTATCTGGTGGGTCAAATTGAAGATATAGAAAAAATACCAAAAAGAAAGCTGATTCATTTGGCAAAATTTGACACGCCTCTGAATCAGACGCACGCATGCTTTCTGTGTCCAAAGCGGAAAGAATGTAGTAATGACAAAGCTCCTAAACAAAGTAAAAATCTAAACCCGATTTTCCGGCAAGCGAAATAGGCAAGAGTCTAATATGTTGCACAATAACGGCTGGTTTCCTAAAGTCAGCTTTGCCGCAAGGTTTATAGTCGGCTTTGCCGTGATACACTTGTGTTATGCTGTACAGCATAGAAATGTTGCAAAGGTGGTTTTGCTTTTCTATTTCACCACGCAAGAAATTTTTAGCCCAATTGAAAAAGGGAAAGGCAATCATTAGAATTGGGTAAATACTACAGTCAGAGAATACGGGCTACAGTTATTGCCTGAAAATCCTCCTAGGGCAGGCCGGAAGTAGGTGTTTTTGATAGATTTGACATGTGTTACAGTGCATTCACTGCCTCCAAGCTTCGTTAAGGTAAAGGGGTCGCTATTGGAGTCACCATAGGGTACAGGCACATGCACACCAACTGGTGAAGTTTGAATTATCTGGGGAAGGCCATCTTTAGGATCTAGTTTCGTCCCTAACATTCAGTTATTTAATAAAAGTACTTGTCTAATGTTTTAATTGTTCTACTTGTCAAGATGTCAATTAAGCAGTTGGAGAAAATCTTAAGACAGATCAAAATGAGGTGTTTCTAGGAAGGCACACACCATGTTTATTTCTTCCAGCAAATGCAGGCTCAGTAGCAATTGTTTTTGTTAGAATCAAACCTAGCGGGCTAGAATTTGATTTAAAATTCTATTTAAAAAATGCTTGTTACACCATAACTGCACTGTAAAGGGGGCTTGAACTTCTTCAATCAATGAGATTTCACTTTTGCTTTGAGTCTCTTTCTAGCTCTTTTGTGGATAATAAAAAAATACCTCTTCGTCTTCTGTGGTAGGGCAACATCAGAGTCTTCTGCCGCCTTCGTCCGCTGCTGCCGTCGGAGGCTGCTCCGCAGCAGCCATTTTTGTTGCTGCCAGATGACCGGACTGTCGAGGTGATGCGGACAGACCCGGAGGTGAGTGGGAACCGTCGCTGCCTGACATTGTTACCTTGTGACATTGATGAAGGGTAGCGCAATCTTTAGTGCTAGCAGTTGGGTTGCAGTCAAGAGTGGCCATTATTCTGGTCGGACTTGGTAAACCCAGCTATCTGTAGCAAGTTTACGGAATGTCACATTAATAAGGCAGCCAGGTACACATAGCACTTCCCGCGCTGAAAGGCTGGATCATTTGTGCTCAAGTTTTTATGGAAGATGGGCTTTTATAATGCATTTTATTGAATACTACATATAAGGGAGTGTTCGCTTCAACATAACTTCGGTTTGGCCTAGTTTGTGTTTACTGCATATCATACTGATCGCAAATAAAGACGCCGCCCGTGTCATTTTTTCGTTCTATTCCGCTGTCCCAGTCTTTATTTGCAGTCAATATGATATGGAGTGTTTGCTGCTTTTTCCCATAATAAAATGGAACCATTGAATGTATGTGGTGTCTGAATTGATGCTTCTTGAAAACTGCCTGCTTTTAATTGAAGCCACAATATGGTGACACCATTCACCACTGTTATGGCAGAACATGTGAGCACTGCATGTAGTTGAGCCACAGTGCATGCTCCAGATTTATTCTAGAGTATACTTCTGTTAGTTTGACTCTGGCTAATTCTATTTTTCGGATAATTCAAACGTGGGCATAGTTTCCTGGCTGGTGCCCGTGCATATAACCCCAAACTTTCATTACTTTAATCCTAAAATTGGCCTGCCCTGGATAATTCGAACTTCACCAGTTGGCATGCATGTATGCGCCCGACCTCTAGGGTGGTGCCAATGAGACCCCTTTAGGTGGGAGTGTCTGCCTTCGCTGAGCTTCGGGGATGATGAATGCATGTTCAACACATTCATTGTCATCTCCCGTCAAAAATGCCCATTTTCAGCCTACTCTATTAATGTTTTCAAGTATTAACTGTAGCTCACAATGTCTAATTACATTATTCGTGCAATTGTAATGTGCAATATTTTCTTTTCTTTCTTTACCTGTAATTTTGGCGAAATTGCCTGTGCAGTGCAATCGGGCACTGTCCTAAAGCCAGTGTCAAACCCACTTTTCTTCCATTTCGGTTTTTCTTCTGGTTCATTGAAAGCAGTTCAGTTCTTGTGCAACTCCGGACTGAAAAATAATGGTTCAAAGAACTGATTCAAGTTCATTTGCCTAAATGAAGAATGGTTAATGCAAAATAATGCAAACTTGTTTTGTACAATAACTCAGCACTGCTGCTAAACTGCACTGGAAGATTACACCTGTTGACTGTTTGTTCTTCAGGCCACACGCATTTACAAAAGAATATGCAGATCCAATGTCAGTGCTGTAATATATGTGAAGCGACACTTTATTGGAGGAGGGAGAGAATACGTGATGGAAACGCAGTCTTCCAGCTTGCTACCCTGCTCAAGGGGAAACAGAAGAGGATAAAGTAAGGAACTGAGCAGTACTTATGAGGACAGGCAGTAGGATTAGATTATATACATGTTTGTGTATGAAGGACACATTCAGTCTTAAATGTAGGCCTTCTTAATTGAACGTACAGCTCCCCTGAAGCCACGTAGGCTTCCAAAACCAATTTTGTTAATTTTAGTGTGAACTGGATGATATTTAACAGTATTGTTCAGTTTTTTTTCTGCTGATTGCAAATATCTAATTAGATTTTGTATGTGTGCATTAGAACAAGTGATGCAAAGTTATTAACACGGAAATTCAGTCAATTTCTTACGGGACTATTCAGAAACTTATCTTTGTCAAAAGCAAAAACAAAGTATACGGCCAGAACGCCAGAGAGTAGCTCTAGCCGGTGATGCTATTTTTATTGTTTTCAGTGCACTTATAATGCGAAAAAAAAAAGAATGGATGTAAACATAATTGCAATATTTCTGCTAATTTTCATTTGTAATTAACGGCAATTAGAATTTAGCCGACAACTTTAGAAATAAATAAATAGCGTCACCGGCTAGATCCATTCGACACAAATATATTGATACCAAACATTTTGCTGGTACTTAGAAAGAACATATGAAGATCCCCCGTAAGGCAGTCTGTGGTGTCCAAAAAATGAATTTGAACTTTCAGTTCACTGTAACTTTGAATGGCCTAACAATGTAGCAATATGTATTGCATCACTATGTAGCCCTGTCTTTAAGCATCAAGTTCATGACATATATGTGGCCATTGTGCAAAAATAACACTGAGACATTGGTTGCAACCTCATGCATAGTGATTGAAAGCAATGCTCAAAAGCTAGCACCATGAGCTTCACATTTCTATTTTAGCTCCTTGTTGAACAGAAGGTGCACAAATGGCATCCCTATGCAAATAAGGTTGCACAGAGTTCATGGCCATAACAAAATATGTCCTTCGCACAAAGTTTATGGCTACAAAAAAAAAAAAATCTGGATCAAATCCCAGTGGTGGTCGCCACATTTCAGTGAAGCCGAAATGCAAAAAAGTTCATGTACTTGTGTTGTGTAGTGCTTCCCAAGTGGTCGAAATTAATCCAGAATCATATCATGGTTTTGGAATGTAAAATCTCAGAATTCAAAAAAAAAAAAAAAACGTATATCTCTTGCACACTCACACAATTGTGCATTCAGCACAGGTCACACCTAGACCAATAAAAGCCCAGGACTGTAGGCAGTCTGTTGCTGGCTTGTGCCTCTTTGCAAGCTTGTTTGTCAAAGCATTTCTGTTTGTGCAATTCTTGTTGGACATGTGAAGCCTCTGAAGATCCTTTTCAAGGCTTTGGCTCATCATACAGCTGCCGGCGCTGTAGCCCAGCTTCTCAGCTATTGCAGTGTTGCTTCTTGTCACACCCTGGTTGAATCGGCTGATGGCTTCAGCTGCTTCCCTCTGGACACAGTGCAGTGAGGCATGCTTAGTCTTTGGGGCTTGATCCCAGATCACGGAATGCAGGTGTTTGCTGGCATTCAGGGTCACACCGTCGCTGCACCGCTGCAAGAGCGCTTCCTCACCCAGCCACTTGAAATTTGGCTCCTGAGCTTCGCACACGAAGTCGGGCAGGCTGTTTTTGTGTGCTGGAGGTTGCTCGCCCTTTGCCACAGCTTGGTTGTAGCTGCACCAGGATTCTAGCCTTTTGAGACAAAGGTCATGCTTGGGGGCATCATCAGTTGACGACATATGGTGCAGGGATATCAACTGCCCTCTTCATGCCTGGCACGTCATTCTTGACTCCTCAGGGCCCAGTCATAATAATGTGTGATCTTCTTGGTCCTGCCCTGGGTGGGCCGTCTTTTTGTCAACCAGCCCACGCAAGGCTGCTCCCATGCGTTTGTACATGCGATTTATGCAGACTTTCTTGTCTATCTTGATGAAGCCGTAAACAGCTTGCTCGGTCAAGGCGTGGAATGTCCTGCTGTCACCATCAGAGAGCATTGTCGTGTAGCACAGCTTGTACTTGTCAAGGAATCTCTGAAACATGAGCAGTGCAGCTTGTACCTCCATTTGCCCGGCATTAGTCAGTTTTTCTGGCACTTTGGAAGATGTTCTGCGTGCCAAGCCACACACCCTTGCTCATTGGGTTTTGGACCGTGTGAGCAGCCCAAGCAAAGTTTGACAGCACGACGTGGTCAACGACGAGCCCGCTGTACATCTCAATGATGCTCCCAACACTGATGTGCAAACTGCGACCGCGTGTCAGCCAGGTTCCATCATAAATGACATCTATGTTCCGTGGTCTGTTTCCCAAGTCCTTGTAAAGTTCCTTGATTTCCACCACACTTGCAGCCTCGCAATCAGTTGCAGCGCTGCTGCGCTGCGCGCTTGAACAATCATGTTCATATGGCCCTGGTAGGTCTTGTGGTGTAGGCCACGATGAGAAATGTTCATAGCGGCAAAGAAGTTGGAGAGGGCTGTTCCTCCCTTACCAATGCTCTGCATGGCCTTCATAGCTTCGACATTTACTGCGGCGTTATTGTTGCGTCACCGGCCACTCTTGGGGAAGAAAATCGCTCTTCGCGCATGCCACACCTGGAGCCCAGCACAAGCTTGGCACAGAGCGCGTACTTCTTGGCGGGGCCCTTCGAAAGCATCGGTGTTTTCTTACCGCACACGGGATATGCCAGAAGTCCCAAAAAAGTCTTGTACCACGGATAAATCCACGATCGCAAATTCCGTTCTGCTGTCATTGACGTCCTCTTTCGTGTCAACATCCAGCAGCTCAAACTTTCGCTCTCACTCTGCCGATAAGGTGCGTTTTCACCTTTTTTTTTTCCGTCCACACACACCTCGCGTGCCAACAAACGAGGTGTGTGTGGACGAAGTGTTGATGCTACATGTAACGGGTTGCAGCTCGGAACTCGATCCGGCAGAATCTTCAGGCAGACCAGCAGCCGGCAACTCCGGGTGCATGACAGGCTTATCCGTCTTCTGTCGCGCATTCCACAGCCGCCTTCGCACCTTGCTGAATGCTTCACACGTAGTAGTCTTCAGACGACGATCTCCTCCAGCCGTTCGGGCAGTGAAAAAGACACCTTATCGAGCATTGTCGAGAAGTGAACAGCTGAACAAACGTTCACAGCTGCATGATAAAACCACAGAGAGAACCATGCAGCTTGCACAAGAGCAACCAGCCTGTCGGGTGCGTGAGAATTGGCACCGAAATGGCACCAGACCAATAGGAGCAAAGCACGTGGGGGGGTGTGCACGTTTCGGCCAGTCAGCGGCATGGGCGCATCCTTCAGAAATGACAAGATAGCATCGGTTCCTCCTTGCCTGCGCCATTTTGAACTGGCGCAAAATACGCACAAAAAAAAGGCAGCTTCTAAACAAGTTCAATATGCCGCCTGCTGGCCACCGCGTTCACAAATGACGACGGCGTGAATTCCGAACATTTTTTGGTGAATTTTGCTAATTCTGCAGCCACCCTGGCCTGTATAAGTGTTTTTTTTTACTATTATTTTCCGATTAAATTTAGTTTGTGAAACATTGTCGCATCGTGTAAGCTAGGACTTGCATCATGCCAAAGCTCTGATAAAAATCTCTGAGTGCTCAGCGTAAAAGGAAAATTGGACATCGTTCGTGCTATCAAACGTGGCACGAAAATGTGGGCGCTGGCACACAAGGATCTACTATTGACCACGGTGTGTGGCATTTGGAATGTGAAGAAGTTGCTCGGCAGCGCTGCTGCGACCGCAAACAGATGTCTGCTACGAGGTTCAAATTTTCGCCATCATTGCCTCTGTGGTTGCCAAAGAGTCGCCTAACGACAGTGATGAGTACAACACGGAAGGCGACAGCAGGGGCGATTCAGGCCCAGCAGTGGCAGAAGCTACACATTACTTCATCCTCATGAATGCAATCGTCGCGAATAGAACACCACCCTGCAATTAAAAAAAATGCCCAGGACTTCTGCAGCGCATCGCACCCATGCACAGAGAATAGGCAGCACCAACGAGGAATCTGCCATGTCGGTGCCAAAAAGAGGGGGCAGGCTGAAAAGCTGGCTCAGAGATTCAGTAAGTTGGAGGCCCCCGTTGTCGCTGCTAGGCCGCCGGAGCATCAAATGAAAATAGCACTTGTCGCACGAAATGAATAAATGCCGCATGTTTTTGCGCTTTCATCGCAGTCTCTCAGAGTTCTGTTTTTGACAGGTAAGTGGACGATCTCGTGCTATTTCGGTTAAGCAGCACTACCATTTAGTACATATTTTTTTTAGCTCCAGCCAACTACTGTTTGAGGTTTCGCTGTATTTGCACACACCCCATAGAAACCTTACACCTACTCCGAACACAAGAGTAGGTGCTGCAAAAGTAGATTTTGCCTGCTCTAGTTGCTGCTTCAAAATGCCAGAGGGCATTTCCACCACTGTCTTAAGCTCTGGCATGTGTTGCTTCTGTCTCGTGCGCAGACGCAGCGGCAGACGGCGCTGACGTTCAGCTTTGATAGAGTCTTCCCGGGTGTGGCCAGCCAGGGTGAGGTGTTCGCCGAGGTGTCGCAGCTGGTGCAGAGTGCCCTGGATGGCTACCATGTGTGCATATTCGCATACGGCCAGACGGGGGCCGGGAAGACGCACACCATGGAAGGTCCCGCGGGCGAGCTTGCGCTCGAGGACGAGCGCCGAGGCCTGATTCCTCGTGCCCTTCACCAGGTCTTCGAGGAGACGTTGAAGCAGCCACACTGGACGGTCAGTGGCATGCGTTCGTCTCGCAAATTCATGGTGCAACGAGTGGGTGCTTCTAGGCTGAAGCTGGCCTGGAAATGAAAACATCCTACTTGGGATGCAACAACAGTCTTCTACTGCAGTCGTACTCAATGCAGTGGAGTGGCTTACAGTCGCTGTTCAACTCCCACCCATGGCAGCCACATTTCAATGGGAGCCTAATACAAAGAATGTTTGTGTTAGGTTTAAATTGCATGTTAGAGGAACAATGAGAATCTTGAGCTTTAGTAGTAAATTATGCTTCTAATAAAAGCCACTCTTACTGTGAGTATGGAAGGTAAGCCAGAAAATACCCTAAAATGAAGACGGGCATCGATGCTGCCATTGAAGGAACGCTAAATAGAAAGTATACTTGAGCCATTGGGGGTGAACTCCACCACTGGAAAAGCTGGCGCCACCGTCGGCGTGACATGGCATGAGGGGTCATATGGACACAGCGGCCGCGTCGGCTGCTTCGGAAGCGCCGAAGCAAGCTGAAACCGAAAGTTTAAAGTCCCACCTGCGCTGCGGTTCTTATTAAGTGGTGATGCTTTCCTTCCTTGGGTGCCTGCTTGACAACATTTGAAATCACTATAAGAGGTAATGGCTGCCTTTGAAGGCGTGCAGCATGCTAAGCTACTGCTCGGTGCCGCAGTGCCGGACATATGCAACCGATCAAGCCCGGTGTCAGCCTTATTCACATGTAGCCGCAGCACAAGAAGCTGCGTGAAGCTTGGATCGCGAAACTTAGAACCGGCAGACAGCCATCGGCTACAACTTGGGTATGCAGCAAGCACAGATGCGAGAAATATTTCTACTACGGCGCCGGGACTGCGCGATGTTCGGTGAGTAACAGAAAACGCGCACTCAGACGTTTGCCCGCGCTCCCTGCCCGGCTAATGTCATGACGGTTTGGTCTGTGAACTTGTTAATGCTAGATAACTGGCAAGTTCACTGAAATGGAAAGGGAGTGGTAAGAAGCACATTAAATAAAGGCATGGCATATGGTCAGATTTGTGTTATGAATTAATGCACTAGATTACGGAAAAGAAGCAGCAGTAAATTGCATGCTGAGAAGACCTATAAACATAGTGCGATGCATCTCTAGAAATAATATTGAAATGGTCCAAGAATTTAGAAGAAAAAAAAGATTGAATCGTTGCAACGGCACGTCACAGTCGCCATAGGCGTCAAAGTCCCTTGTTAAGGGGGGATGAGGGTCTTGAAAACTTTTATTTCTTAACATACCTTCCTGAATATTGGCATGCAGATATATCTTTGAATGCTGATCCCAAATATATATTCAGATTTTATATATATCATCTAGAAGTGAAGATATTGCAAAATAATTTATTTCACAAAGGTCTTTTCTTACGGGTCATTATGATAATTTCTTAATTAAAAAACTAGTTTTAAAGAATAGCTGTCATTTCCAAGGGCCCACTATACATCTTTAAGCTAAAGAAATTTTTAAAAAGTCATCATAGAGGTCATGAATGAATAAAGTGGGAAGAAAAAAACAATGTGGAAGTAATTAGCTTACATCTGACCTAATTGCTAGTCTATTGGGTTTGATGAAAAATGGAAAGCTTTAGGATGTAGCTGAGGTTTTAGTGAAAAAAATGATACCTAATTCAATAAAATCAGTTGATGCAAACATTATGAAAAGTTCTGTAAGGCAAAGGCATTTGATTGAAAAAGCAAAGCTGAGAAAACTGCATTCAAAGTTTTGCTTACTCTGCCACTTTTGTTTACCTATCACATGGAAAAATTTAATGCTTTAGCATGCAGCCCAGTCATTACTGAACACAATAACACCAAACTCACAGAAATCTGTTCATCTAAAGATTGTGAAAACCTCTGTATTGCATTGGCACTTGACAAAAAAAAAAAAGCTCAGAAAGTCGCTTGCTATTTTCTATGTATCTGCCGCACATTCACAAAAGTCCTGGGCAGTAGTCCTGGGTTCTGTCAGGCTTGTGCTTCTTGGCCATCCTTTTCTTCACTTTTTCAGCATTGGTGTGACTTTTACCAAGCCTGCACAGCCTCTGTTTATCTTTTTCAAGGCTCCTACTACTCCTACAAGGCTCGGCGAAATCGCAATTTGAGCATGTGAGCTCCAACTTCACTGCTAGGCCGTATTCTCTCTCACTGCACTTTGCGAGTTGGAGAGTGGCCATCCCACACTTGCTGCAGCTTGTGGACGCAAACAGCTTATTTAGCACAGAGAGATCAACGATGATGTCGATCGTCGTCTTCACTTGCTGTGCCGACGTTCATTAGCTCGAACTTGCGGGAAGTCGCGGACTTCTTCGCCAATGAAGTTTTAATGTTGTCTGCGTAGCTTTCGCGCCCGCGCACTCCGCTTCCGTGAAAAACACCGTGTCGAAGGGTTGAGCACGCGAGCTCGGTTCAGCCGCGTCCGTCGGCACCGAAGCGGCGTGCGGAAACGCCGAAGTCGACGTTAGGCTTAGGTCAGCCGCTTCCGACAAGGAATCCGAAGCGACTTGCAGCGTCTCAAAAGTTGGCATTTTCGACGAGCTTAGTCCAGGCGCATCCACCGGCACTGCAGAGACTTGCGGTAACACCGAAGTTGACACCGATCGTCACTGTCCAGCCGCGTCCACCGGCGAAGCTGTTGTTGGCGAGCTCAGCCCAGCCGCATCCA
This sequence comes from Dermacentor variabilis, assembly GCF_050947875.1. Taxonomy (NCBI): domain Eukaryota; kingdom Metazoa; phylum Arthropoda; class Arachnida; order Ixodida; family Ixodidae; genus Dermacentor; species Dermacentor variabilis. The sequence continues at coordinate 39,995,268 of NC_134573.1, read as the reverse complement.
TCAAGGGCACAGCAGCTTGCGGCATCACCGAAGCTGTAGTTCTCGACGATGTAGCGCTCTTATTCCATGCGCGTCTCTTTTTGCTGACTGCTTTTCGCGTGCTTGCTTTCACGCGCGCGTCTCGCGCCATCGTGACACGCGGAACAAAGACACCAGGCACGCAAAAGCAAGAAATTCGTGGTTAAAAGAAGCGACTCAATAGCCAAAATATCTTCAAGAACGATAAAGAAAAAGGCAGAACAAAAAATACTAGGAAACAAAGAGGAGCGCGAGAAATGACGTGCGTGCAGACGAAAGCAGACGACGTGAAGGAGTCGAGCAACGCGGCCGTGTGGCCGCGGCAGGCGAAGCAAGCATCACGGCCAATCAGAGGGCTACGCCTCGAGGAGGCGCCCGTTTCACCCAATCAGCGGCTGTCTCGCGATTTGCCGCTTGAGAACGGGTGCCGATCGCTCCGCTGCGCGAGGGTCTACAGCGTAGACTGTATATGCTACCAAAGGTAGCAGAGTTGCGCGTCTGGTTTATCACGCCGCTAGTGCCTCTATTGGCAGAGCGTCATCACGTGGTAGACAAGCAACCGTGCTTTGCGGAAAAGCAGATGCTCGGGCCTATCTTTGTATTTCCCGACGCCGCCGCTGCAGCGAACTGGATTGACACAAGTTATCGCCAGTCAAATTCAAAGCGAATCCGGCCGATCTTGTGTTCGCTGTTCGCGTGCGGACTAGCTGCGGAGAGCTAGCTATGTAGCTATGTCAATCCTGTAAGAGAAACTTTCACTACACTCCCACAGAAGGTTACTTTTGGAATCCCTGCAGTGAAAAGGCACATAATGAAGTGTCACTTGCAGGTGTGGCTGATATCCAGCGCCTGCTAGTAGGTGGGTACGTTTCTACAGCAAGTCTAATGGGGTACCAGTGTCGAAATACCAATGGTTGGTCATTGATTCACCAGTAATATTTTGGACTGCCTACACTTTGAGAGCTTTGGCACATAAGCAGGTATCCCTAAATCAAAACCCAGTATCCAGTGTTCAGTCCAGCGCTGGATTATGGGCCCAGTGCCGCGCGCTGCATGCTGGGGCGCTGGGCAGGCGCTGGGTACTGGTGAGAAAAATAGCCATAGTGCATTAAATATGCGGCACCTGGACACCGTATATATTTTTTTTGGAATACAGAAAGTAACAGCGTTTTGGTGCAATAAAAAAGAACAAATGAAAAAGCTCCGACCAGGATTCTATCGTCAGACCTACAGATCCCAAGCCCGGTACCTTACCAATACGCCACGCCGAGAGGCAAATATGAGCGGATACTTTGCCATGTCAAGGATCAACAAGCAGTTTTAGTTTCACAAAGATGCGTCTCGCTCAGTCATGGTAGATGCGCTATCACCCAGCAACTAAAACTGACACCTGTACAGCAAAGAAAATTTTGCTGTCCGTGCCACAACATCGATTTTCACTTGCGACTGGCATTTTAACTTCGAAAAAGATTCCTAAATGAACCGCCGACCCGGGACGCTGTATGGGCTGTTACTGCTTTGGATAGCTGTTTCTTGTTCTTCACGCGAAGGATATGCAACATTTTCTTAGTTCAGTGGTGCCTTTCAGTCGACACGTCTGTCTAGTCATATATCTTCGTCAGAGAAGCGCAGGCTAGTGCCGGGAGCCTAGGGGGCGCTGCGAAAAAAAGGTGCTAAAAAGTGCCCTCTGTCCTAAAATGGGTCGTACCAAGCTCAGTCGTCTGCTTCGGAAAGCGCGTTTACAATATGGACTCGCCACTTTCGGTTGTGTTGTAGCACGGTCTGCAGCGAATATCGGGCGCCCAAGAATTCTTCAGGGGTGGCACACTGCGTAAAGGCAAGAAATTATGCAGTGCCGAATACGTGTACACCGTTCAAGAATTAGGCGGCGAAGTTTTAGCACAGTGTCAATCGCAAGTGAAGCGAGTCGCGTACGAAGTGGAACTACAGGTAAGGTTTGCACGCTAGCTGCTAGCTTCAGGCACACAAATACGAGGAAATGCGTGCTATAAATGAATCCACAGCAGCGATAAGCAGACATCGTGTGTACGGAACTGCTCGAGCACACGACGGTACGCGCCGCGATGTACGAACTGCTCGAGCGCACGATCGTATGCGCCACGACGGCAGCGGTCTTTCGACATGCCGCCAAACGGCGGGCCTCCTGCAATCTTTGTTGACTGCATGCCGCTAAACAAGTAGTTATGCCTGCGTTGTAGTAGCGGCCATCTGTCCCTTTTAGTAACTGGTAATAACTGATGCAATGCATATGAGCTCGCACGTACGTGCGAATCGTGCTGCAGCGCGAGCTCGTGCGCTGCTCGCTTGATGTAGCTTTTAATGACAGCGTTCGAGCATCGATGTGCTGCAATCAATACTGCCTTGCTGCGCTGCCTCAACGTGCTGGCTTGAGATCAAGGATGAGCGCATTTAACTCTCTTAACTTGTGCTGCTCGTAGTGGAGTAGTGAATTGTCATCGAATGAGCACGACCATTTGTGCTCATTTGCACACACCTGGTCACTTCACCACATCGCATCGGTCGAATTGTTAATTGTCGCTGTGGCCGGGTCTCGAATCCTGAATTACCAGCCATGCCTGCTGCTATGTCGGTCTGCTGTCGGGACTGTAGGTGCAAAAGACCGAAATTTAGAATGCAGATAATCAAGCAAGCTTCAAGACAGGCGAATCAGTCAGCATGGCGCGAAGTTTTGCTTACTCAGCACGACAAACTGCAGCTATGCAGCGCGCCTGACGCTCCACTTCGCGAGGCCTTGAAGGAAAACGGTAGAATCTGATGTTGGGATTCAGGCCTTCTTGTTCATGGCAGCCCACGATGCAGAAGTAATGACGGTGACACCTTTCCTTCTGCTTCCTTCTGCTTTCCTTCTGCTTGATTCCTTCTGCTCCCAGCATTACGTCCCACGGCACACGGAGAGTCCGTTTTCCTTAAACTATAGGGTGCGGCGAGCTCGCAGCGTGGTCTGTGAGAAGTGACAAGCCTTTTTGCACTCGCAACAGGGCATAAAAAAGTGTGAATCGACGCAAAACTCGGCCTAGAAACATGCTTCGCCACAGCCAGGGCTCAATACGACCCAAGCTGGTACGACCCAGATGTCGTTTCCCGTGCCGCCACCAGGCACCGCTACTATACCTCAAACTCCAGCACAAGACGCCCATATACCTGTGTTTATGACGCGTTACATCGGCACTCATCGCTACTTGTGCTGGCACTGTAAACATGAAAAAATGGTTTATTTAAGAACACCGATGCAAAAGCTGAAATATAGTGATTTATCCTTGTTAGACTTCTTGATTCCTGAGCCTAGGCACATCAAGAGCTTGCAGACGGACTCGGCGGATACGCTAGGCCTAAGCTTCGGTGGGAACCAATCTCGGCGCCTTTTTCTTGACGATCTTATGCTGTTTCTTTATGCTGACGATCAGTTTTTTCGATGGGCTTTGTTTGCGATTAGGCGGAAAAGCAGTCCACACGCGATGCAAAAGCGCCCACAGTCGATCGACGATACGGTAGGCATGCCGCCTGCAATAACGGAGTGCAGCTTCGCCGCATAGGTTTGGTTGCTTCCCAGGCAAGATGGCGGACCTACGCGCAACTCTGCTACCTTTGGTAGCATATACAGTAACTCTACTACAGTGTGCCCAGGGGCGCCAGAATGGAGAGCGGGAAACCACCGCAGTCGGTCGCTGTGAAGCCGTGCAATCGCTGCATGCATTGAGGCTTCGTCCTGTTATGCGCAATTTGGCTAAACAGACCGCCCACCATAAGAACATATTTCACATAGTTTGCACTTAGCGATTGCCGACCTTTCACGCATGAAGCCGGTTCGGGAGACTTCATCGTGGCGACCGTGCGCAGTGGCTTTCACTGTACGTATTCCGTAAAGAGATGGTGTCTGTAAACGATTCTATGCTTTGTTTGCCCAAGATTATTTCGACAATAAAAGTTCCCTCATCTTGAGAGTACTTATAGAAATGTCCAGGAGGGCTGCTGCAGGGTGTTTTTATTAAGTGCCGTAAGCCAGACCTATGAGGAGTGCGCCGCGTGATCCCTCATACTACGCAAGAGAGGCGCTTCCTACAGATTTAGACTCCGTAAGTCTTTGCCTCCAATACAAGTAAATTACATTCCCTGACTGTTTATTCGGACCTACAGGGACTGCGGAAATATCCGAATAAACAGGTGTCCGAAAAAGCAGATTAAGAAAAAAAAGTCCTTTATTTCCATGCACATATTCGGGCTCGGCAGTAGGCTTGAAGGAATCGTGAATGCGCCGTTGCACGCTGTTCCATTTACGCGCAATCAGATAAGCCTGATCTCGGAGAGGGTCGTATGGTCACTATAGGAGGCTGAAAGCACAGTCGCTGCTTGTACACGCTCCGCATGCGACGGCAGCGTAGCACATCGCGTGTCATCTTCCGACTCGAAGTCATCGTCCGGCGGCGCAGCAGAAACCTGACGAATGATCTCGCTGTTGTCGAGTTCTGCATGTGTCAGTACAGCAGTGTCAGCACCTGTGAAACTGTCAAATGAGATGGTGTCCGGAATCGCAATGCATCGCAATCACTGTGCAGGTCTCGGCAGAACAATTTCGGCATCAGTAGGGAGCACATTGGAAGGCGACAAATCCTAGGCCTCCCGGCACCCGCTTGCCGGCACTCCCCAGCGCAGTCTGCGCGGTTTCTCTTCTAGAAACCGGTATGGCCCTGCATAACTAGCCATAATGTAGTTCTCAGTGTACGCTTTTCGTAAAGTCATTGTTTTCTTTTATTGTTCCTTTAACAAGCACACATGATAAAGACCCGCCGTGGTGCCGTAGTTGCTTTTGCGTTGCGCTACTATGCCCAAGGGTGTGGAATCAAATCCTACTGCGATGGGGGCAAGATGCAACAACACCCGTGTACCAGGCATTGGGTGCACGTTAAAGAACCCCAGGTGGTCAAAATTAATTGGAAGTACCCCTCTACGGCGGGCCTCGTAATGATATCCTGGTTCTAGCACATCAAGCACCAGAATTTAATTTAAGTGCCTGATTGAGATGGGTGCCGTATTTACTTACATAATGATCGAACCCCTTAATTTTGTTGTCGAGATTCAATTTTTTTCCTTTCCCGTGTAATGATCGCACACCCAACTTGCCACAGCGATATGTCGTGTGCCAAGTCTTGCTAATGATGATTGCGCTTACCATCTGTCGAATGCTGTTGAATACTACGCAAACGACTCTCCAAGATATATCAAGTGGTCTGCACGCACAAAACATTCTTAAGCAGATGCCCCATTTCATTCCTTTCGTCACTTTCCACACTTCCATGAAAAAGAAGCCACAACCAAACTTGCCTTGGCTTTATTATTTGTAGGCTTTATAATGGTTGTGGTCAACAACAATAAAACAAGCGCTTTCCTATTCTTCTCGTCTGCACTCATGGGCACGCAACAAATCGCGAACAGCAATGTTAGTAACCACGTTTACACTGATACATTAGAAGTGTACCCTATTCATACGCTGACGCTTGTAACACAGCTAAGATATTCGCCCTCCCATAGCGGAAGCTTGCCGTATTAAGGTAGCAGTGGAGACAAATCCCGCAGTTTCCGCAGTACACCCGCCATGCGTTTGTCACTGGCAGCTAAGCACGCCCATCTGTTTCTGTCCCCTCAAAGTGGTCACGACTGCGTTATTGCCGCAAACTTGCCAATAGTAACAATATTATTCATTACTGATACGGAAGAAACTGTTTCAATGTGCGTAATGTACTCGCGAGAAGAAACAAAAATCGCGTTCAGGTTGCTGCCTCAGCCGCCATTTTTGTTTTGGTGTCCCGTACTGTTACAGCAGTAGCCGCCTATTTGTTGACCTGTTATCATCCCACAGCAAATGCGGGATGAAAAAAAAGTTTTCACAGGAAATTTAACCCGCGTAATGATCGCACCCTTGAATTCTTTTGACAAGAGTGCGATCATTATGCGAGTAAATACAGTAATATGAAGCCTCGTTGTTCAGGCTGTGCTGTATTCGAGTGCCAAATCTAGGTTCACGTTACCAGAGCCCTGCTCCCTTCCCATCCACACCTTGCAGTACACAATGGTGGCCAGCTTCATTGAGGTGTACAATGAGACCCTGCGGGACCTGTTGGTACCTCCATCCCAGCTGCAGGCATCCACACCGCTGCAGCTCAAGATGGTACGCAAGGATGGCCCCGTCGCTGTCGCTAACCTCACCGAGGTCGCCGTCACATCAGCTGAGCAGGTTTGCATAATTTATTAATCTGCTTGCAATACAGCTGAACTCTCAAAAAGGGAATGCCGTCACTTGTAAGCAAATTGTAAATCTGGCGCATTTATTTTTACCAGAAAATGGAGATTGGTTGTCAGCAGAGATAGACTGTTAACGTTTGACACATACCGTGATATAGTATTGCTTAATGAACGCACCTTCTTTTTTCGCAAACCCGAAGCAAAGTTAAGGGTTGCATGCAGGGTAAATTTTATGGAAACTTCTTTGAAACATCAAAAATGGGATGTTATTGATTCAATATACAGTGAAACCTCGTTCCGTAGATGGCCGGTGTCCGGAAAAAGTACGTACAAAACAGTAGTACTGTTTAACCGAAATAGCATGAGATCGCCCACTTACCTGTCGAAAACGGAACTCGGAGAGAGTGCGATGAAAGGGAAGAAAAACGTGCAGTATTTATTGACTTCGCGCGACAAAAGTGCTATTTTTGTTTGATGCCGCGGCGGCCTAGCACGACGATGACAGCGGCTTCAAACTTGCTGAAGCTGCGTGCCAGCTTTTCAGCCAGCCCCCTCTTCTTGGCAAACACTCGCATGGCAGATTCCTCGTTAGCATTACGTATTCTCCGTGCACATGCTCAGTAGTGCTGCAGAAGTCCCGGGGGTGCCTTTTTCATTGCTGGGTGCCGGAGTTTGGAATACTTTTCATTTGGAATTGAGTTACGTTATCGCGCCCCTGTTCTCGTCGTGACGATTGCATTCATGAGGCTGATGTAACACACAGCTTATGCCACTGTCGGGCCTGAATAGCCCATGCTGTCGCTTTCTATGTCCTCCTCCTCACTGTCGCTAGTCGACACTTCGGCAACAACACAGGCAACAATGGCGAAAAGTCGACCCTCGTAGCCGACATGTCTTCGCGGTCGCAGCAGCGCTACCGAGCAACTTCTTCGCATTCCAAATGCCACCCACCGTAGTCAACAGCAGATCCCTGTTGCGTGCCAGCGCCGACTTCTTCGTGTCGCGTTCGATAGCACGGACGATGTCTAATTTTTCTTCTGTGCTGAGCACCTGGCGTCTTTTTTTATCCGAGCTTCGGAATGACGCGAGTCCTCGCTTTCACGACGCCATAACACTCTCTGGCATGGCGTCGAAACAATGCGTGTGAAGCCACATAAACATCAACAAACGCACAGGGCGCTTGGAGGCCGTTGTTCCAATCTCTGAGGCTTGTTGTTCTGCTGGTCTGCCCGATAGAGACGGCGCACCGCCGTGTTTGCGCGACGAAAAGTTGAAACGCTACGTTTTAACTGATGTGTACGCAATAAGCTGGTACAGTTTATGCGGATACAAAACACATTATGTTCAATGGCCGCTGAGTTGGGGATTTGACTTTACCACTTTTAAAACGAAACTACTGTTTAAGTGTGTACGGTTTAACAAGGTTTTACTGTACATTTGAAAACTTAACGTATTTACTTGATTCTAACACTCCCTCGATTGTAACGTGCACCCGTTTTCTGTGACCAAGAAAAAAAGAAAAAATAACCCGCCCTCGATTGAAACTTGCACCTGTTTGCAGTGACCTAAATAAACAAAAGTCCTTTACAGTACCGCGCACCTCATTATTTCATATAGAAATACAACTTTCTCTCATTTGGAAAAAACAAGATTTTCTCCCAGTGCACTAAGGTTGCGATAAATAAAAAAAGTCAGTTTCGCCCTAAAAGTAAAGCATCGATTGTGATAGCAAATTAGCAGACAGCTATTCAAAAAGTAAGGATAGTAGTTTTATCGGCCGTCTAAACTTTTAAAAATTTGCTTACTAAATAAATTAGCAAGCATGGTGTCGCGTGCACACAAGCAAACATGGACATAAGCAAACAGGTGACGTAAGAAGGCGAGGAAAACCTACTGCCAGACAGGACAGCAGTTGTGGACAAACTGGATAAATTTAAGCTCAACGTACAGTACAGTACATTTATGCTATTTCTGAAAAAATAATGCCCATGCAAATTTGTCACGTGAGCAACTGATGTAGGGCATGCAGATGCAAACTCACATTGAAGCACTAGCGTCTAGGCGGCACTACAGAGGCAGTTGCACGTCAAATCAACGCCTCTGTGCCTACCGCAGTAGCTTTGTGGCTGTACTACTGCTTGAGGTCACATATTGACAGGGTCAAAATACAGGAACACTTGTGTACTTAGATTTAGGTGCGCGTTAAAAAACCTCGGGGAGTCAAAATTGTTCTGTCGTCTGCCAGTACAACATGCCTCATAATCTGATATAGGTTTCGGCACGTTGTGGAGATCTGGTACCTCGCAGGAGTACCAACCACCGCGCGTTCGAGCTTAGTGAGCGGACAGCGCCAGCCATCGCCTCTGATAGTCAAGTGTGTCGCTGCATGCGTTCTCAGGCTGCAGAAAGGGGGCACCGAGAGCTAAGCATGCAAGAAAACACAGTACAGTTGAAACCCGCGATAATGAAATCCTGTGACTTTGCAATTATGGCGACAACGAAATATTTTCGTATCCTCGGCGAACGCCCGCAGGATCCAATGCATTTTGTACTTCTCGACAGCGAAATGTTGCTGCACTACAATCCCGCATCAACGAAATTTTCTGGTACATAACCCCGCGTATTACCTACTCGCACAAGGCTAGCAGTCCCCAAGATGTGCTCAAATGCAATTGCTTTGCACTAAAATTGCGTGAAATACTCCCACATGACAATTGCATGGGTACCGCCATTTTTGTTTACAAAAGCAACCAAGCGGCAGAAGCAACCGCACCAGAAACACGTCATGGCCACCATCTTGTTTGTTGATCGCCCATTTGAAGCAGCAGCATCTTGCTACCGACATGTGACAACGGTTTTTCCTCACCTAGGGCAATGCGTAATGTGCGCCTCCGTGAGAAAAATGCAGCAAAAACAAGGAAACCCGCGTCCCACAGACAAAGAATTTGGAGTGGAGTTCTCTTGCGAGTGATGTCATGGCCAGGATGCTGCTCGCTCCAGCTGGCTTGGCTGCCATGCGTGCTCGTTCCCTTCGTGTATGCTTGGGGTATAAGTGGCTCGAGCCATACTTGTTGTACGATATGTCGACTTCTTTGCGCTACCATGCCTGAACCACAGAATTCCTTCGTCAAAAGCACACGAGTCGAGAAAATTTGTGGTTTGGATATTGCAAGCTATGTAGGGTTGAAGGGGTCTACTGGCTTTGCAATGCATAATGTGCTGTGTCTGTGCTTAAATTTTGCGTAAAAGTAATGTCTGCAAATTGAACATGCGAAGTTGTGTATGATGCTTCACTAAACAATTAACATTGCCTTAGTACTTAGCTGTGAGAGACATTGCACTTCACGCGGAAGAAAAATCTTGGTATTTTGTGTCAACATGTTATCAGTGTTAAAGAGACAATGTCCAGCGAAACTGTCATCATGATTCTTATTACTTTGGTGAGTTGTTCTAGTCAAGTATGACCACTTTATTAATGCGTAAAAGAAATAGTTAGGCGCTCATTTCGCATGAAAAGTTAGCTGCTACTTTCACCGTTTCCTGAAACAGGCCCCCATAACACGAATTGCTCATGGCTGCGAATACGACGGCACATCATATATAGACTATCCACATATATATATAATTCAGAAATACCATAGTAGCAATCACCTGCAAGAAAAGTTTCATGGTTAAGATCGAGAGCCAATCAACTGAAAGTGATCAAACGTTCCATGGTGGCCCTCGGTAGGCTTTATCGAAAATATGGCTCGCCGCTCAAGCAACGGTACCAAAGGGCTCTCGTTATGGCAAGGCATGCATTGTTCGCGAAACCCATCAGTTCACTACAACTTCGAATTGAAACCATGAAGCAGTTTTTTACAGCGCCAATTGCAATGCCTAAAGTATACTAGAGGTACTACAGCTCAGCTTAGGATGCCTAGAAAAGGAAAACTCAAGCACCTTTTTTCCTCACCTTGTCTCAATCCAGCATTGTTTAATTATAAACGGAGAACTATTAGCTTCATCAGTACATAAGAGAACATCGTGAACCTTCATTAGGAAGACATCACAAGCCTTACATATTTCATTTGATTTTTTACCCTCCAGCAGCGAAGTATATCTTCAATATGTCCCATACTACTAATGAATGACGCTTTGGTTTCTTTCTGGCTGCAGCCCTACGGGCCATAAGGCATATCTCACTAAAAAAATTTGGACCACGCAAACAGTTCGCCAAACCGATTCGTCATGTGTATTCCTCAAGCAACAAACACCAGTAAATTACTCAAGTGAGCTGAATGTGTAGCACGGAAAAGGGAATATATATTACTACATTCCTTTTCGTATTCTGCAAACAGCTGTAAGCCTCCATTAGCTTTACTTCAAACTACCGCCACTTAAGCATGTAAAGAACTGCCTAATTTTGATGAGCAGTTAAAGAAGCAAGTGGTGCTGGTAGAATCTAAACTGCAGTGTTAAGTACTCGTGTTACAATGCAAAAATTCGATACATCATGAACTACTCGTCAGCAAACCTGTTTTAGCAGATTAAAATCAAAGTAACTGTTCTAGAAGTCATATATAGCCAGCGTTTGTGACATACTTGTCGCACCGCGGCACGTATAGTATCATAACTTGATTCTTATATGCTTTGTTTTTGCGGTTGATCCTCTCATGAAAAACCCGCAATGGGCTTGTCTGCGCTACTTCAGCTGGCACTGTAGCATTGCCTTTGAGAGCTGTATTGTTGTCTAAAAGATAAGCTCTGTGAATAAGTTTTCACGAGCGAAGACGTCTCTTAAAAATATATTTGAAACGGCTGCCATAAGTATACAAGCAGAGGGAGTGAGAGCTAACAAACAAAAACACTGCAGAAGGGAGCCCGGACACCACCCGAACTGCAGCAGACGACAGGCACGAGTTCGTGCCCTGACGTCATGCGAGTGCCACTCGCAGTGCCCCTCTAGTTCATTCTCGGGGCTAATGGCGCTTGAGATGGCACAGCATGGAGTGCCACGTATCGGGCAGTGATTAAGCGATCGTCTGAGAATATGCATTCCTTGCTTCAAGAACGCTGGTTTTGGTGCCACCCAACAGGTATTGTGTGCGGATTTGGTGCTGGACGTAGATTTACGCAAAGGTGCGATAATTTCGATCATCTGCCTTCCGGTATACAAGATACGATCACTTCTGCACTCTTGGGCGACAGCGTGTGCTGAAGAAATGCTGCTGCATATGTGGAGCACTGTTCTGTGTCCGGTGCCGAGTTACGCAAAATCTTGCAAAAGTGATCGTATCTCCGAAAGCAATTGACCGAGAATACTGCTCCACGGCAGTGCTGCCTCAGTTAATCGACGCATGCGGTGCACTTTGTACTGTTGTCAATGCGGTTCTATATCCTCGTAAGCTTGCCAAAGTAGGCTAACGGAATTGCGACAGGTAATGTGTTGCAGAATAAAACTTTACTATCTGTGCTGTCTCATTTCGCAACAAAATTTTCACAAAAGCATTTTTTTCATGTTCCCCGCCGATTTCATTATTGCGAGGTTCAACTGTATTACCCTAAGTTAAAGGAAGCTGTTTATTTGTCTCTGGCAACACCCAACACTGCAACGCCCAGTCCAGGGCCAGCGTGGTAATCAAAGGCCTACCTCGCCAAAGGCAAAAAACACATAAAGGGGCACCACTAGCACGTCGCTGCAGGGGGATGGCTGCCTGTGACACGCCGCTAGGAAAAGTCCGTGGCTATGCTGCTTGCTTTTGCGTCAACCAGTGGGTCCACTGACGAGAGCCTGTGCAATTTCTGTTGGCTTGGGCCTTTGATAAATGCGGCTAGATGTATTGGGACTGCATGCGAGCACTAGGCACTGCTCTTCGGCTTAGTGTTCTGAAAATGATCAACACGGGGCAAGTTCTCGCCGTAGGTTCCAAGGCACTGTAGACGAGCTCAAGCCTGAGACCCTAACAGAGGGCTGGTGGACAAGAGAAAATTGCGAACCCAGTGGTGTCCTTGATCTCTCGCGCTCGCTCTGGCCATTGTGTTGGCTGTGCCACCATAGTGCCAAGGCAGCCACGGTTGATCGTGCAAAGCATCGCTGCTGCAAACCGGCTCGTGGCAAAGGCCACCACCGGTTGTCAGTGGTAGCCTTGTCAGTGGTGGCCTTCGCAACGAATCGTCGCAAGTGGAAAGTGAAGGGACGACAGAATATGTGAATGCCTGCACTGAGGTGCCGGGGCCTACCTCCATGCCCAAAACGTGTAGCCCTGTGATTCAATTAAAGTTTAACGCTTCTGCCAGAATGCAATGTGCTGTGTAAGGCAATAACAATGCTAACTTTCTTGGAGGTTATGAACAATGGTGCACAACAACACATCAAGCAAACACTGTTTGTGCTACGCAAACCAACAGCAGTGTTGTGCACAAGGTAACGTTTGACATCAATTCACCACTCTCGTATTGGGTTTAACACTGAAGAAATTAAACATTTGCTGTTGCGTCACCACTAGTTCTTGTCAAAGTAAAGAGCATAGAAGCTTGGCCTACATAGGCTCCCACAGTGCACCCTGTTGATCATGGCGTATTTGTGACCACTGTTACCGCCGGCGTATTGAGTTTTTTGTGTTAACAGCCAACCTGATCAATTTATTTTACACCTAGAATATTTTACTATCACGTGGCGCAAGGAAGTAAATAGAATTCCTTCTTCTGTGCCGTGAGGCGCATCGCTATATGTCGTCGTAGCCCAAGCAGGGGTTGTCAGTTATAATGGAGCAGCTGTCGAGAAAGCATGTCGGGGAACACTGGCAAGGTGGCAAGCATCTGGTAAAAACGGGCTGCGCATTATCGCGGTCGCTGTTTCTGCGAGGTCCTGAGTGTCTGCGATAATGCTCGGCTTGTTCTTGCCACGTGCTTGCTGCCAATGTGTTCCCTCGGGATGGTTTTGCTGTCGGCTGCTCCGTCGCCAAACTCGGAGCCCCTGCTTGGGCTGTGCCGACACAGCGACGGGCATCAAGGTTGTGCGCTTGCTCTAAATGTTTGCGGGATATGAAATGATTTTAGCCTTCCCCAAAAACTACAGCACTGCTGTTAGATCGCAAGAGTGCAATGATGGGAGTGTGTTCATTGCACGAGTATACACGGTAGTTCGAAAACTTGTTTAGATGGCATGTAGTGTTCTTGAAACAGTTGCGCAGTGTTTGTGATCCATGTTTCATAGTTCATAGAGACCAAACAAAAAAAGCTTGCACGAGGACAGGTAAAAGTGAAGTAGCATACAGAAAAATTCCATGTATGCGTCATCATTGCTCTGTCATAGTGCAAATCGTTCAGCGGTGACAGAGGGCATACGTGAAGTGTACTTGAAGTTCAGAAAGTCTAGTTTGTCTGATAGATAGCGCTTGTTCTGTCTCCTATCTTTTGAGTCGGTACCTGTTGTGCACTAAACTTTTACTGCTAAAAGCCCAAGCTTACCTGTTGTCTGTTTTTCCATCCCTCAGATCAGCCAGCTGCTACGGCGTGCACGAAAGAACCGTGCAGTGGCGGCTACCAAATGTAACGAGCGGTCATCTAGGTCGCACTCTGTGTTCCGGCTCGACATCGTCGGCCACAATAGCCACAGTGGCCTGGGTTGCCGGGGTGAGCATTGACGTCACTGCATGTGTCACTTAGCAAGGCCAAGCCTTTAGCCGCAAGGACAACGTGCCCAGAGGGTTTGCAGGGAGGACGACCGCCCTGTTTGTTAAAGGGCCTTCATTCTACAATTAATGGAAAGCGGGGCAAACTCTGACTTCCCTGCTGGAATGCATGCAGAAAGGCTCTCATAAGGGAACCATCGAACTGATTGAATATCATTTCTAAAATTAATAAAGGGTAAATCAGATATCCACCCATTTGCAGTAATTGCTGCAAAGGAAACGGGTTCCTCGGGAAAAAAAGCCTCACAATTGAAGAAAAATTTGTCCTGGTCTGGAACTCGAACCTGGGACCACTGCCTTTCCGGGGCAGTCGCTCTACCATCTGGGAACCTGGGAACCCGAGACCCAACTGGGACCACCGCCTTTTCATGGCGGCCGCTCTACCATCTGACCTGGAACCATCTGGGAACCTGGGACCATCTGGGCCCCGGCTTCCCAGATGGCAGAGCGGCTGCCCTGGAAAGGCGGTGGTCCCGGGTTCTAGTCCTGGACCAAGACAAGTTTTTCTACAATTGAGAGGCTTTCTCTGGGTCCCGGGTTCCCAGATGGTTCCGGGTCAGATGGTAGAGTGGCTGCCTCGGTAAGGCGGTGGTCCCAAGTTTAAGTCCCGAACCAGGACGAATTTTTCTTCAATTGCGAGCTTTTCCTTTTGAGGAACCCGTATGGGTTTCCTTTGTAGCAATTGCTGCAAGCAGGTGGATGTCTGATTTTTCCCTTTATTCTCTCCGCCTTGCGGGTTTTCGCAGGACTATTACATCAATTTCTAAAATTGTAGCTTAATTTCAGCATTTCTCTTCAATATAAAATTTCGATAATACAAAAAGACATTCGTTTATTTAAATCAACACTAAAGACAAATACTAAGCCCAGCCAAAGCTAAAGTAATAGTCAAACCTCGATATAATGAACCTCAATTTAACGAAATTCTCGAAATAACGCACTTTTTATTTTCCCCAATCTCTGCCCCATTGAAAACCATGTATTTTTTTTTTTCGCAATTTAACGAGGTCACTTCATACCGTACTCCGGATTTAACGAAGTCCTCGCGCATCGCACGCACGTACCAGGAGCCTCCTTGACAGGCTGACGAAAACTTTAGCCGGGCATACAGCGATTTGCATGCGCCTTTTAGTGCTCAAATTTTCCCAGCGCGCTTCAATACGTGGAGCAGAACGTGCCTCTTGCAGATAGATGCGACGGGCATGCGGCATGGAGCTGGTTTATTTGCCTAGTGAGGCAATGTGGACAGGAATTGCTGCTGATCAGCTCATTCGGCCTATACTCCCAGAAAGAACATTAATGCTGTTGGATCCTTTTGTGCAATAATGTTCATGCCCGTTCATTGCGCTCTAAGGGCACCCTCGCTGACCGTAAATCCGTGCCCCTTGCTACTGAGACTAGTTTTTCTGCGAA
The DNA here is from genome assembly GCF_050947875.1 of Dermacentor variabilis. NCBI lineage: Eukaryota > Metazoa > Arthropoda > Arachnida > Ixodida > Ixodidae > Dermacentor > Dermacentor variabilis. The sequence goes on along the minus strand of NC_134573.1, from coordinate 39,979,882 downwards.
GCTTAGATGTCCATTGGCTGAGCACGCTTTACCAGCAGCACGAAATTGAAACCAAATTCAGCACAAGATTGTACATATGTGCTTAGATTATATAGAAACAAGTGACAAGAACCTTACTTGCTCCCGTACAGCCAGAAATATGACTTGTTTCAAATATTCGTACCCAACCGACTATTTGAAAATGTTCGACTACCAAGTCTAAATTGAATACAAATATTAAGGGTGTAATATTCAATAGCATTAGAAATTTTCGAATATTTGCTCACACCTGTTTAAAGTGTCACATACATCTTCATTACTTCTGATTGGACCCTTGCTGCAACTAGAGCTGTGCAAAGTGATTTATTGAAACGAGCTGGAAGCTAGACAGCCGAATGTTGGCTCCTTGCATCGCTATGTTGTCATGGTAAGGATTAAGCTCCTTCATTTTTTCGGAAAATGTTTAGACATATTTTTCAAGTGGCTGGATTAGGGCTTCCAAAGTGTGCTGGGCAAGAGAGAGTTGAACTTAGTTTTAACGAACTTGCCTCCACCATATAAATACCTTTGTTACAGTTGCAAGCTAATCATTCGGACATGACTGAGTGCTAAGAAGTCCAAATATTTGGGAGTCCCAAATACCAGATTTACCAGAAGAATGAGTGCTTTTGTTCCAGGAGTGGCCAAAAAAGGTGTGCTGTATTCTTGGATTGTCACTTTCGGTGATACATGCCTACTTTAATTCTGTGTGAGTTTAGTGCGAGATGTATCAATGTCTACCAGTGGTGGCTGCGACAGCATTCTTGGCACAATGCGAAGCTTGCTGTCTTATCACACTGCCGGAAAGATCGTTGGCTGTTGACGTGTGTGGTGTTAATCAGCAAAAATATTGAAGTGAAGTTATCTTGACATGCGATCATCCGAGAATACTGCCCACGTTTATTAATGCGTTGGCTTGGGTATTCAAGTGGTGGTTTGGTAACCAACCTTGTGCGTCTGAGTGCAATGGTTAGTGTTGACATTGCTTGTTTTTTATTGCCAGTGGGTTTTCGGATGTAAATGATGCACATATAGCAAAGTCAGACCTCACTGCATAATAGTCTCATGCACCACTAAATTAGGTCCAAAAACTGTAAGGTTTAACATCCTGAAGCTACACAGTAGATCATGAGGGACATTGTTGCGGACACATGTGGATATTTACCACCAGAGGTTCGTCAACATGCACTTGATAGACGGCACATAAGCGCTTTTGCACTTTGTTTTCTTTGCAATTCGGTCACTGCGGCTTGGATGGCACTTGTGACTTTGTGCTCAGCAGGGAAATGCCACAGCCACTGAGCCACCTTGGTGGGCCTCAACAAAAAAACAAGTTATGATCAAGTGTGTGTGAAAGAAGTGCAAGACCTTGGTAGGTCAGCAGGAGTGTCTCCCGTCTACTTGCCCAGTGGCAAGATGCATGATGCACCGCTTTCCGCATAGCAGCCCTCTCTCTGTTGAGCATTGTGACCGTGCCATCTGTGCAACACCATGCGACGGCACTGGCAATGGCTCCGCTGGTGTGACCACGCAGGATCGGCACGGGCCGGCACGGCCCAAGCTGAGCAGCCTATCAAAGTGCATGTGACATTCTGCGTATGCACTTTCACATGTCGGGTTTATTGAACATGCAGGAAACTGAAATGGTGTTCTTGTACGATCACCTTTGGCGATATTGTCACTTTTGCAAGATTTTGTGCTACTAGTGCCAAACGTGCTGGTGTCTACTGGCAAAAGTCTAGCTGGCAGTACCAAGCACAGCGTCTTAGTACGCTTCCAGGAATACTGCCACCCGTAGACGCCTGTGCATCCAGCACTAGTCCCTTAGACAGTACCGCCGAAAGTGATTGCATGGGAATATTGCTCCCACCCCACTGTTGTAAGTTGTCCTTTTTGAGAATTAACGTTTTTGCTACCAGAATGCATAAATTGAGCTGTTCGTGAACACATTTTTGCTTTGTTACATTGCATCAGATCTGGCATTTCTGATTTCGTTATAATAGCTTCAGAAAATTCAATCTGAAATATAAAATGTACTTAATTGTATTCAATAATTCATAATGTTTCTGTTCATTATAATGTTTCAATTAAGTAGGCATGTGCCTTGTCTGAAGGCTGTTATCACTAGAATTCTGGTTGATACTAGCTAAGATTAGGTACTAGTCCTGAAGTGACGCTATAGTGTTTCGTACATACTGGTCAACTCTGTAACAGCTAGAATTTTCTAACTGCTTGTGTTTAACCAAAAAACCAAGAAATATAGCGTCTCATATGAAATATGAGTACTGTATGTTGTGAAATCCAATGCAACAATAATTGTCAGATTTGTTTTGCAATATATGTAGTAAATATTTTGTTTAAGGTATTGCAAATCTGAACCTATCTACCACCGAATAAGCGAAGTGACTCGTTTCTGCAAGCAGCTGCTACGGCACTCCGCTTGCGCTTAAGAGGCGCACGAGTGGATTATTTTAAGCAACCTTACATCTACAAGTTGCAGTGGTAACATATCAAGTTTTTATTTTGTGTATAGTGTAGCAGATCAATAACTGCAGTGCGAAACGTGCACTGAGACTTCTGTGACCGCAATACTTCCATAGGTTTTGCTGTGCTGCCTGCTAAGTATCAAATGGAGTGCAGTTGATATCAGTTAGATTTCCAGATGACGACCATAATTTGTGTTTCATTCATTGTTTGGCTGTCATGCAGGGCGGCTGAACTTGGTGGACTTGGCTGGCAGTGAGCGTCTGTCTGAGTCCCAATCAGAAGGGGCGCGCCTACGAGAGGCGCAAAACATAAATCGCTCGCTTGCCAACCTCGGCAATGTCATCCTGGCCCTGTCGAACCGGGTTGGTAATTTTTTTTACAATTTAAAAACCCGAGAAAACAATTTTTTTTCGAGTTTTTCGGATTGAAAAATTGCACGCAGTTGCTGGTTGAGCACCTTTTACAGTTTTATATGGAATAACTGCTCTTGTATTGGCAAATGCATGAGCATCAGCCCCCCCCCTACACCACAACTGGACTATCAACTGTTGATAGTCCAGTTGTTGTGGTGTGAACCTCTCCTCTTGTCCTTTGTGGTTTTTGACTGGTTCTTTCCTTCAACTATGTACCAACTGGCCTGGATTTCAACCCTTTTTCGTGCTGTCATACACCGCAGACCAAAACAACCCCCGGTGCCAGAAATCATTCTGGATTTCGTCTAGAATGTCTTTTTCATGGTCAAAAAGACCTTTCAGTGCAAACATTGCAAACTCTGGCTGGGTGTCGCGGCAATGCCCATGCACCTGAAGTGTATAATGCAAGGAGCCCCGCATAGGCTAACGAACCAACTTTAGAGAAGGGAAACTACCTTCCGCAGTGGTATGAGAACAAGCAGCGGCAGCGCACGGAACTTGCGTAGGTGGACACCAGACGGCATTCCTCAACCAGGAAGTGGAATTGCATTTACTTTCTTTTTAGAGCAAAATCCAATATGGGGGGGTGGGGCACTTTTCAGCGGTAGCATACGCTGGTACGCGCCCTGCTCGCCCTGCCGGCTATGTAGCAAGCCTCAATGCCTTGGCTGCCGCGTAGCTAAGGCATTCTAATTGCGAGGAGACCAAAGAGCCTCTACTGACGCCCATACAAATAAGGCACAAATGAGTGAACTGGACGTGCGACTTTATTGGCAGAAAAGAAGCAGTGTACATTCTCGTGCAAGAGCAGAAATAAAATTTGCATGTCGCGATATGCTGGAATCATTGACGCGAGCTCGTAAACGACTCGTCGTCGTCATCGCACATCACAATCTGGTAACGAGCGACATCCAGCAGTGCAAGCAGATTGGACAAAGTGTCCCACCTGTTTGCAGCAACAGTCACCGTAAATGATGAGCAACTTGCATTGCGATGCTATCGGGTGATGCAGGTATCTGCTGCCGCAGCCTACACAGAGGCATGGACTACCTGGCATCTTAGTGTTGACTCCTTTCCAACCTGCACATTTCTTTTCTTTCGGGGGCCACTAATGTGTGGCTCACACTTTGTCCCACTTTGTCTGAATATGGACAGGTTGCTTTCGTAGGCATTTCCTTCATCAGCCACTTTTGCGGGCCTCTCCACCCGTGTGGCTATCAACTTCATACGCATCGGACTATGTAAGCACGTATGCTGGTCTCCGTTCATGCCTTATCGCGGCCGAGAAAGGCCAGAGGCACAATTTGCCCATGGCTGCAGCAGGAAAGGGCGAACGGGGAGCACGAATTGCGGTTTGTGTAAATTGGGAGTCTGTGTCGCTTTGCGGACTGCAGGAGCAAGTGCTTGCTTCGAGAGACTGCTTCCTAATGCAATGACCAGGCCGCCACATCCAAGAAGCATAATACAGCGACCATAACCAAGTGAGATAACAGCGAAATGAAACAGCAATCAATCGCTGCATAGAGTTCAGACAATACATTATACATTGCCTACGAACCATATGGCAACAGTGAGCATTCACGTACACGGGTCTCTTACAGTACATTCAGCCACCTACCTACAGGCATAGTGCTTGCCTTCATCGCACTTGGTGGTCTGGTAACGAGCGACAACCAGCAGCGGAAACAAATTGGACAGAGTGTCCCACCTGTTTGCAGCGACAGTCGCCATTAAAGATGACCCACTTGCATTGCGAAGCAATCGGGTGACGCAGGCATCTGCTGCCACAGCTTACACAGCGACATGGACTGCCCGACATTTTAGCGGTAAAGGAACACTAAAGATTACTATGAAGTCCAGTTAAAGTGATAAAGCAATGCACTAGAACATCTAAGGCGTCAGTATAATCGGGAACAGAGCTTTAGTAACCGAGAAATTGAGGTAAATGCATGACACGATTTGAGACCCCCTAGCGACGTTCTGGTACTAGCCCGATGACGAAGGCACTCCTCATCATAATTTGTCACTAGTACTCAACTACTTCTATTAAAAGGTCATTTCATTAGGTTATAAAACGGAAGAAAATGCTACTTTACGTTTATTCGATTCTAAGAAAAAATAACATTTTGACGTTACCCTTCAATAGTATGGGTGGTCGAAAGGTTTCGTTTTCGCTCGACTCTGCGCCGCGCGCACGTGCGCTTTGGAGTTTCAATTGTTTCGTTATCGCGTCGTGCTGCGCTGGTTTTGCTGGCTCACGAAACTTGCATTTGGAACAAGCAGCAAGAATGCCACGTCCATGTGATGTCGTGGGATGTGCGAATGGTCCGTGGAACTTGGCCAAGGGCAGTTGCAGCGGCAAATCCAACGTTACTTATCACTGTGTGCCAAGGAGTGAACCTCTCCGTTCGAAGTGGTTAAGTGCCGTACCTCTGCCACAGCGTATTGGCAAAGAGCCGAAAAATCGCAGTCTGCTTGCTGCACTTTTGTCCAGAGGATTATGAGTTCAACACCGACTTACTGAAGTCGCGTGGAGTGCCTTTCAAAGCAATGCGTTCCTGTAGTGCTGTTCCATCGGTCTCGCCTGCATTCTCTGAAGCGCAAGAACAACTGCAGGTCGAAGAAGGGGCGGTGAGTGCGGCATTTGGTTTTCACGAAGGAAAAGCTACACGTGTGCGAATATGTACAGCCATGACATAAGTTGCCGCCGTACTAGTACACAATGACGCCGGCAGCGCAAGCCCTCAGCAGCAGGTCACGTTCATCGGTACTTAATCATTGAAGTCGAGCCCAGCATCGCAAGCCAATGTGTCGTTGTCAGGGTCGTCCATTGCAACGAGCGTCAAAGTTGGCGTCATAAAATAAAGAACCAGCTTATCATCACGCGCTTTCCCTTCCGCTAGCCACCATAGTTCCGCTTTTGCGCTGCTGTCGGCTCTGTCTTGGCTCTGTTTTGGCTCTGTTTCTGGCCGCGCGTTTGCGTTTTGCGCAGAAAAACTCCATTTTACTTGCCGACGGCGCAATGTCACTATGAGACCATGACATCATCACTCCTCGATCGGAGGGCGGGTGATTTGAACTGCGCTAGAGGTACGCGGACACTTCAGAATGCATTTTCTCTTAAAATAAGTCTCTTCTTTGCATGAAACAAGCGTTTCGAGGTTTCTGGGATGGTATTTCAACAGTCTACGTTGACTTAATATTAACCTTTAGTGTCCTTTTAACTCCTTTCCAACCTGCACATTTATTTGCTTTCGGGGGCCGCTATGTGTGGCTCACACTTTGTGTCCCACTTTGTCGCAATGTGGACAAGTCGCTTTTGTGGGCATCACCTTCGGCAGCCATTCTTGCGGGCCTTTCCACCCATACGGCTATCAACTTCATACACTTCGAACCATGTAAGCACATATGCTGGTCTCCGTTTTGAGCAAATCATGGCCAAGGTAGGCCACAAGCACAATTTGCCCATGGCTGCAGCAGGCCAGAACGAACGGAGCGCCCCAGTTACGGTGTGTGTATACTGGGAGTCTATGTCGCTTTGCGGACTGCAGGAGCAAATGCTTGCCTCGAGGGACTGCGTACCAATGCAACTGACCAGGCCCCCACATCCAAGAAACGTAACACAGCTACCACAACCAAGTGGGGCAGCAAAACCAGATTCTGCAATAAATTATTCAGTGTAGCTTGCACAAAGACCCAGGCTATCGAGGAAGAAGAGCAATCATCAAGGAGACTAGGAATATGGAAAATGGGAAAGCTTGCATTCAAGAAAGAAGGCACTCTGCTCTGCAAGCATTGAGGGCTAAAAACATTAAAAAAAGTAAAATGGTGCATAGCACACGGTGCATAGGTTATCGCAAGACACATGCCGATGCTGCATCAGCTATTTCAAGAGAGGAATTGTGCATGACAACATACACTAGAAGGTACTGCTACAGATATGTTACGCTACTAGACAGTGACTGGTATTAAGTATGAGCGAAGAATCAGTTGACCTTTGTTTGGATGAGGATGAATGATCTCTAACGAGAATGGGCAATGAAAAAGCTTGCATTTATAGAAGAAAAATTACGCTTGGCACAAATGGAATTGACATGGCCAGGAAACTGATTAAGGGCAAACTAATGGAACTCTTTTGGCCAGCGTCGTCCGTGCTTGGTCAGCAGTTGCAGGTGCATCTGAACACGAATAATTTCTAGAAAGTATTTTTTGAGTTACCTGGATGACTCTGCCAAATGTCCGTGCTGGTGGAATGGCGGCTAAAGCTCTTTTCAGTCTTGACACAGTCCTCTGCAGACTTGATATCTCATCCAAATTCTTCTGCATCCGCTTCTTTGTTCATGTTGTAAAAGCATTGCAAATTCAGCTCCAGCTCCTTTCTGTTGGTGTAGATAGGAGCTCCTGTGATGACCAAGATGTGCTTGGCATAGACTCTGTTAGGGCAGAAAAGTGACACATGATATACTGCACAGATTAGCCAAACTCATGTGTGTTTTCTTTTTTGTTCGAACCAATTATACTGAACCATAAACATGAACAAACATTCATTTTTGCTGCAAACAAATGACATGTATCTCAAGACTAGCAAGCCAATACAGCATATATCAGGCATATTTATTTCTGAACCACATGTTTACCTTGTAGTAGCAGCCAAAATTCACACAATGGCCTTGTTGTAGCAGGCAGCAGCTTCTGTTTAGTGCATGGAGTGTGTTGCTTTATACTGGTACCGTCCTCATTACTGCATGTCTGGAACAGAAATTTTGACTGCATCAGAAATTCAAAAAGACAATTTTGCAATGTGAAATGCAAAAAGGTGTGACATATATATTGTAATGGTTTGTGACTACAAAACACATGCAAATGTAAGAGTCCCAGACCAGGACAAATTTTTTTTCAACTGCAAGGCTTTTCTTTCGAGGAACCCATATGGGTTTACCTTGTAGCAATTGCTACGAACGGGTGGATGTCCGGCTTTCCCTTTATTAATTACTCCTCTCCACCTTGCGGGTTTCCCCAAAACTCTTAGTCGCTGACCGTTCATTCAGACCTCACGGGGACAGCGGAAATGTCCTAATAAACAGGTGTCCGAAAAAGCAGATTAAGTAAAAAAAAAAAAAAGAAATCCTTTATTTCCACGCACTTATTCGGGCTCGGCAGTAGGCTTGCAGAAATAGTGATTGCGCCGTTGCACGCTGTTCCTCTTACGTGCAATCAGATATCCCTGAATCTCGAAGGAGGTCGTACGGTCACTATAGGCGGCTGAAAGCATAGTCACTGCTTGTACACGCTCCGCATGCGACGGCAGCGTAGCACATAGTGCGTCATTTCCGACTCAGTCATCGTCCGGCGGTGCAGCAGAAACCTGATGAATGATCTCACCGTCTTTGAGTTCTGCGCATGTCAGCACCTGTGAAACTGTCAAATGAGACGGTGTCCAGAATCGCAATGCAAGCACTGCGCAGGTCTTGGCAGAACATTTTCGGTGTCGGTAGGGAGCACATCGGAAGGCGACAAATCCTAGGCCTCCCAGCACCCGCTTGCCGGCATTCCCCAGCGCAGTCTGCGCGGGCACTGTCGGCACCATTAGACACTCGACGCGATGTTTCCGTATGCCGCATTGCATCACCATAACCTCGACACAGCACACAAAGCAAACATCACCACGCCGTCACGCCGACACCAGTCGCACAAACTAAAAACGTGGCCTACTCCCAGAGTCGTGCATGAAGAAACAAATCTGCTACTGGATTGTCTTGACATTGCTTACTAAGCTGAGACCGGAACTGCTGTAGCTACAAACCAGGCGGAAACGATAAGCGGGGATTTGCAGTAGCGCCACTTCATGGGGCAGCAAGGAGGTTCCGTTCAAAACAAAAATGGCGTTCAGCAAGTCTAACCATGCACCGGTCAGTCGGTGTATGGCGCTCTCGATCGAGTTGGCTCAAGGAGTGTCCGAAAAATCAGACTAGAGGTTTCGAGGCGTCCGAACTTTCGGCAGTTATTACATTATGGTCTATGGGGAGAATGGTGGTGCCGCGAAGCAGACCAAATAATCGAGCATGTCCAAATTTTTGGAGTCCGAAAAATCAGTCAGCGACTATATGTCAAACTCTTGCCTTTGCTTTGAGTTGTCGACAAATTCGACTTCGCCCTGTCATCTGCTAGCCGGCTGGTTAGCTCAGATGGTAGAGTGGCTGCCCCGGAAAGGTGGTGGTCCCGGGTTCGAGTCCCAGACCAGGACGCATTTTTCTTCAACTGCGAGGCTTTTCTTTCAAGGAACCCATGTGGGTTTCCTTTTTAGCAATTGCTACGAATGGGTGGATGTCTGATTTTCCCTTTATTAACGGTTTGTTCTAGGGTGCTTCAGCAACATGGTAAATAAATATTGCTACTGTCCATAAAATTGATGTCTGCCTAACTGCAATGCATGCCAACAGCTTAAGTACTATTAACCCTTTGAGGGTCGATTTTTTTTCGCCATATGTGACCACCCAGGGTTGATTTTTTTTATTGCAGATTCCAATTCTTGTGAGGGACCTATTTCAAAAAAAAAATTAAAGTAATTTATCTAGGGTGACTGTAAGGTGAAAAAAATATTGTGTTGGTATATATTGCCATCTGCTGTTGTGTGGGGACAGTGCAAAAGAAGAGACAGGAAGGCCGAGAAGGAAGAAGTGCGCCTGCTACCCCCGGCCCGCTCGATAGCCTGATTCTGTCGCCATTGTTTTTCAGAAGCCAGCTGCCCCATTAAACGTCGCCAGTCCTTTTTGAAGACACGTGACAAACTGGTGGAAGTGCTGGGTATTTCTCATTCGTGCCACAGACCCCTCCTGGGAGCGGGCCGGGGGTAGCATGCGCACTTCTTCCTTCTTGGCCTTCCTGTCTCTTCTTTTGCACCGTCCCCACTACTGCAGGTGGCATTTGCAGGTAGTACTGTTTATTCATGAATAACAACAATAAAAAAAAGGAAATACTTACTAGAATAAAAAAATTTGACGCATTATACACATAGTTCAAGGCTTAGAAATGCGCACTCGAGAATATTTCACAACTCTCAAATGTTTCTGCTATTACTCTAATATTGTTATGGGGTTAAAAACAGTCGGACGTATATTTACAAGATAGTTACAATAATTGTAGCAGCTGACAAGATGGTAGACAGCGCGCGAAGTCCAGAGCGCCGTCGTCGTCGTCGTCTTCTTCCGACGATGATTGAAGCGTCTTCTTCGTCAGCGTGTCGCAATATTTATGTCCATAGTGTAATCAAACTGCGTAGGTGAGCACACTCAAGAAAACTGTGGTTGTGTGACTGTTTAAAAGCAAAACGGGGGACAAACTCCTGCTAATCTTCATGTTATTGCCAACTTAGATTTAGGCGCACATTAAAGAACATCAGGTGCTCTAAATTGTGGAATCCTCCACTACGGCGTGCCTCTTAATCAGAAAGTGGTTTTGGCACGTAAAACCCCATAATTTTTTTTTTTTAATGTTATTGCCAACCAGAGGCAATTAGTTTTTGCACATATAAAAAAGAAGAAACGCATGCACGGCGGCATCCTTCCTATGCGAACCCCTGTGAGCATTAAACAAGCAAGAAACAGGTGGTCGCCCTTTGAGCGATTAGTAACGAGCTAGCCATCAGTTTTGCAAGCGCAAGAAGTCGAAACCGCCCGTGGAACAAAACCCAAACTACATACTACCACTCGCACGCCAACGCGCGAGCGGTAGTATATAGTGTAGGAGTTGACGGATGGTCTTGCCGCTGCCACCAGTTGTAAGGGTTGTAGGTCGTAGGGAGGAACTTCGGAGGACAGGACTAGGCGAGTAGGATTTATTTACAGATATTTGCATTAGTACAAGAGGTACATTCGACAGTCTAGCGTGGCTCCCAAATGGAGCACGCAAGACGAAGCATACAGCAAACGAGCACGATCACGAGCACACCCTAGCAGCTGACAAACAGCTGCTTATAAACACTCCGTGCTCCCTAGATCCCTAGGTGAGGGAGCCTTTGAGTGGGAGGGCTTACACACACACACGTAGGCATTGGTTTCACTGCGCCCACCGAGGTGAGGTGGGCTTCGCAGAACTCTGTGCTTATGTCTTGAAAGGCGCGTGGGGAGGTGCCGCCAATTACCTTCCCTCGGGAACTCCCCCGCTCACAACAGACCAGGTCGGCGGTGGCGGGTTCAGTAACAAAGCCTGGTTCGTCGAACTCATCTCGGCCTTTCCGCGACGGAAAGTCGCTGACGCGGCGTATTGTCCTCCACACACCGTAGACTTAGTGGCACCGTTCGACTAGAGGATGACGGTGGCTTCCCAGAAAGCACCAACCCTGCTGCTGCAGCTGGCTGAGAAACTTTGCATGTTGGCACCTCGGCAGGCCATTCCTAACAATAGACACACCGGAGCAAACTAGCTCTAAAACAAACCATGCAACGACAACCGAGGAAGGGAGGTGCGAGAAAAAAATTCCCTGTATTCCCACATAGTGGCAGCACATGCCAGAAAAGAAAAAGTTAGGAAATAGGTCCGCTTTTTTGACATACACATGGCGCTGTAAATATACAGCATTGACCATTTTGGGCTTTCCGCAGTGCTGTATATTTGTCATTGACCCTCAAAGGGTTAAAATCACAATTGAGAACATTTGTGTGCTTTTGTGTGCATTTGTGGTTCCACAAGCAAATGCATGAAATTCATGAAGCTAATAGAACTGATGCATTATTTTTCTGCACGAAAGTTGCACCGCTTCACTACTGCAAAAATAAATTCCCTACGGTAAACCAAACTGAACAGCAAGAACATTTGGAACCCACAAGTACGAAATATGGGTGAATTATCATGCTTGAAACTGTTTAATACATTAAATTCTGTACTTTCACTTCATTTTACCAAAGGATTATTCGGTTTTGTGGATGAAACAAGTTGCCGGCTGGTTAAAAAAAGTTTTATATACTTTTTATATAAAACTTCACCCCAAGTTAAGTAATGCAAGACATTGAAGTGCAATTGAATAATTTTAGCAACAAAGAAACAACCAGCCTAATTGTACGAACGAAGGAGTCCCTGCCGCTGTGCGCTTGAAAATACCGGTAAAAAATTTAGTCCAGGCCAGAGCTCACATGGAAGAACGATGATGCTCAACGCTATTTACGTTTATAATGACAAAAAAACAATAAACTTACTAATAAAGAGTACAATATCTAATTAGAAATGATAACCTTGTGCTCTGGTGTGGTGCCCTTCGTAGCTAACTGTTTAGCATTGGGACGTTCAAAAAAGCCCTACCATGTAATTGAATGGACGTGAGATATCTGCAAGACTTGCGAGATGAGATATCAAGCAGCATGCTAAAGCGTTATTCTCGAGTTATCCCCCAGGGGAGTCTGCGCAAGCAGGCGTTTGGTGTGTTGCGACACCACGTACCCGAGCACACGAGGGTCGGACCCTCCCGCGTGTAGCCGTGCGCGGCTTAGCCGTGTCTGGGGAAAAGGGAATCCTGGGGGTTGAGCCGATGCTGGGTGTTTGGACCTTTAAGGCCCCCCGGCGGAGGCAACACACCCCTTCGGCCTCTGCTTCACATAGACGGCACCTCCAGACTGACCCACCTGGAGGAAATCGGCAGTCGCCTTTTACTGTCTCTCTCTTCCTACAACCTTCGTCTTTCCCTTACTTTCCACCTTTCCTGTCTCCTTCTCTCTTCTATTTACTTCCTTCTTCTTGGCGGCAAGGGTTAACCCTGTGTGGCTATCCAACCTTGGGTACACCATATTTGGTTATAGTGGTGGCGTACGACTGGCGTCGTGCAGACTTGCATGCAAGCTCTGCCGTGTCCCCTCATTGGGCTCCGTAGTGGGCGGTCGGCACTGTTGCCGAATTTTTAAATATTTTCATGGAAACTTCTTTCCCCAAACTTCCTGATCGCCCTCACAAACGAGGGTGCACCGAAGATGTATTTCAGTTCTTTGGACACCAAATCCAGAATTTTCCCCGGTTCCATGTTATTCACTCTCACACAAGGAATGGTGAAATGTTTCGCACTGGTTTGTTTGGCTTTTCAAAGTCCTTGACTGATCTTTTTGGTCCAGGTTACAAGGTGTCCAGGATGGCAAGCGGTGACCTACTCTTGGAGCTCCGCGATTTGAAACAATATCAAAAACTACCGATACTAGTGTCATTTCGAGAGAACCGCATAACAGTAACCCCGCACCGTACAATGAACACCACCCGCGGTGTTGTGTCGGATGATGATTTGCTTGAGGTGACTGAAGCGGAGCTCCTGGAGGGCTTCAGCGAACAAAATGTGATCAATGTCAGAAAAATTAAGATGAGGCGAGAAGGTAAAGAGATTCAGACGAAGCACTTAATAATCACCTTTGGTTCAAGTGTCCTGCCTGAGTCAATCGAGGCCGGGTACATCAAGCTCCGTGTTAGGCCGTACGTGCTAAACCCACTCCGTTGTTTCAAATGCCAGCGCTTCGGCCACAGCTCGCAGAGCTGCCGCGGCCGCCAAACTTGTGCTAAATTCAGTGCCAAAAAACACACCACTGAAACTTGTGAGAACGCTCTCCACTGTGTCAACTGTGATGGCGAGCATGCCGCGTACTCGCGGTCCTGCCCGTCTTGGAAAAAAGAAAAAGAAATAGTGCCCATAAAAGTAAAAGAAAATATCACTTTCAAAGAGGCACGCAGGCGAGTTTCATACCTGCCCAAGAAAAGCTTTGCCGATGTGACGCGCCAGGGGGCAGCGACGCAAAGGCTTCCGGCGGCTGTCCGACCCACAGTCAGTGAGTCGGCAGTTACGCCATCTGCCCCTGCGGCGGTTGCAGCTAGTGCTGCTCCGTCAACCGAGGAGAAGGGACCACTGATCCCGAAGGTGGGCGCAGCCGAGGCTGCCTCAACCTCCCAGGTCCCTTCCAGCGCTGGCAACGGCCGGCGCAGCCAAATCCCCCAGGGGGCCCCATCTACCTCCGGGCTGGTGGGCGCAGGGGTCTTGCCCTCCAAGGCGGGACTCTCCCTGGTAACTTCTCGCTCGCAAGAGCACGTGTCCGGCGCCTCACAAGAGGCAATGGACACTACACCTATCCTCAAGGGGTGCGAGGCTCCCTCGAACGCTCCAGAAAGGGCAGAACCCCGGTTACAGGGCCTCGAAAGAGCTCTGTAATCTAAAGCATCACTTCCGTTTCCTTACACACAGCACCAATTTGCTTTTAAAATGGATGCACAAATTATTCAATGGACTGTCAGAGGCCTTCTTAGGAACCTCGATGATGTGCAAGAACTCATCCACAAACACAATCCAAAAATGCTGTGTCTACAGGAAACACACCTAAAACCACAACACACAAACTTTCTCCGACAGCATGTTACTTTTCGCAAAGATCGCGATGATGCAATCATCGGGCGGTGTTGCAATTGTAATTCAAAAGAACATAGCGTGTCAACATTTACAGCTACGAACAGCCCTTGAAGCAGTGGCGGTTCGAGTTGTGTTGCTGAACAAACTAACCACTATTTGCTCGCTTTATATACCCCCCCATTACAAACTTAGCAAACATGAATTTCAGACCTTTATAGATGAATTGCCAGAACCTTACATATATTGTTCTTGGGGATTTCAATGCACACAACTACCTGTGGGGCGACCCTCGTATAGATGCGCGAGGACGACTTGTTGAACAATTCCTTTTCTCTTCTGGTGCGTGCATTCTGAATAAGAAAGAACCCACATATTATGCAGAATCGCACGTAAGAATCAGAACAAAGCGTGGGGGTTGCTACGCGCTTCCCCCACTGCAGAAAATCTTGCCAACTTTAAAAAAGTAAAGTCCAAAGGTAGGAGAACCCGCCGACAGGCCAGAAGAGAAAGCTGGCAGAAGTATTTATCCAGTATTAACTCGTTTAGAGATGAGGCCAAAGTCTGGAACAGGGTAAATAGAATTAGAGGGCGACAAACATATTCACTCCCTCTAGTAAATACACAGGGCGATACACTGGAAGATCAGGCAGACTCACTTGGGGAACACTTTGAGAGCGTATCAAGTTCAAAACATTATTCGAAATCCTTTCTGAAATTTAAACAAATAGAAGAACGTAAGCCATTAACAAGAAAGTCGAGAGAATGAGCCTTACAACCGTCCTTTTAGTATTGCCGAATTGAGAGCTGCCCTGAGCGCGTGCAAGAGCTCCACACCAGGATCTGATAGAATCATGTATGAAATGCTCAAAAACTTACACAATGACACGCAAGTTACACTACTCACACTTTTCAACACCATCTGGGATGCAGGGTACCTTCCAACCGCATGGAAGGAAGCCATTGTGGTCCCTGTTTTGAAACAAGGCAAAGACCCTTCCTCACTGGCAAGTTACCGCCCGATAGCCCTCGCAAGTTGCATTTGTAAGGTCTTCGAAAAAATGATAAATCGGCGACTCATTCATTTCCTTGAACAGAGCAAAATGCTTGATCCTTATCAGTGCGGCTTCGGAGAAGGGCGCTCCACAACCGATCATCTTGTACGTGTTGAAGGGAATATCCGGGACGCATTTATACATAAACAGTTCTTCCTATCGATATTTCTCTATATGGAAAAGGCGTATGACACAACGTGGCGTTACGGAATCTTAAGAGACCTGTCAGAAATGGGCATCCACGGTAATATGCTTAATATTATAGAAAGCTATCTGTCAAATCGTACCTTCCCGGTAAAAGTCTGCAATGCACTCTCACGTCCTTTTACGCAAGAAACGGGTGTACCTCAAGGAGGCGTGCTCAGCTGCATGCTCTTCATCGTGAAGATGAACACGCTTCGTGCTTCATTACCACCCGGCATCTTTTACTCTGTCTACGTGGACGACATTCAAATATTAGCTTTCAAACCTTGTAACCTCGCAGTCTGCGAGAGACAGGTACAGCATGGCCTGAACAAAGTGTCAATGTGGGCAGACAGGAATGGATTTAAGATCAATCCTAACAAAAGCTCTTGTGTTCTTTTTACAAGAAAGAGAGGACTTATCCCAGATATTTGCATAGAACTGCGTGGACAACAGATACCTGTAAACAAAGAAGACAAATTTCTAGGTGTCATACTTGACTACACTCACTTTCGTTCCCCACATTAAACATCTTAAAGAAAAATGTCTAAAAACGATGAACATAATGAATCTTCTATCCCAGACTACATGGGGTAGTGACAGAAAGTGTCTATTGAAGCTCTAAAAGCCTCATTTCACGACTAGACTATGGTGCCGTGATTTATCACTCTGCCGCCCCGAGCGTGCTAAATATGCTAGACCCAGTCCACCACCTAGGAATCCGCCTGGCCACTGGCACTTTCAAAACGAGTCCCATACAAAGCTTACATGCAGAATTGAATGAGTAGTCACTTCATCTCCAAAGAACATACATCAGCCAAACATATTTTCTGAAAGTCCACTCTAATCCTCAACATCCTTGTTATACTACCGTTAACGAGATGACATATGCTACACTCTTTCATAATCGTCCATCTGTAAGACAGTCTTTCTCACTACGTGTGAGGGAGCTTAGTCATGAAATGCATGTCCCACTCCTCGAGCTTCGCCTAATGCATCCAGCCAAGCTGCTACCTCCTTGGGAGTGGCAGCTGATACAATGCGATATATAAATAAATCACAACTCCAGAAATCAGTTATATACACGGACTCCCTCAGTGTTGTGAAGGTCTTCATGTCTTTCTGTAATCAGAAAAATCCAGTATTTAATGAACTCTACTCCGCACTGTCTAAAGCATATATATCTAACCAACATGTGATTATATGCTGGGTGCCTGGACATAGGGGTATCGAGGGAAACATTCTAGCCGACCAGATGGCCACATCAACTTCATTTCATGCAGTTAATCCTAGTGCTTCGGTCCCTGTCACAGACCTGAAACCTTTCTTAAGAAGGAAACTACGAAACCACTGGCAACGCATGTGGGACGAAGAAATAAATAATAAACTGCATGTAATAAAGCCACAATTAGGTTTCTGGCCTCCTGTAACAAAATCCCGCCGGACAGATGTCCTATTCTGCAGTCTAAGAATAGGACACACTTTTGGCACACATAACTTTTTACTCACGGAAACGAGCCTCCAACCTGTGGTAGATGCGGGGAGAGGCTGACCGTCCTCCACGTCCTACTGGAGTGTTGGGAAGCTGAATCTGAAAGAAACATTTTCTCTTAGCGTACCGGCAACACATCCCCCTTCATCCTGTTATGTTACTTGGTCCAGAACCACTCTTTGACACCAACGCCGTCCTAGGTTTTTTGAAAGATGTTGTATTGCATGTTATTAGCCCCACACGTTCGTAGCGCTTCCTCTCTTCAGAGGATGACGCTGCGATAATTATTTTGAATAGCACAAGCCTCTAGGCCCTTGTGGTTCAAGGGCTCTGGCGAGGCAATAGTGCTGTAAGCAATTGAACATCTCGCATATTTTAAACAATGCATCATTCTTCTACGATAGATTTTAATGTTCATAGTATTCTTCATTAGACATCCCCATAATTTTATAGCACGTAGATTTTACGCACTTTACAGAGACTATTTTCAGGCCTCTTTACAGCCAAGTCACATCTTCACAGAACTCATTATCATCACCGCGAAATCACTAACACTGTCTTGGCGCTCTTTGGCCATATCTGGCCCTTGCGCCACTAAACCACACACATTCATTCATTCATTCTCGAATGATCACTTTTGGTATACTACAATTGCTTTTCTAAAATCTGATTTTGCGTAGCTTCTCACCACACACGTCCAAGCATATACAGCCAACAGTGGCCCTAGCACTGCTGCCTGAATACTGTCGGTCGTGTTAAAGTCGCTAAGGGAGGATGCGAGGCTGAAAAGTCAGCTTTTGAACCAACATGCCGAATTTTGTTAAAATGGCAGGAGGCTTTGTCTTCTTGTCGTTAGAATGCATAGCAAATTTTATTACCCTAGCACAAATAGAATGTCATGTATGTCCCATCGAATAAATTAGTGTTTAACCTTAAGAAAACTCTCATTTTAAAAATTATAAAGTCAGATGAAGTTTTTCTGAATAACTATCTTCTATATGCCCTATATTACAAGTTAGGTGCATCTTTTTCCAATTTCATGCCTCCTTCTTTAGAAACTGCATTTCTTGAAAACTATCTTTTTTCTTGTTTTGCTACTGTGATCCAGAATGTTTACCTTTTTCTTTATAGAAGCAGTTCAGAAATTCAAGGTGTCCATAGTCTTACTCCTCACAAATTTTCGGCCTAGAAACAATCTTGGAGACAGCATTCGCCTTTAGTTTCGAAACGATAGTTTTCCTAAAAGGGCCAATTAGCCAAAAAAGTGCAAACTAATCGAAATTTCTTAGCCATCCCAAAACTCTTGAATCTGTGGTTAAAGAGAGCCAATTTTCTCCTCTCCTGTTGCGCAGATAATAACCAAACTTGGCAAGGAGCTTCTTTATATGCTTAGAAATTCGAAACAAGCAAAATTAAAAAACACATATTTCCGACAAAAATTTTGATTTTAGCCCCATATCTCCCCAATATTGCCACTTGTTTAAGCACGCAGTGTTGAACTGTTGAGACCCAGCTTAACAGGTGTGGTGAGCCTGACGGGTTCTTTTGCCTTTGCCCTGCAGGCTGACCATGTGCCATACCGGAACTCTAAGCTGACGCACTTGCTGATGGACAGCCTGGGTGGCAATAGCAAGACATTGATGCTCCTCAACGTTTCGCCGCGTGAAGAGAATATTAATGAGACAATCAACTCGCTCCGCTTTGCCACCAAGGTAAGTACTGGTGTATCGACTGTTCAACTATGGATGGTCTCGGATGCCAGCTGCAATATAGGGCCTAAAATATTGTGGCTGCAAGATGGTTGCGGGTACACTACACCCTCAAATCTAATTCAACCGGTCCTTCCCCCGCAACTTCCAATGTACATTTTTTGTTGTCTAAAAGAATTATTGGCCTACATTCGAGTAAGCATGATATACTAGTGATGATTTTATTTTGCATGCTTAAAATTGAACTCTGTGGTTATGACACACAGCTACGCTGTTACAGGTTGTTTACCAACCAGGCAGTCGGGGAGTTTTTCATTTTATTGAGTAAAGTCATGGAGAATAATTGATTAAATTGCTGAAATCTGAAATTCTTGTAGCTTGGTTCTTCCGCAAAGTTCTTAGGTTGTCTGCAGCACTGCAATTGAGCTTTCCTGCAGGGTAATTCAGTTTTCAATCACCATATCGACATGCATAATTCTTTATCTGTATCCAGTGACCACATTTCACGTCCTAACAAATGCTAAACATTATGGCTCAGCACAGGATGCACTTGCGTGTATTCGAAGTTTCGCAAATGTTATCAAGGATTCTATCCATTATCTGTTGTCAACGAACCTTGTATAATCTGACTGTAGGCGTGTCAAAAAATTGTGTAGAAGTTTCTTGAAGGCATGTGGGCATCAGCGAATACACTGAAACTTTTGATGACTGACGTATAAAGGCCAACACGCTTGACCCGCAGATCAGATTTCGCTGATCGCAGACTATGTTCACCACTGTTGTTGTGCTTTAGCTTAGCCTGCTTTTTGTGGGCACAGGTTCGCCCAATGAAGGGCTTGTTTTGTCATTCAGTTTTGCTACTGTGTCCTGTGTGTCCTGTGCTACTGTGTCCTTGACCGTCACTACTATGTGACGATATTATAGGAATTGATTCGTAAATTATGTGTAGCAGTGGCTTCTGGCTCAACGTGAGTGCAAGCTTACCCTGTAGGATGCAAGCCAGCATGACCTCCTACCACAATACACTTATTTATACACAGGGCTTGCCGTACATGAAGCATCTTGTATGTTATGGTAAAATATGGTAGTGAAAGGGTGAACCTGGCACATAGGATACATGCTAACGACAAACCAAAGGCCTTTGTTCATCGAAGATCAGTATTATCTTTATTTTGATGAGTTGATGCTGCATAGCACCTGTGTTGTAGCCAATTGAAACATGTGGTTATTACAGACAGTTTTCATTTGTGTATCAAGTCCAGTGGGTCACGCTATCACACACTTGGGGCAAAAACATTCAGAGGCCATAGATAGAGGAAGCTGCTGGACGTAGCTCAGTACAGCTCAGAGCTGCCATGGCTGTGGCACTAATGCATACTGTTACACTGTTAAAGCCTGGTTGTAATAATGCATCTTCATTTGCTACTATAGGACAGCTATGCGGCATAAACCAAATCTGGCACTAAGAATGAAGCTTGTGCTGCACCACCGAAAAGGGACCATTAAAGAAATGCCCGTATACAGTATGAATTTCTGCTTCAAGTGTGCAGCACTTAAGTGGAAAATGCAATAAAAACTATGGGACAGTGCAGTGAAATTGAAATGTTCAGCACTCCTGCAGCGCTTCTGTGTAGGGAAAGAAGCTGTCAGCACATCAATTACAGTCGAACCCGTTTACAATGATCTCAGTTATGACGACCACATTTCAGTGCAATTACGATTTTCTGGCCATCCCTATGGAAACTGCTTCCAGATATACCAAAAATTTTTTCAATTGTTGTTCTCTGCAGCAAACACTACAAACCCGGTCGCATTATGAGGACACATACAAAGCATGACCAAACTGGGCACACGGCAGCACGTGCCCTGCTCCAGTCCAACCCTGACTATGATACGGCCTTTGAGATGAGCGAGCGAGCACCTAGAGTGGATTTTGGAAGCCACGAAGGTCATACATGGCCATGCGTTTTCAAAGCATGCCTCCTAGGCGGAGGCACGCTGCATACAAGCTGGAAGAGTGGGTGGAGAGAGAGGTATTTATGGTAGAAAAGCTGAGATGTCGGCCTGAATCAATGTTCTGACCTGCTACTCGGCGTTGGGGGAAGGGGAAAGGAAAAGGGTGTAGACAGAAGGAATACTGAAGACGTTGACTATGAGGATGAAGATGGCGGTGAAAATCTTGCACGCTCTAAGACTCTTCAAAGTCTCTTGTCCAGTCTGCTCTCATGCAAAAATTTGTTGAGCCTTCAGACTATCAGGCTGATGACGAGGATCAGGCGAAGGTACCATAGAATCTTTTCAGTTAATTGTCCAACGACAGTCTTTCACATGTTTGTTAGCAATTTTCTCTGTGCATCAAATCGTGGACAGATGCACAAGAGGTGCTCTGTCGTCTCAGGAATACCGCATTCCTCACAATTAGGATTGTCTGCCCAGCCAATGAGATGTAGGTAGTGCCGGGTAGAGGCCACAACTAGTCGTAATCTGTGCAGCAAGCTTGCATTACACCTTATCATGTTCGGTGGCATCCGTATTTTCATCTCTGGGTCGAGTTTGTGAAGGCGGTGATGACGACCTGGCGAGGCCCAATATACTGTAGTATTATCTCACAGGAGTCTGTACACCAGGATATTATTGTCTGCTAGTTATAATATGATGAACACTGGTGCAGCATTAATGTGGGCCATCTTTGCCTCCGCGTCGGTGAGCTCATTTCCATGTAAGCCACAGTGTCCCGGAATCCACTGAAACTTTATGCAAGGAGTGGGTGGAGGTGCTAGTTGCGTGGGTAGTGCATAATCACGGTTTGGAGCAATGTCAGGTGGAGGGCGAGGACAGCGCAGAGTCTCGGGCAGAGGCGTTTAATGAGAACCGAGGGACAGGCACGAAGAGACACCTAGAAGCCGTGGAACTGCAGATGGTAGCTGGTGGCAACACGGGGCTCCACAATGCTACAATGAAGTGATGCAGCAGACTTCGTGTGGGGCAGTGCAAGACGTAGTGGCAGCGAGCCTCTTTCCGCATGACAGTGGCATGTAGCGGGGTGAAGGGCCAGCTAGCGTGAACTGGAGGCGAACGATCTCATTGAAGAAGGGTGCTGGCGGTGGGAGACTCCAACATACTGAGGGTTGAGGAGGGTGTCTTAGCAAGAGTGAAAGCAGACTGGAGGCCTAGTCAGGGAGTGCATGGTGGATACAATGGCCAAAGCCCAGCAGGTGGTAGGGGACAACATGGAGGACAAAAACCTCATCATTATTCATGCTGGTCTCAACGATGTGCTGAAGGGAAGGAGCCATAACCTCAAGAGAAAGTTAAAGGTTCGGTTGCATAACCTCAGTGAGGCCACTGCAAAGGTGTATAGACCATATTGTCATGTGGTCGTGACGTTGTAGAACACTAGCAATACTGTGGAAGACAAAACTAACTTTTATTGGCCGAACCTGTGCCCACAAAAGCAGGCTACGCTCAAAGAACAACAATAGCGGCGAACACGGTCGGCGATCGTCGAAAATCTGATCAGCGGGTCAAGCACGTCCGCTTTTATACATCAGTCGTCGAATGTTCAAGAGTAATCGCTTGGACCCGCGTGCCTTCTACAAAGTTCTACATTATTCGCGTCGTGCACGGACATGATCAGATTACACAAGGCTCGGTCACAGACAGCGGATGGAAGCATCGATAACATTCCAGAAACTTCCGATACATGCAGAGGCGTCTTGCGCTGTACGATAACATTTGTTAGGCGGTGAAACATGTCACCCGATTAAGACAAACAAGTACACGTGTCAATATGCACAATCCCAGAGGTCCAGGGGCAGTCTAGCAGGATGGAAAGGTTGAGGCTAACCGTGTCATTAGGGCTGAGCCAACAACCTGGGTATGGAGTAATGGAAGTAAACTGGGACGTGTACAAGGCTGGCTCCCACCCTTTAGCACAGGATGGAATTCAATACAGTCGTGCCACAGGCAGGGGGCTAGGTAGTAGGATTGACCACCAAGCAGCAGCTTTATTTAGGGGTGACACAGAGCCCTGAGGCCACCAGTGAATACAAAGCTGAACCCGGAGAGGCACTGAAATCAAGGAACGTAGAGTCAGTAGGAGAAGAAATAGGTGTAAGCATCAGTGCTAAGGTAATTCAGACATTAACGTGCAAAGTGGCAGGAAATAGGCTAAAGGAAAAGAAAATAGAGAGCAGCTAAAGCAGGAGTTGGTGGTATGCGGGCCTATGAAGATGCGTCTTGGGGACATGGAGCAACTGCCCTGTGAACCTGACTATGCATGGGAGTATTGCAATAGAACAGAGGGCAGCAGAAAGGGGGTAATTGGGGTTTTCATTAATAAAAGTATGAATTGGCAACGGGTCAAACAGGAATGCAAGGAACATTTATGGCTAAAAAGGAAAGTGCCAGGGGAGCAGACACTCCTTGGTTATGTATACCTGTGGACAGTAGCAAATGCCAAAGAGGAAAACAATAAAATGGTAGAATGCATAGCAAGTAACATTAATGAGCTAGGTGGAGGGTGCTAGATAATTACACTAGGTGACATGAATGCGCACATAAGACATGGACGGGTATACGGGCTCAACAGGCAACATGCTGCTGGATATTTGTGAAAAGCATTACTTAGCTGTATGTATAAGTACTGAGAAGTGTGAAGGGCACATAACCTGGGAAGTAGGAAGCCTGCAGTCGATTGAATATGCGCTAATGTCACATAGGATGTATGATAGGCTAGGGGTAATAAACATTGATGAATATGGCTTAAGAAGTATAGGTAGTGATCATAAGCATGTCAAGCTGAGTTTTGGAAGAGAAACGAATGTAGGAAAGACAGGATGAATGAGACGGCATTTTTTTTACTCGGGAAAGCAACGGGAAATAGGAACCAAACAAATTGAGGAAGCAATTTCTGAGGGGACTAAAGCAGAGTGGACATACACAAATTTAACAGGACTATTTGAGCTAGAGTTTGTAAAGGTACGAGTCAGGCCTGAAGGGAAAACAACACTAACCCAAGAGCTAGTGGAATGAGGAGGTTAAGAAAGGCATAGAGAAATGTCGGATAGCCTCCAGGAAACAGATACTCTAATCAGAGAGGTGAATCAGAAGCTGGTGTAGATGGAAAATGGGATAACTTCTTAAACTGTAGAAGGGAAGCATCACTTTAATCAATGAGAAGGTGAAGAGAAAGGGGACCGAATGTATGTCAGAAGTAAAGAAGGGATAGAAAAGCAGCTAGAAAATTTTGGAAACAGCTGAACTCCTCGAGTAATAAGACTAGCTTAGAACAGAGGTTTATAGTTTCAGCACAAGATGGTTGGCTAGAGGGGGATGAGGCAATAGAACATACATGGTGTTTTTTTTATAGCTGCACCAAATTTTGAAAAATTGCCTGTGGCAGATTAGTTTTAATCCTTGATCTATATTGCTCAATCAGGTGGCCATTACTTCTCAGAGAAATCAAAATACTTAAATAATTAACTTAATTATGTTAACTTTTTAAATATTAACATTGCGGCCACTATTTCAATCTATGAATTATAGCCGGTGAATTTCGCCAGGCATATTCACTTGGAACGAATTTTAAGGACTGCACCAGTTCCGAGATAATTTTCGAAGTGTCAGATGAAATTCATTAACGTTCCAGTTACTTTTTTTTAAGAAGACACTTTTATCCATTGAAGCACAAAAGTAACTGGAACATCAATGCATTTCATTGGACACTTGGAAAATGAATACAGTTAAACCTCAATATAACAAAGTATGTAAAATTGGCAATTTGCTTTGTTATATCAAAAATGCATTGTATTGAAATTCAACCTCTTATGTAAATAAGTAGTCGCCAATCCTCTTTCGATCTATGTCGGTGGTGACTATTTGGAAAATAGTGCAAGATCTACATTTCATGGTGTCATGGTGTTTTTTCTTTTTTTTGTTTTTTTTTGGCAGTAAAGTTTTCGTGGGAAAATAAATGACGAAACTTGCTTTCGGAATGCCCCTCGTATCTACAAAAAGCTTCTGTGCTCTTCAAATTAGGCGTAATTAAAAAAATTATTACACATTCTTTTTCCTTGCATTGTGAAATTTTAATGACAATAAAGTAGATAAACATTTTGTCTGCCAGAAATATTTTCTGGGTGCACTTCACTAAGCGTGGTAGTTAACCACAGTTTGAATATAAATTGGTTGGTTCGACTTCATGGCTAATGCATCTGGTTAAACAACCAGTTTGCAATTTTATTCAAAAGTAACAAGCAATATTTCATCTGACATTGAAAAGTGGTTTCTTGACTATGGTCACTGGTTGCTGACTTTTTCAAGGAAGCCTCTGCAATCTAAATTGACATTTTTGCTTGATTAGTGTTTTTTCTTTACACTCATTGCACTAATACGTTTAGATTTTATCCCAACATAAATAAGTGCCCCATAGAGCTTCACCATAATGGTAATCAGTTTCAGATGCCCTGTAAGATTTTGATCTGGTGGGGAAAACATAAACCTAGTTTGAGCTTTTTTATTCCAAATCCACCATTAGCCCTTTCGATTGGTCAGAAAATTCTTTCACTGCTTGCAAAAGGCTTTAGATTGACTATTCACAAAGGGCTAATGGCGAATTTAGCATAAAGACAGATTGAACTAGTTTCACTTTATTCCAGCCTTCATTATGTTGGACACTATCTGCTCGTGTAACATTGCAACCTAGCCAAATAATCTTAAGCACATTTGGCCACAGAAGTTTCAGAATTTAGAAATCAAAAGCTCTGTTTTTTGTGGTCTTGGTGCCCAGCACAAGTACACAGGCTGAAAATAGGCATTTTTGATGAGAGGTGACGTGCAATCCGCCTTTTTCACGGCCTGACGGCGCATGCGCCCTGCCCTAGCGGATTAGTCGCGAGACGTTCTGGAAGGGACGCGGTTCTTGCGCGCGCGGGCAGATATCGGAGGAAAGTCCGAAAAAAAAAGCGCACGGATGCGCACAAGCAAACGCTTGTGCCGTGTACCTCGTTGAAACTCTACTGGTAGCTCGACACTGGTGCAGTGCCGAAAAAGTGTGTAGCGTAAGACTACAACTCCACTTTAAAACAGAAAATGGCCAGGGCTTCGTCCGGACTGTGCCATGAATGACGTTGTTGCTGCCTTGCATTGACGGCTGTCAAATTTATAAATAAACCCCTACCTTGCACTTGGGCGGCACTTCAAAAACATGCTGCTGATGCAGTCTTGCACTGTCGGCTCACTCTTGCTGGTGGTAGCAGCGCATGCCTGACTACATACTCGTTTAAGGCGTCATAACCAACCCGCCGTGGTTGCTCAGTAGCTATGGTGTTGGGCTGCTGGGCATGAGGTCACGGGATCGAATCCCGGCCACGGCGGCCACATTTCGATGGGGGCGAAATGTGAAAACACCCGTGTACTTAGATTTAGGCACACATTAAAGAACCCCAGGTGGTCAAAATTTCTGGAGTCTTCCACTACGGCGTGCCTCATAATCAGAAAGTGGTTTTGGCATGTAAATCCCCATAATTTAATTTTTTTTAAGGCGTAAAACTGGGTCGATACGAGACCGACAAGACGCTGACGCCGACGATTGGCCGACTATTCAGCACTTTGTCACTGAGACCATTTGATCATAATAGGCTGACAGTGACTCAACCAACGGGTGCGAGTTGTCATATAGCGCGACGGGCTTTCTTGTCGACAAAGGGACCGACAAAATCGGCGTGCAGACTGTGATCGCTCGACCGACCCCTATGCAACAGCCGTTGAACTGACAACACGATAGCTGGAGCTCATTCACTTGTAAATATAATTATTCGCACTCAAAATGCGTCGACATGCCTTTGAAGTTTAAATGCACAAGCTTCAGTCCTCTCAAGCCGTGCACATGAAGTTTGAGCCAGTATTGATCCTGTTTAGCAAAGGTTGGGTTATGCCTGACCTCGTCGAGTTCGTGCACCCGCTACCAATGGACCTGAACTTTAAAGATAAGCATTCAAGACGAAGCAAACCGCTCTTAATGTTCAGTTGTGGCTCTATAGTGATTTTATAACTACTCTTCACTTCGTACGGCACGTACACAGTAAGTGGCAAGCGGCGAAACAGTGCGGTGCCAGCATCTTGTATTTTGGTCCCGATTCCCGAACGCTGCAGGTCTCATTCCTGTAGATGCTGTGTCTGTATGTGTTAGTGTGCTGACACATCTCTTAATTCCACAGAAGCACTGTTTACCTCTGTGTCAAACGGGAAAGAAGAGACAGTACATTCGGTGCAGCAGCATAAACTCGCTCAGTAACCAACGGTGTCAGCAATGGCATCCGCATTATCTTGAGAAAACTACACGGCATATATGTGGGGGCTAGTGCTGAGCACAGTTTTCTCTAATCATACTTTATGGCACGCGCAAACTGTAAGTATGATGAAGTTAAAGAAAAGCGAGAATCAGTAGTAACAGCCTGTAATATATTTGTGTCTGGATCACAGTTGTTTAAGTGGCTCGGCCGCTCATATTGACTCGTCTTGAGGAGGAATGACAAGGCTCATATGTACATACTTGCCAACTGTCCCGATTCGCCCGGGAGACTCCCAATTTTTTACTGAACTTTCCAATTGTACGATCACTGTCTTATATGTCCCAAAAAGTTGTCTCTGTTCGCGCAATAATCGTTTTTGTGAAACCAGCACTGCGGAATCTAAAGCCACATCGTAATAGTCAGCATCACCAACAACGGCCGCACTAGCACCATTGGTATCAACTAAGCAGCTGACGACTGTGCCTAGTAAGCCAACCAAAACCAGAGCGAATGTAGCTCTTGCATTTCATGCAGGTCTTCCTCCATGGTGCATCTTGTTGCTGCTGCTTGTGTGTATGATTAGTGTTGGCGAGGCCGTTTGTGCGGTGCTCCGTGTGAAGTTACAATCCTTGTGTGCTTGATGCCATGGCACTATCAAAGCCCCAAAAAAGGTATTTGCAGGAGATTTCGTGATCTTATACTTCTGAATTTCCATGCTTTTTGACATCAAGAACATTATGAACATTATGCATTTTGTACAACATGTGGATGCGATGTCGGCACACGGTGGCAAAGGCGACTTGAAATTGCACGTTTCCACAGCGAAGCATCAAAGCTATGTTCGCACCGCTGAGCAGCAAGACAACATAGTGAACTTTCTCCGGAACAACTGCGACGACAGTGTCGTACGTGTGGAGTGCCTGTTTATGGGATTCCTCGTCGAACACAACCTACCCCTTAGAGTCAGCGACTACGTTGGGCTTCTTCTACGGCAAATATTTCCGAAATGTGACGAGGCGAAGCGTCATGGATGTGGACGCCACTCTGAAATGCAACTCGGAAAAATGCGGAGGTGGCCAACCTGAAATTCATTTAACAGGCATCGCTCTCAAGTCTTCATTTCTCTGTTCAGTTTCCGTCAGCTGCAGCCCCGAGATTCCAATGATCTGCTGAAGACGTTTAAGATGCTCTCGAGGCTGAATTTGCTACACTGCAGGTGTACAGTCTTCAAGAGCATATTCTGAATGAAGGTGGGCGCGCAGTGGTCTGTGGTTGGAAAAAAGGAAAAACACTGATGTACTGTATTTACTCGCATAATGATCGCACTTTTTTGACAGAAAAATTGACACAAATTCAGGGGTGCGATCATTACGCGGGTTAAATCTCCCGCGAAAAAAAAAAATTTTTCTTACCGCGTTTGCTGCGGGATGCGAGATTGCGGGTGCGGGACACCAAAACAAAAATGGCGGCTGGCAGAGCAAGCCGAACGCGCCGAACGCGATTTTTTTTTCTTCTCGCGAGTACATTACGTGTATTGAAACAGTTTCTTCCGTATCAGTGATGAATAATATCGTTAATATCGGCAAGTTTGCGGCAATAACGTAGCCATGTCCACTTTGAGGGGACAGAAACAGGTGGGCGCGCTTAGCTTGCAGTGACATAGAAATGCATGGCCGACGTGCTGCGGAAACTGAGTCATCTGTCTTCACTACTATCCTAATACGGCACGTTTCCGCTAAGGGTGCGCAAATATCTTAGCTGTGTTACAAGCGTCGGCGTATGAATAGGGTACACTTTTAACGTGTCAGAGTAAACGTGGCTACTATCATTGCCGCGCGCGATTTGTTGCGTGCTCACGAGTGCAGATGAAAAGGATCGAAATGCGCCTTGTTTTTGTTGACATCAACCATTATAAAGCCAGCCCATAATAGAGGCAAGTTTGGTTGTACCTCATTTTGTCATGGAAGTGCGGAAAGTGATGACAGTAATGAAATGAGGCATCTACTTAAGAATGTTTGGTGCGTGCAGGCCAATTGGCTTGTCTTGAAGAGTCGTTCGCGTAGCATTCGACAGATGGTAAGCGCGATCATTATTAGCTAGACTTAGCACACGACATATCGCTGCGGCAAGTTCGGGGTGCGATCATTACGCGAGTGCGATCATTATGCGAGTAAATACGGTAAAACATGTTTCATCGAGTTGCTAAGGTGATGCTCGATTTACTCGCAATACCGCATAGCAAGGCAGTGTGTGAGATGATTTTAGCCTAGCGCGAGAAATTAGGACTGATTTCTGCTCATCAATGTACAACTCAACCCTCCACCACCTACTGCTAGTGAAAGGCCGTCAGTCTAGACCATGTTTTGAGCAAAGCTACTCCCACCGACAAATTTTTGTAGTGAGCAAAGTCTGCTATTGCAAGGTCCCTGCAAAAAGACTCATCGAACACTGCCTGAAAGTTTGACCCCCCGGTCCCACTGGAAATTGAAACAGTGAATGCAACCCCCCTCCCCGTTGGCGCGCATAAAAAGTCTCCCGATTTATCTCGCCAGGTTGGCTGGTATGTATGTGCAGATATGTATGTTTCGCTACGCTCTGAGATTATTTCACATCAGCGATGCGCTGTTTTTACAATATCCAAAGCTATAGCTGCGATCTAAAGCTGTAGATATAGATGTAAACAAATGCACTGCTTTGGCAAATCCAACGTGGAAGGCTGCGCTCAAAGGCTTCTTGAATATGCAAAATGTTTAGTGAATGTCTAAAAAGTATACAAAAAGCGATGTGCAAGCACTTACATGAGCGACAACGAACTCCAAGGCAGCGTGTCGGCAGACGGAACTCTGCATGCCTTTACTGGCCGCACTGTTACCACAACAGCGCACTTGGGCCTATTGACCCAGCATAGTCAATGGGTGAACGGCATGCTGCTCCGGAGAAATCATTAATAATTAATCGCAACCCATGAAACGTGCAACTAACGAATACTCAACATGGGCGCAGGTACACAAATCAATCGACGAAATCCCCAGCACCCTTCCAAAACGTTTCCAGCGGCGTTTGTCAGAGGGCAGCACAGAAACACGAAAGAGGCAGATTGATGCATTGACTACCTTAAGTAATGCGAAGACAGATGCTGCCACTAATTGAGTCACCACTGGGAATATCATTGGGGTTAAGCGCATGTGTAATCACCGGCGAAGTCGGAATTATCTGGCAAAGGCCAATTTCAGGATCAAGATGAGCTTGTGCCCATTGGTGGGCAGCCTGGACCATCGTTTGGGATCAGGTGGACGAAAAAAATTATCCAGTGTCTAATTACTGGAATTCTGTTCTACTTGGATTTATCTTGCTGGAAGTTGCAAGTGTAAGCTAAATTTCCCCCGAAGTTTTGTTTCTTCTGGATTGCCCAATTTATTGGACATCAAAAAATTGTATTAAAAAAACAGGTGCATTTTCTTTTTAGTCCTGGAATTTTTACTGTGAAAGTTGTTGGAAAGTCTGGGAATTTACAAATACAAGTTTGCTAGACATCTTCTCTTAGATGCTCCTTTTGCTTTCTGCAACTGTTTGTCATAGCATTGTATTTTGTTGGAGTTTGTGATTGGCATCTGTAGAAAGTGTGGTCATTTTTTTAAAAAATACATTGTGCATGACAAAAGAATTAATGCACTTTTTTTCTGCTTACAGGTAAACCAGTGTCATATCGGGACTGCAAGGAAAAACTTGTAAAAAAAGAACCAACAAGGCGGTCAAGATAAACATGAGCAAATTGCTGCAGCCCCAACCTTCATTACTTGCTTTTAAATTTTGTAACTTCATGCTCTGCATCATGAATTTTAACAGCCTTTCTAACTTTTATAACTTGATGCTCTGCATCATGAATTTTAATGATTGCATACTGCTTTTTAATGACAATGCAATAATTTGCACATATTTCAAAAAATTGTGATGTGCACTGCCATGATTCAAAAATCTGGCGCTCGAAATGGGGTGTGTGCACTTTGCATTTAATAGCTTCGTTCATATCAGATTTGTGTTTAGCATGGAAAGGAATACATTGCCTGCCACCTAGCGTGTGACATTGCTGAGCAGCTTGGCAGCACGCAATTTACCGTTAACTTGTAGCTCAAGCCCATGGGGAAAGTGTCTGTAAATGATGACTGCGTGACAAGTAGATATAATGTGGTAATGGATAATACCCTGGTTAGCCGTTCATGACGTCTTGCTATTACAGAACTATTATGTACAGTTTGTCTTTGCTTTATTTTTGCCCGTGTTTTATAGGCATGCAAGCATTCAAATTGCTGCTGTCTCACGGGCTGCAAGATATCCAGGCTTTTGCATTTCATGAGGGCATGAACAGCGACTTGTCATGTACAATGTAAAATTCCTCGAAGTATGTGTTTTAGCATGGTATACATGTTATACTGACAATAACATAAATCCTTTTGCTGTGACACTGCACAATAGCCTGAAAGTGGGTTGCAAAGTGGCACACCTTACTGGCCTCTTCTTTGGGCACAACAGCTGGCAGTTTGTGTTCCATTTTGGTTGTCGGGCCACGTTGGCGATTTCCCACAAATGTGTCATGCGAACATCTTGTGTCATTTGTAGAAGCTTAGATCTGCCCTCCAATGGCACAGGGGCTGCTGCCCCTTTGTGAAGAATTTTTTACCTTTGTTTTATCATGGAAAAATTTTAATGTGAACTGGATTAAAACTTCCTGGCCTAGTTCGCTGCGTGGCTAATTATGCACTCCACATTATGCATCTCTGTAGGGCAGATAATTAGCCACAGGGCGAACTAGGCCTGTAAGTTATTGACCGGATGAAAATTGTGCAGAAGATGGCGCGGTTACCGCTTCATGTTAGTGACCGCATGTGACATTGAAGTGCAAAAAGGCAGACCAGCATGCATCAGCGCCAACTTCGAACAAAATTTCATTGAGCTAAACAACGCAGTTGTATACACGATTGCCACTACAAATGTGAAAAAAAAAAGCAACCATCAAAACATGCGCAACTTGACACTACTGCACGACGCATGAAGCATTCATACCCAAGAACACCGACTCATTTCGCAGTATGGGCGATAGTTGCCATGCTAACGTGCATACAGTGCATACGTTGAATTCTTGTGGCCAGTTTGGTTTCACTTGTGCATTTGCATGTATTTTGCCTTAAACCTTTGTGCTGTTGTGATTGCTCTTTATTTGCTTGTTTTGAGGAGTGTATTTTAAAGGTGCCATTAGTGGTTATTGTGGAGACTTCGAAGATGCACTTGTCACATATTTTTATTACTTCAAGTCGTAAAATAATTACTGTACTTCCATCTGGATCGAAACCATGTAATACCATTCTTACTTGGTGCTGGCAGCATGGCTTCCAATCGCTACAGCACTGTACATTTCTTGCCTTGGTTCGTCTTCGTTTGTAAGCATCAGTGTTGGCATTTCCATGAATTTTTCTGCTGGAATGTTCAGAATACTGTAGATTTTCGTTTGAAAGCTGCATGCCACTGAGTTTGTTCAGGATAACTTTGAATTTTTGCTATTTAAATAAAATGTAAAGAAACTGAGCAAATGGAATGTGTGCAAATTCTTTATCTGCCAAACATTAAATGGCAATATAGTGACTTAACAACATTTAGCCATCCTTGTCACTGTTGTTGCGTTACTGCACAAACGATGGCAAAGTAGCTGTCTGTTTAAATACACTAGAATCTGGCAATTAAAACTCCCAGGAGACGAAGTTTGAAAAAACCAAGAGATACTCCCGGGGCTATTCTTTTTCGGAAATACTACAGTTTCGTGCTATTTTGAATGACTTGTTGCATACCACATCTACAGTGCAGTGCATCGAACAGTGCAGTGATTGCAAAAAAGTTCGAAGCCAGAATTTGATAAAGAAAATCGCCTAAAAGAACGGGTCAAGAACTTCTGCAAATGAATAAAGGCACAGTAAATACTCACTAGAAGCTTTACACAAAGTATTTATTTGGCTGAAAGTACTGCAGCACTGTAGTCTGCTTCATATGGCCAGCTGCACGGTTAAACACTGAGTCATCAACATAGTCTAAACGATCCACAAGCGATAGGCCGGTGCCCTCTATTGAGCCACAGTAGCGGCTGAGAAGGGCCAAAGCTGCACGAGACGTTCATTTGAGGGATCTCCACTCGTTTGTGCGCAGGCGCGAGTAAGAGCGGGTGCGAGAGAAAATCTGGGGGCTTCTGCTCCTTCACTCTTGGTAAAGTTAACACCTTTTGGGGCGTATCTTGTCCCACAACAATAATCGTCATCTGTTTTGCCCGCGTTTCCTTTCTTTAACGCTGCGAGCCCGGTGCTTCCCAGTCAGGAACGGCGTGCGCGTTATCAGTGTGACGCAGCATTCTCGACAGGAAAGTAGCGAACGCCGAGTTTTGAAGAAAGGAAACGCGAGCAAGGCAGATGACGATTATAGTTGTGGGACAAATACGCACCCCAAAGGGTGCAACCGTTTTAAGAGTGTTGAATATTGGGGGCGAGCACCACCACTGGAAAAGCTGGCGCCACCGTCGGCGTGACGTGGCATGAGGGATCATGTGGACACAGCGGCCGCGTTGTCTGCTTCGGAGACGTCGAAGCGAGCTGAAAACTAAAGTTTAAAGTCCTACCTGCGCTGCGGTTCTGATTAAGTGGTGAGGCTTTCCCGCCTTGGGTGTCTGCTTGACATTTGAAATCACCATAATAGGTAGTGGCTGCCTTTGGAGGCGTGCAGCATGGTGGGCTACAGCTCGGTGCTGCAGTGCCGGACGTACGCAACGAAGCCTGGTGTCAGCCTTATTCACACGTAGCCGCAGGACAAGAACCTCCATGAAGCTTGGCTCGCGAAACTTAGAACCGGCAAACATCGGCTACAACTCGGGTATGCAGCAAGCACAGACGCGAGGAATGTTTGTTACGATGCCGAGACTGCGATGTTAGGTGAGTAGCAGAAAACGCGCACTGAGACGTTCGCCCGCGCTCCCTGCACGGCTAATGTCACGACGGTTTGGTCTATGAACTTGTTGATGCTAGACGCTGGCAAGTTCACTGGAATGAAAAGGGAGTGGTAAGAAGTACATTAAATGAAGGTATGACACATGGTTATGAATTAACGCACTGGATTATGAAAATGTGCGAAATGGCCCGCTGACAGCAAACAGTGCGACGCAACTTTAGAAATAATGTCACGTGGTGGTGACGTTGAAGAACACAGTAGCAATACTGTGAACGACAAAACTAACTTTTATTGGGCGAACCTGTGCCCACAAAACAGGCTACACATACAGCACAACGATAGCGGCGAACACTGTCGGCGATCGTCGAAAATCTGATCAGCGGGTCAAGCGCGTCGGCTTTTATACAGCAGTCGTCGAATGTTCCAGACTAATCGTTCGGACCCGCGTGCCTTCCACAAAGTTCTACACCACTCGCGTCACGCAATGAAATCGGATAACACAAGGTTCGGCGACAACAGGCAGCCGGGTAGAAGCATCGATAACTTTCCAGAAACTTCGGATACATGCAGGCGCGTCCCGCGCTGTGCGACAACATTGTTAGGCGGCGAAACGTGGTCGCCCGATAAAGATAAGCACACGTGTCAATACCCCCCTCTTAAAAAGCATCGACCCGATGCTGCAAACAAACGAAAGTAATAAAGATAAGCACTCGTAGCAAAGAAAACAACAAAATAAAGTTTGTCAGCGTCCGTAAAATGGTTTAAGACGCACCACGTGGATCACTTCAGATTGTGCGCGGCGCCATTGTTAATGTGAAATGCCGTCTGGCATGACCTCAGTCCAGTGCGCCAATACGCCGGATGACTTTGTAGGGTCCGTAATAGTGTCGCAATAGTTTCTCACTCAGTCCTCGTCGGCGTATCGGTGTCCAAACCCAAACACGGTCGCCGGGCTTGTACTCGACGAAGCGTCGTCGGAGGTTGTAGTGTCGGCTGTCGGTCCTCTGTTGGTTCTTGATCCGTAGGCGGGCGAGCTGTCGGGCTTCTTCGGCGCGCTGGAGATAGCTAGCGACGTCAACATTCTCTTCGTCAGGGACGTGGGGCAGCATGGCGTCGAGCGTCGTCGTCGGGTTCCTGCCGTAAACCAGCGTAAACGGCATGATCTGTGTTGTTTCTGGCACAGCCGTGTTGTAAGCGAAGGTTAAATACGGCAGGACCGCATCCCACGTCTTGTGCTCGACGTCGACGTACATTGCTAGCATGTCGGCGAGGGTCTTGTTCAGGCGCTCCGTGAGACCATTCATCTGCGGATGGTAGGCAGTTGTCCTCCTGGGACTTGTATGGCTGTACTGCAAAATGGCTTGGGTGAGCTCTGCTGTAAAAGCCGTTCCTCTGTCGGTGATGAGGACTTCTGGGGCAACACGTCGCAGCAGGATGTTCTCGACGAAAAATTTCGCCACTTCGGCTGCGCTGCCTTTTGGTAGAGCTTTAGTTTCAGGAAAGCGGGTGAGATAGTCCGTCGCCACGACAATCCACTTATTCCCGGATGTTGACGTCGGAAACGGCCCCAACAAATCCATCCCAATCTGCTCGAATGGTCGACGAGGAGGTTCAATCGGCTGTAGTAATCCTGCTGGCCTTGTCGGTGGTGTCTTGCGTCGTTGACAGTCTCAGCATGTCTTGACGTAACGGGCGACGTCGGCGGTCAGACGCGGCCAGTAATACCTTTCCTGTATCCTCGACGGCGTCCGGGAGAATCTGAGGTGCCCAGCGGTTGGATCGTCGTGTAGGGCGTGCAGCATTTCTGGACGCAGCGCTGACGGTACAACAAGAAGGTAGCTGGCGTGGACTGGTGAGAAGTTCTTCTTCATGTGCAGGTTGTTTTGTAGCGTGAACGAAGGCAACCCGCGCTTAAATGCCCTAGGGACAACGTCGGTGTTCCCTTCCAAATACTCGACGACGCCTTTTAGCTCCGGGTCTGCTCGTTGCTGTTTAGTGAAGTCTTCTGCGCTTATTATTCCAAGGAAGGCGTCGTCGTCCTCGTCGTCTTGGGGCGGGGGATCGATGGGGGCGCGTGATCAGCAGTCGGCGTCGGAGTGTTTTCTTCCGGACTTGTATATTACTGTGACGTCATATTCTTGCAGTCTGAGGCTCCACCGCGCCAGCCGTCCTGAAGGGTCC
This sequence comes from Dermacentor variabilis, assembly GCF_050947875.1. Lineage (NCBI taxonomy): Eukaryota > Metazoa > Arthropoda > Arachnida > Ixodida > Ixodidae > Dermacentor > Dermacentor variabilis. The sequence continues at coordinate 39,943,707 of NC_134573.1, read as the reverse complement.
TTTAAGTTAGCTAGCCAACACAACGCGTGATGGTCACTGATGACTTTGAATGGCCTCCCATAGAGGTAAAGGCGGAATTTAGCCCCCGCTAGTAACAGCGAAAAATGTAGACAAGAGACGAGACAAGAAGGCACCACAAGCACTGTCTCGCCTTGTCTACTTGTCTTCTTGTCTACTGCCTTCTTGTCTCGTCTCCTGTCTACATTTTGCGCTGTTACTAGCAGGATGGAAAACCAACAAGCCCAAGCTGCTATTCTAGGGAATTTAGCTGTAGCCCAAATGATGGCGAGGCATTCCTTTTCAGTCGTAGTATAATTGCTTTCCGCTTTTGACAGCGACCGGCTAGCATACGAGATCACCCGTTCAAGTCCTTCTTTTCTCTGGTCTAGGACGTCACCGAGGCCTAGGCTACTGGCGTCAGTGTGGATTTCAGTATCGGCGTCCTCGTCGAAGTGTGCAAGTACCGGCAGCGACTGCATGCGTCGTTTGAGTTCTTGAAATGCCTTGGCCTGCGGTGTTTCCCACTTGAACTCGACATCACATTTGGTTAGATGTGTTAGTGGCTCCGTGATGCGTGAAAAGTCCTTAACAACGCCTATAGTAGGCACACATGCCAAGGAATCTGCGCACTGCCTTCTTGTCGGTTTGCTGCGGGAATTTTGCGATGGCAGCTGTCTTCTGTGGGTGGGGGCGTACTCCTGATTTGCTGATGACGTGGCCTAGGAACAAAAGCTCATCGTCCAAAAAAAAAACGTCCAAGAATTTAGAAGAAAAAAAGCTATTCATTCGTCGCGAGGGCACATCACAGTTGCCGTAGGCATCGAAGTCCCTTGTTGAAATGAAATTGAGTTTGAACAGCTCTGATAACGTCCACACAACAATGGTTGCTTCTGGACTGGAAAATGCTCATATGCTGCGGCCTAAAGCTCACAGCACGGTGCGAAAACGCTCTCAGTGAAATCTAAACATTGTGCGCGGACATGCATGCAGACGCGCAGTCGGTCGCCGCAAACCTGTGTGATCGTTGCATGCATTGGGGCTTAGTTCTGTTATGCGTTATTTGGTTTTACAGGTTTTACAGACCGCCCACAGTAAAATCACGTTTCACATAGTTTGCGTTTGCCGACCTTTCAGGCAAGAAGCCGGTTCGGGAGACTCCGTCGCGGCGACCGCGCGCAGTGGCTTTTACTGTACGTATTCGGTAAAGAGATAGCGTCTGTAAACGATTCTGTGCTTTCAGTCTGCCCAAGATTATTATTTCGACAGTAATAAAGTTCCCTCGTTTTGAGAGTACTTACAGAAATGTACAGAAGGGCTGCTGCGCGGTGTTTTTATTAAGTGCCGTAAGCCAAACCTGTGAGGAGCGCTCCGCGTGATCCCTCATACTGCGCATGGGAGGCGGTTCGGACAGATGGCGACTCCTTAAGTCCTCGCCGCCAATAGACGTCATACTCTGGTGTTTCGCAAGACGTGTAGCACCACCTGCCGGTACGAAGAGGCAGTAATTGAGTAGTGCGAAGCCCGACTCCCTTGCTAAGTTGCCTATATGACTAGCGACTGCGAAACAACGATTTAAATAGATTTTGGTCCATGTTGCGAGCATTTTGCGCATTTAACACCCAGACAGAGAGCTGTGAATTTCTCCGCTAATCGGACGCGCCGGCGAACTGCCATAAAGCGCTTGTTGGCTCACTCGTCAGACTGATGGCGGAAACGACGGCAACCTGCATAGCTCTGCGCGCTACGAAGAAACGCCGCAATCGACGCTACTGCTGTGTTGTAAATTGCCATGAACGTGAAGGACTCAATAACAACGTTCAGTTTTGCCGTTTTCCATCACGATCATATGAAGGGGAAAGGCGAGAGCGCTGGATACGGGCCAATCAACGTGTTAGGTAATCGAATTAATTGCTTTCTCCACAACACAGCGGCTCGCATGAGAAAGTGTGATAATGTTGTACTGTTGAAATTGTGCTGCGTAGCTCTGACGGAGGACCGTGGCAACCAAGCGAAAACTCAAGAATCTACAGCGTCCACTTCGTTGGCAACAGAAAAAAACAATGTTGCGAACCATCCTATGTATGTGCCATTGATATATTTCCACCTGTTAACAGACGTCCGCCTTCACTTGACTCAACAAGTGGAACGGAGAGATTTGACAGATCAGTTTAACCAAACATATTGGTTCGTTTATGAATTCGAAATCTTGTTCTAGAGCATCGTTGTATCGCGAGTTTATTTCTAGTTTCGGTATTTTGTATGTACTGGGCCGATACAACAAGCATGTTTCGCGATGTGCTGAGCCTGCTCGACTGCGTTTTTCAAATGTGAGAAATAAAATTGCTGTAGGAGCACTGGATGAGTAATTCTGAAGTAACGCACGTGTGTAAAATAAATGTCGCGTTTATTTACATTTATTTGTGCGCGTGTGTTGCTTGAAGCGTCTGCAAAAAGTCTAAAGGTACCGAGCGATGATGTAGCTCCTGCGAAGCAGAAAGATGCGGCGCACAGGCACTGTAGGAAGCTTACTTTCGCTATGTAGGCACGCTGTTTGCTGCCTTGGAAAACGTTTTCTATTTCCTGTCCTGAAAAAGGCTATGGAAGGATTTACTCTCTGTAAATGATTGCGAGAGAAAACATTACGAGAAAATGCAAAAAATATAGGAGATACTTCAGTCTTGTCGTCAGGACATTTTCAATATGAACCAATTTGAAATGCTTAGATTTTTATGCTGATATGCCTATAAACAAACCTGATGCTCTCTGTACTTGACAGTTGCAGCACGCCGAAAAAAACACCCGAGACTTCTTTTATATTGTACACGTACTTCGCCCTGCTGAGCTTCCTCCCTTTCCGAAGCGTGGATGGGCAGAAGAAGCATTCCAGGTCCTTGCCTAGGAAACCTTGCCTAAACACAACCGAAAGAGGAGGGTCCACTGTGGCCTATGCACCTTCGCTTGAGCACAGCTCTTTCTTCACCACTCAGTTCGCGCCAAGGCTGCGACGGGGGCGCTGTTGACAGGCTTTTCCGCAGCGCCACCTGGGCAGAGTCTGAGGTCTATATGGCTCCCTAGGTACTACCAGAGTCCTTCCATGTTTTTCAAAAAACATGGAAGGACTCTGGTACTACGGAGGAGGCTGCTTAGCGCGTACTGTAGGCTTTTGTCCCTAAGCGTGCCGGCATTGCGGAGTGGGATCCAGTTTGTTTACTTTCGGGCGCTGGCTGCCGGCGCGGTTAAGTAGCTGAAGCAGCGGGCTAAGTCAGTTGTGGCGGATCGTAGCTTTCTCGTGCCTTACGGTGGTGTACCTTGTAAATAACATCACAGATGTTTATGTGGGAGCAGTAGCGGCCGTAGTAGAGCCTGGGCTGCATATATTGAAAATCTAGAAGACAAAGCGCCTTAGCAGAGAGAGAGAAGTGGTTCTTGTGGAAAAGGAGGAAAGGCTAGCACTATCCTCTGCAACCCATGCGGGAACACGGCTCAGCGCTAGCAGGGTGGGGGAGATGGGATTAAGAGGAAGAGAGGGTAGGAGGGAGGAAGGTAGAGGGTCGTCCCAGCAGCATCAGAGCAGCCCGGCCGGGAGGGCCCAGTGGATTCGACCGGAGGAGTAGGCTGGAGGTAGACTGTATAGGAGGTGGCCCAGTAGAAGTGAAGTAGTGGCAGATCAGGAAGCCCGAGGTCTTGGGATGGCCGTTAGGCCATCCGTATTTGTAGAAATTTCCTATAGTTTCGCCGAGAGCCCCGACGAGTCGAGGTACTCGACGACACTTAGGAAGGCCGGTAGCTGATTACGACAGGGGAAGAGGATATCTTCCTGTCGTGAACATGGGAGCCTCAGGCGGTGGAACTCTTGCAGAAGTCGGCCGCGGTGCTGTATGTGAGCAGGGCAAGCCAGCAGGAGGTGCTCCAGAGTCTCTGGCTCACCACAAGAGGCACAGGCTGGCGAGGTGGCTTTCCCAAGGCGGTGCCGGCAGGCTGCCGTCCGCTAGCAGCCAATTCGCAGTCGGAGCAGCAACGACTCATCCCTTCGTAGGAGGCTGTGCTGTGGAAGATGCTGTGGAGGCCAGCCCAGGGATACCCATTTGTCCGGGTGGCAGGCGATGATGTGCCGACGCAGCCTGTGTATCGAAAAGTCTGCGGCCGTTACAGCAGGGCTGAGGGGCACGCTTGAGTGGTGGGCACTTTTTGCAAGAGTGTCCGCCTCTTCATTGCCCGGGATCCCCACGTGTGTCGGTAGCCAATGCAGGGATAGTGAGCATCCTGCGTCCTGAAGGGCCGTCAATCTTGAAGAGAGCAGCGCAACCCCAAGGCTAGCCCTGTCAGGGTTCTGCAGGCCGAGCAGCGCCGCCTTGGAGTCGCAGAAGATGGCTGCCGGGGTCGCTGGTAGCTCCTCTGCAAGTAGGTCCACAGCAAGGTGGAGTCCTGCTAGCTCTGCTGCGGTGGAGCTTGCATGTCCCGGAAGATGGCACAGCTTGCTCTTTCGTAGGGCCGGTGCAATGCAGGTTGCTGTGGATGAGCCCGTCTCCGGTATCACGGATCCATCGACGAAGATGAGAAGGTGGTCCCGAAGTCTTTCTTGGAGGAGAGAGGCTGCCGTCTGCTGTAGGGCACATGCTGGGGAACGATTTTTCGAGGCACCTGGCAGCTCCCTCGAAATAGGGATTGGTGGCCGATGTGGTGGGCGATGCTGTACAGCGTTTGCAGGCGTGTCCCCTATGACTTCCTTATAGAGGCCACACAGCCGCCCTATCTGTGATGCTGGCCAGGAGTGTAGGTGGGTCAGGAGTGCTTGACCATCTGCGGCATGGTGTAGGCGATCAATGTGTCGTAGCCCCTGTCGCAGGAAGAGTAATTACAGGGGCCAGGCACCTGCCTCAGCCAAAGTGGCGGCCACTCGTGAGGTTCGGGGAACACCAAAACAGAGCCGTACTCCTGACCGGTGCTGCAGCTTCAGTTTCCTCAGGCGGGGTGGGGGCAGCGCCACAAGAGGGAGGGCATACAGTAGCCTTGAAGTGGCTGCAGCTTCAAATAGCTGCAGGGCCCACCTGGTGGTACAGCCCTGTCCACGGGCAAGGAGCTGTGAGATCGCCTTGCGGACCCGAAGTGTCTGGGCGCACAGGGCCTTGGTAGCTGGCAGCCAGGTGAGCCGATGGTCAATGCACAGCCCCAGGTAGGTGACTGCCTTGCCCTATGGAATCTGGACGCCCTCCAAGCGCAGCCGGCCAGCTGAGCGGTGGGCTGATGCTCTGGGATGCATTAGCAAGGCCTCGGTCTTCCTGGCCGAGATGGTGGGGCCGATGCTGCAGGAGTAGACAGCTGCAGTGTCCAGGGCTCTCTGTAGGGCTGCATGTGCCTTGCGGATGTGTTGCGGTGGTCCCCGCACCCATAGGGTGATGTCGTCCGCGTAGATTGAGGACTGCACGGGGAAGTGAGGGTCGATCGGCAGGGCAGCAGGCAACCGTGCCACGGCCAGGTTGAAAAGGAAGGGGATCACCACTGACCCCTGTTGTACACCTGCAGCGACTGGACGGGGGGTGCTTTTCGATTGACCCACACGTACCCTGAGGGTGCGATTGTGCAGGAACGACGAGAGGAATCCCCGCAGGTTCCCACAGATGCCGAGGAGGTCCAGGCCTTGCTGGACAACTGCGTGAGGGAGGCTGTCGAAGGCATACTGTACGTCGATCAGCAAGAGCAGCACGAGGTCCCTGCTGGCCTTGGCGTCCTCCAGGGTGGACACCATGTCAGCGATGGAGTCTGCAGTGCACCGCCGCCAGCGGAAGCCCGTCTGTTGGTCTGCAAGGAAGCCGCGAGCACGGGCCACCCAGTCCAGTCGTGCTAGAGCCATGGCCTCCATCACCTTGCAGGCAGCGGAGGTGAGGGAGATCGGTCGATAGGATGACAGTTCCCTAGCCGGTTTTCTGGCCTTGAGAATGGGTGCCACAATGGCTGTGCGCCATGCCCCTGGCACCTGCCCTGACTACCAGATCTCATTGAAGCACTTGAGCAGGCACTGTTCGCTGGTGGCCAGGTTGCGGAGCATCTGTGGCGTTACACCGTCTGCTCCTGGTGCGCTGCGGCGTTTCACTCGCCTCAGAGCTGCCTGGGACTTGTGCAGGGCAAGTGGCTCTTGGCAGTGGGCAGCGACCTGGCTGGACGTCCAAGCAGGGTGGATACTGTGTAGACAGGTGGGCAGCTGGGCAGGGGGGTGTCCGACCGGCAGGATGGCTGCACTCTGTGGCACGGGAGGGGCGAACCGGTCCGCCAGAAGTTCCGCGAGGGCCTCTTCGCTGATTCCTGGCGAGATGGCCACAGCGAGGACGGGTTGACGGCTCGTCCTCTTGCCAGTGAGTGACTTGAGTAGTCGCGAGGCTAGGGGACCTCTTGAACGGTCCTTGATGCTGGAGCACAGGCTCACCCAGCTCTGGTTCCTCCTGCGCCGGGCCTGTCTTCTACAGCAGGCATTCACTCGTCTGTATTCAGTACAGTGCTCTGCCTTCCCTGTCCGAATTGCTCTGCGCTCCATGCATTGCCTGGAGGCACGGAAATTGAGTAGGCAGAGATCTGGGGCAGGGGTATCCGGTGGCGCAGAGCATTGAACGGTAGCCGCCTGGGTGCACTCCGCGATGGCATCTAGAGAGTCACAGCGATCGGCCGCCTCACTGTAGTGCTTCCTAAACAGAGACCAGTCTATGACGTGGAAAGTTCTGGTCTTTGGCTTCCTTCCGTGTACAGAGGTGGTCACAATGGGGAAGCGGTCCGAGCCCCAAGTGTCCGGAGTTGTGTCCCAGGAGTAAGAGCACTGTTCTGTGGTGAGGGAGAGATCGATGGCTGAGTTCACCCCTCGGCGGACATAGGTGGTGTTAGGCAGCTCATCTCTCGAATTAAACATGCAGAATGGACGGTGTAGGGCTGCATGATTGTTTTATATATACTTTTGCAGTGCCGCGAGTTGCCCATGTGTTTTGTGAATAGGGAGGCGCCCACACCCCAGTGCGTCGGGCAGCAACCATTTCTGTTTTTGAGGGGTCGGACGGCCCGCATGTGTCGGGTGAAGAGCCGCGGCGCGCGCCGGGGGGGGGAGGGGGCGGTGCGGATGCGGAAAACGGATTCGGAGAACACGGTCTTACGCGCACTGGGTTGGCATTCCGCCGACGGTCATAATAGGTCCACGCCGACAAGCCTCGAGTGGGACGGCTGTACGCGTTGTTGTGGCGCCTGCTCCCGAGTTCCCTGCTGGTTAGAGACGCCGCCGAGGTTTAGAGGGGCCTGGCAATGTTGGCCACATGTTTCGCGTACGGAGCGGGGCTCTATTACCCTGCGCATCCGTACGGCAACCACATGCATCTTGTTTTGAGCGCTGAGAAGAGCCCGAGAGGTGTCGAGTGACAACTTCGGTGTCGAGTGACACCAGCGCCCGGGCCCCCTGCTGGCTAGAAACGCCGCTGAGGTTCGAGATGGCCTCAATAAATCGTGCGTGCCTGGCGCGTTTGCTGAGGCCGTCACTGACCACGTGGAAATAGGAAGGGGAGACGAAGTTGTGGGAAGAAAGAAAACAGGGTTGCTTTACAATGCATTTACTTTTGAGAGTAAGGACATCCCTTTGGGTTGTGGCTTAAGCAGACTTTCAATTCTCATTGGCAACTGCTTCTGTGGGATGGGATAACGGTCCTACCGCCTTTTTTCTTTGCCTCTTTCACCTATAACAATCGAGACGAGGTGCTTGTTCCTCAGTCTAGGCTGTAATCACTAAACCTGATAGACCAGTAAGACTCCGTACGATGCAATGCTAGTCTGGGCCGTAACCACTTAGTGGTAGAACAGTGAGACTCGGTTGGTCGTATGTAGTGACAGTTGTCCTAGGCTCTAACTTGAGAGAAAGTAGAAGAGTAAGGCGCTGTTCACTTGTGTGTTTTGCATCAGTGTTATTTTGCTAACTCTACATTTGACTGTGTAAATATTTTCGTTGTAATATATCTTCAAGTTTTGCTACCTCCAACCTGCCTCCTGCTTCATCAACGCAGATAATCACCTTGAAGAGACTTTGGTCGACTTCAAGGAGAAAAGAACAAAACTTAACTGGTGGGTCCTCCGCTGTTCAAGATCACCAGTCCAGCTCTGCTGATGGCCTCGCGGATGCTTCGGCCTCGGCTGGAGCAGCGGCGACTTCCCCAGTCTGTGGTGGGCATTGAAATCGCCACACAGGACTGCCTGCCTCCCGAGGCGTTGAGCCAGCTGGTCAAGGATGGAGGAGTCCCATGGCTTTCCTGGTTGTATGCAGTGGCGTAGCTAGGTCGTCTGGCACCCGGGGCCCATAGGTCTTCTGTCGCCCCCCTCTCCGGGTGTAGCCGGCGGAAAGAGGGGTGTCTTCAGACGTATATGACACCCCCCCCTCGCTGGCCCCTTGCACCCGGGGCCCACGGCCCCCCGGCCACCCCTGTTGCTACGCCACTGGTTGTATGTATATGCTCGCCACGGTCGTGTCTTGGCTGCCGAGACGCACCGTGATAGCACAACACTCCACGGGCCCTCCTACGACGTCGACCATTGGAACCACAACGTGCGCCAGGTTGCACCGAACGTAGATAGCTGTCCGTGGCTTGCCGGGCTGGTGGGCGTCGACCAGGCACGGCACGTCCGTGCAGCCGCGTGTCGTGCAGGTGGTGGCGTCTGAGTAACCGGTGTATCCCGGGAGTCGTAGGTCCTCGGCCATCGCGTACACCTGCAGACCAAGCACGTCGTAGGCGCTCTGCAGGAGATGCAGGGAAAGGTCTGCGTGGCGCCGCCGCAGAGAGTTAGTGTTCTACTGGAGAACACTTGGGCGGCGGCGACCCTTCCTTGCTGTTGGCTGATTAGCCATGGTGGTTGGCTGGCTGATGGCAAGCCACTGCCTGCAGGCAGATGGGTCGGAGAGGGTGGTCAGCTGGCAGCGTGGTGCTGACTGCTTCCATGATGAGCAGCAGGTTCGCAACCAGCTGATCCACGGTTGTCTGGGCAGGAGGCGCGGCAGTGTCCTGTGTCTCCAGGCGGCTGGAGGCACAAGGGGCTGGTACCGGAGGTCTGGGTGCCGGGCTGGGGCCCTTCAGCGCGCCGGCATAGGACCTCGTCGGAGATGACTGCTGCGGCCATTGGTCCTCGCGGACTGCTGCCCTGATAGCGCGCCTCGACAATGGCGAGGTGGAGGAAGCCATGATTGTGGCCACCTTGCGTTCTTCCTGCCATTTGGGGCAAGCAGGAGTGTCCGCCCTGTGGGAGCCCCCGCAGTTCCTGCAGCGTACGGCCTGGCAGGAGACGTTCGCCGCGTGGCTTTTGCCACAGGAGATGCAGTAGGTCGGCCACTGACAGGATTCCAGGACGTGCCGGAAGCGGCCGCACTGTCGACACTGTACTGGGTGGGGCCTGGCTGGCCTCACCCTGAAGCCGAGCTTGAAGAGGCGTACGTGCTCCGGAGGGATCGGTCCCGCGAAACGGATGGTGAGGGTGCTCCCGTCCATCGTTGCCGACAGCACGGATATGCTGGACTCGATGGCTCCCAGTAGGTCCGTGCCTGCAGGCAGCCCGCTCACACCGTGCAGGAAGCCGGTGCTCTTGTCGCGCTCGGTCGGTAGTCGGGCAGTGACAGGGATCGCGTGCAGCTCGGTGAGCTTGAGCAACCCCTCCAGCCATTCCTGGGTGGTGGTGTCGGGGGCTACGATGTTGCGCCTGTGGTTGGCGCGAACCACTGATACACTGGGCCTCGAAGAGAGGGTCGCGGCAAGTGCGAGGCGCGGTGTTCCTCGGAAAGCTCCACCAGGCGCCGAGGGACGGAAGAGCACCGTGCCGACGACCTCAGGGTCCACCGGGAGCGCAGCATTCTCCAGGGCCCGCGCACGCCGCCTGTCCCTCTTCGACTACACTACAGTGAAGCCGTCTGACGTTGGCTCACGGGCAGGTGGTGTCCCCCTCTGTACTGCCGCTGCAGGGTGACCGGGGTAGCAGGTTGGCGCCGCGAGTCGTCAGTTGCCTCGGGAGAGGAAGGCGAGACATTGGCAGGCTCCTTTGCTTCTGCTTCTTCTTCTTGCCTTTTGGCTTCGGCCGCGGAGCAGTCTGGCATGGCGGGTCCTTCAGGAACCGCGCCGCGGGGTGGATGGGGCCCTGCGGTGACAAAACGGTGGTTGTGTCCTCTGTCAGCTCCATCGCGTCGCTAGCGTTCTCGTGTGCAGCCTGACCGCTGGCAGACGCTGCGGCGGGCGCGCCGCCATCCGGAGCAGACGGCGCGTCGGGGGTGGTGCCAGGCACGTCCTCGCTCGGACGAGGCGCGAAGGAGGTGGCTGTCGCCCTTTCCGGAAGGGCTTGCTCCACGTGGTCGCTGGTTGCCGCGTGCTGCTCCGAGCCAGGGGCAGCGCTCGACGGCTGCTTGCGATGTGCGGCCGCCTCCTCGTCGTCGTTTTCTGTGTTTCGCGAGCGCGTTTTCTGTAACTGGACAGGTCCATGTCCTCGTCGTCAGAGGGACGTTGAACCGCGGTTGAACGGAAGTGCCTGAAAGGCCGCTAGTGACGATGACTAACTCAGCACCAGCACCACAGGCGCCAGAAAGTCTTTCCTACGTACCTTCAGAGGCAGAGTCCTGACTGGTGTTGCAGAAGTCGTGGCCAGGGCGCGGTAGTGCTGAACTTAGCGTCACAAGTTGGCGGCTGGACGTAACTATATTTATTCTGTGGTGTTTGTTACTAATTGTAAGAACCTGTCATTATTTCGCATTATTGGCGGCGCCTCCAGGACACCAAAGCGGCAACGGGGACACCACAGCTATAACCCGGACTGGTCTGTGGGTTGGTGCTGGCACGCTTCAGCCTCCGCGGCCCCAACCCACGGCCCGCCCTGCTTCCAACTTTGATCCCCCCGCCGCTACCCCTTGGGTGCCCTGGAGATCCTGCGCCGACTGCTTTATTATGACCTCAGGTGCTCTCCTGAGGCCTCCATTTGCCGGTTACATGTGCACTCTTGGAGCAGGGCTCATAAAAGAATCTAAGCTATCGGAAGCTAGCGCTATGACGGAACAGCGCCCGAGACCGCCGGTACGGCTGCCCCATCCTTCACACCTGATGCCTACTGTGACATCCGCGAAGCCAACTATTGTCATATTGTTTGGATGTACTGCTTAAAGATGGGTGCTTTTTATTCCAGCGCGACCGTTGCCCTGTGCACACCACGAGGGATGCGCATTAGCTCCAGCTGGAACGTGCTGCCCTATATGCGGCCTCCGAAAGTCGCGAAATGAAAATAGTATGGGCATCCGCCTCGCATGCGGGGAGCTCCGGGGTTCGATCCCCAGTGCCTCCGGGTGCCCAGCGGAGACAAAACAGGTACAAGCTTTCCCCTGACCGGCTTAAGTGGGTTGCAATGCGTGTGAAATGGGTGTGTGGCCCACTTCGAGTAAACGAAAATACTTTGTGCCATGGCGCTCTTTGTCCGCAGATGCCCTTGCGCCATAAAAATTCACCGTCATCAGTATAAGTGAAAATGTTTGGTGTCCAATGAAAAATTCGTCTGCTTACATCTGGAAGCTCTCAGTGTGGAAAAACTGCTGCAGGCCATTGCTGGAGCGTGGAAGCGCCTTGATTACTGCGAGGACATCATAAAACCTCAACCAATTCCTCGCGCCACGGCTAGAAGCTGTGATTCGGCTGGGAAGCGTACTTATGTGCAATTTATTGTCGTCGTGGCAGGTGCCCAACACATTAGAGAGCGCGAAGTTCAACTCGTTTATTCGTTCTCTGAAAAGTAAACCCAGTCTGATTATATTCCTGTTATTCCTGTTATATAACTCAATGTGCCCTATACGCTTTTTTTTTCATTGTGCTCGTAGGACCTCACGGCACGATTAATAGAAGCCGGCAGCATGATGTTCCTGTGCATGACATGGGCTAAGTCACATAGCACTTGTTCATTATTCTAAAAAAAAAAAGCATTTTATTCTCTCTCGTTAACCCGAACCAAGGAACCCTTGACATTTTGCGCAAAATGGTGACTTATTCACAATAGAAAATGAAAAGCACAGAATTACGCAAGAAGCGGAAGACTTCTTACACCCGGCTAACGAGTCTAAAAGTGACAGCCTTGGCTGTCATTTTTGCCTATGCTAGACAATGACAAAGAGTGGATGTCTCGAAAAACGCATGCAGATACACACGTCAACGTGCGTGCGTCATCTATGCGTGGCATAGATTACGGTGGACAGCGCGTGCAATACACAGCGCGTCACACACACCGCACTGCCCACCCCCTGTCAACGCTAACGCCCCTAGCACTGGTACAGTGTACTACCATATTCTAGTACACTGTAGCACAGGCCTTGTGGAGCAAGCAGTGTTGCCAGGTCGGACAAGGCGGCGTAGCCCAAAGGTAGAGAAAATGTAGCCCAAAATATAGCCAAACACAAAAAAGAACAAAACAAATTTGTAGCCAAGTATAGCCGTTTTTATTTTCATTTCTATCTGCATATACATTTTCGCATTCGACTACGGTAATCCCTTTTTGTACAAACCGTCGTAAAAAAAAGTGTCCGTGGCGCAGTGATGGTCGACCCTTGACATCTAGAACAGCTACATGATGCTTGCACACAGAAAACTTTTTTGTTGGCGCCGGAAACTCAAGCTCCAGCGAATCGCTGCACTCTTACACTCTAAGAAAAGTTTACACCCTTTGAAGTGTATATTTGCCACATAACAATAATCGTCATCTGTCTTGCCCGCATTTCCTTTCTTGAAAACGCTGCGCTAGTTACTTTCCTCTCGGGAATGCTATGTCATGCTGATAACGCGCATGCCATTCGTTACTGGAGAGTACTGGGCTCGCCGCGTTAAAGAAAGGAAATGCGGACAAGACAGATAACGATTATTGTTGTGTGGCAAATATACACCCCAAAGGGTGCAACTGTCTTTAGAGTTAAAATGAAATTATGGGGTTTTACGTGCCGAAACCACCTTCTGATTATGAGGCACGCCGGAGTGGAGGACTCCGGAAATTTCGACCACCTGGGGTTCTTTAACGTGCACCTAAATCTAAGTACGCAGGTGTTTTCGCAATTCGCCCCCATCGAATTGCGGCCGCCGTGGCCGGGATTCGATGCCGCGACCTCGTGCTCAGCGTTTTTAGAGTGCACTCTTAGAAAAGTTTATACCCTTTGGGGCTTATCTTGTCCCATAACGATAATCCTCACCCCTCTTGCCCGCGTTTCCTTTCTTTAAGGCGGCGAGCCCGGTACTTTCCAGTAACGAACGGCATGCGCGTTATCAGCATGACATATCATTCCCCACAGGAAAGTAGCGGGCGCGGCCCGGTTTCAAGAAAGGAAACGCAAGCAAGGCAGATGACGATTATCGTTGTGTGGCAGAGATACACCCCAAAGGGTGTGCCTTTTTGCCTAAGAGTGTACACTCTTACGCAAATGTACACCATTTGGGGTGTATATTTGAAGAAAAAAAAGAAAACCAGCGCAGCCGGCGTGACGCGTACCAGCTAGCATTCAAAACGCGCGCGCACGAAACCGGATGTGTGGTTCAGGTATTAACACCGGCGGCTTATCAGTGTTGCAGAAATTAATGAGAGTGACATTGAGGCCTGCCACCGCCTTCCCGCAAAAGCGAACAAGATACCACCCATTATTGTGCGGTTTCAACGACAACCACAAAGAGACCAATGGCTTCAAAACAGAAAGTCTTTAGCGGGGAATGGAAAAAACACCTACCTATGTGAGAACCTGACTCGAAGAACTAAATTGTTACTTCTGCGAACAAAAGATTGGGCCAAGAAAAACAATTGTCGATTTGTTTGGTGCTCAAACGGCAAGGTGCTTGTTCGCCAAAAGGAAGGTGATTCTGCTCAAATCATTCGAGATGAGAATGATCTTGTGGACGTAACATCATAAACAGGTTCCATTCATGTCTGTTGCACTTAATACCCCTACAGCATGATGACACCAAATGCATATCCTCTCCCATGCGAAATCAGTAACAGTGTTAGCTTCGAATTGAAAAGCCCGTCAGTACTTAAATGCTTTCACCTTAACGCTAGGTCAGTTAGGAATAAGGTAGATGAATTTTTTATTTTGTTAGACAGCTTCAGTTTCCCTTTTGATGTTATTATGATCTCTGAGACTTGGCTGACCGACAGTGACACTTTTGAATTGCCATCATTTTCAACTTTTTCCTTGAATCGAAAAACCTCCCGTGGAGGCGGTGTATGCATTCTTGTAAATGACCATTTTAAGTGTGAAATTTTGAACGAATTCAGTTACCTGAGGATGATGTTGAAATCCTTTAAGTTATATCAGGAAACATTGTAATGTCCGTGGTCTACAGGCCGCCGTCTGGTAACATGGACTCATTTCTTGAAACCATGGAATCTTATCTAAGCTTGGCAAAGAGCAACAAGTACGATGTTATCACTGGTGGCGACTTCAACATAGATATGTTATGTACAACAGTGAACAGCGTGAATTTTGATGTGTTACTTAGATGTTACTGTGTCACAAATATGATAACCGCAGCAACCCGCATAACCCCTGCTTCCCAAACTTGTATCGATCTATTTTTAACAAATATTAATTCTCCACTCATTCACTCAGGAGTTACATGCTGTGATATAAGCGATCATATGGGCATATATTTATTTTGCGAGGAGGAGGTCTCGAAACGCTACCTTGGTGTAAAGGCTCTGTATCAATGTGTAACGGAAGGTTCCCTAGAAAGCTTTCGCACGGACCTTCTAGGTGTCGACTTTTCTGACATATATAGCGAAGCTTGGGCGGACAGCGCTTATGACTTATTCCTCGACGCCTTCACTCATGTCTATAACAAGCACTTCGTTCCAAAATTAAAGAGGCTACCTAAAACAATAAGAAAACCGTGGATATCACGTGAACTCTACACGCGTATTAAAGAAAAGCACAAATTATATCAACTATTTATTGATACAAAAGATACTCTTGTTCTTGAGCGCTTTAAGAAATGCAGAAATAAATTAAATTCTGACATACGACAGGTAAAGCTCAGAAATTACGAAAACTACTTTGCAGCTGCATTAAATCGTCCTGATAAGATCTGGCGTAAGATCCGGTCACTCGACTCTGGCATCTCGCAGGTTACAACTCCAGATAAAATTGCAAGCGATGGCATAGAATACTCGGGTAATTCTCTTGCAGAAAAATTTAACAACTTTTTTACGGCCGCACCGAAATCCTCAGCAGACACAACTCACATAACTATTGATAGATGTCCCTCGTTTTTGTTTCTGGAACCTGTCTCTACAAGTGAAATTTTGTCTACGTTCAGAGGCCTAAAAACAGTACATCGTGTGATGCGGAAAATATACAGATACGTCCAGTTAAGCACGTCATTGATATCATTGCTGCGCCCTTGGAGCACATATATAACTTATGCTTAGAAACGGCCACTTTTCCCCCGAGATTACAGATTGCTAGCGTAGCAGTTATACATAAAAAAGGTAGCAAAAATGACCTCGGGAACTATAGACCAATTAGTAGTCTGCCCGTCTTCTGAAAAGTGTTCGAGAAGCTCATTCTTAAGCGAGTAGAAAGTTTTTAAAATAAACACCGTATACTTTCTGACAACCAGTATGGCTTCAGAAAAAACCGATCGACGGAACTTGCCCTTTTACACCAGAAAGAATATATACTAAGGAACATTGAACATAGGAACCTCGTCTTGGGAATTTTCTTAGATTATAGCAAAGCCTTTGATTGCATAAATCATAGCATATCTTGTTTCAGAAGCTTGAATGTTATGGAATTAGAGGCGGAGCATTGCTCTTAATTAAATCTTACTTATCGCACAGAAGACAGTATTTCCGGATAAACGAATATAAGTCAACTTTACGAACAGTTTCGTGCGGGGTACCCCGAGGGAGTATCTTAGGACCACTGCTTTTTAACCCGTACATTAATGATATCGTCAGTGTGGATACTAATGTTCGTTTCATAATCTACGCCGATGATACTAGTTTGTTTTTATCTGACGATAGCAGTAGTAAGCTAAGGACAAATGCGAATGTGCTCCTGGAAAAAATACATGTATGGTCCGATAAAAATCTTTTGTCTGTTAATACTGCAAAGTCAAAGGCAGTAATTTTCCGTCCCAAAAATAAAAAAATGCGGTGATTTCGGTGAGTTATTTTATAACAGAGACCAGATTGAGTTAGTGAGGTCATTCAAATCACTTGGCGTAACATTCACCGAAAACATGCTGTGGAACGACCACATAGACAATGTAGCATTAAAGGCATCTAGAGCCATAGGATTTATAACGCGTTCCAAAAATTATCTCCCACAAAAGGTAAAACTCTCTCTATATCATGCATTATTTCGCTCACATCTAAACTACTGCTCATTAGTATGGGGTACTGCTACACAAACCGGTCTGAGAAAACTAGGAACTCTCGAAAAACGGGCCCTCAGATTAGTAAATAACCTGCCAAGTAGACACTCAACAAAAAAACTTATTTTTCGAGAACAAGATCATTAAGGTTTTCAGCCTCTACGCTTATAGACTACTACGCACCTACAAACTAGAACAAAGAAGATGTATAAGTAATATATCTGACTTAGCACCGATTGAATTATTTCATTGCACATATCCACGCCGGCATAAACCACACTGGGTATTACCAAAAGTAAGAACAAACTATGGGCGCCAAATGGTAGCATTTCAACTTCCATCCTTACTTAACAAATTAATTGATGAAAATATAGACTTAGGAAGTATTAGCTGCTCTAACCTTCGCAACTACTTTCTCATTAACGCGTCCCTTTGATTGTCCAACATTTAGACATCTGTGAACGTTTTTGTGTCTAATTGTGTTATAAGCGCATGTTTGGTTGCTGTTATTTCGCAGTTTCGTAAGCGTTTTTGTTCTCAGTTGCTGTACTTCTATTTCTTTTCAATCGGTCTATATTTTTTTTTCACACACGCAGATGATTGTGTATTTTGCCCACTTGTTTTTATACTAATGCTTTGTTTGACTTTGTATTTGCTGTCGTGACAGAGGTGCCGTCGCATGCCACTGCTCACCTGCTGTACGGGGGGTGGGAAATTAGTCAAGCGTCAATCGCTTTTATTCCCATCCCCTCCATCAATGTAATGGTGATGGAAATAAATCATTATATTATTATTATAACGCCGGCGGCTTGGTGCGCTGCAGTCAATTGGGCCGCTAGGCTCTATGGGAGTGTCCGCTCTTGTATTCCTTTCTCTATGTTAGTACAGTGAATACTATGAAGCACGCTCCACTCCCAGGCTCATCCCTATGCCCGGTGATTGAGTGTCAGGATAAGACGAAGATGAGACGACGTTGCTGGCGTATATGTTAGCACGGTGAAGCGCGGTGTAAATTTAAATGCACCAAGGATAAAACCATCGGCTTAGAGAACGATGCATTGAGGGGAAAGGGGCATTTTGCGCACACACGCACAGCCAGCTAAAACATAGCCTTAATGATTTGTTTCTACTCGAGGAAGGTCACTTCTGGAGCGTGGATTAAGGCGTCATTTACAGCCCAAACCAAAGCCAAGTCGCAGATTTTCAGTAGCGCAAATATAACCACGTAGCCAACTCGCAAAAGTCGACGCCAAAATTTTTTTCTGTAGCCCAATTTGGCTACATATTGGGGACGAGGACTTAGGGAGTCGCCGTCTGTCGGAAGTGCCTCCCTTGCGTAGTATGAGGGATCACGCTGCGCGCTCTTAATAGGTTTCGCTTACGGCGGTCAATAACCACGCGGCAGCCCTCCTGGACATTTATGTAAGTACTCTCAAAACGAGGGAACTTTTGACTGTCGACATAATAATCTTGGGCAAACTGAAAGCACAGAATCATTTACAGACGCCATCTGTTTACCGAATGCGTACAGTGAACGCCACTGCGCGCGGTCGCCGCGATGGAGTCTCCCGAACGGGCTTCATGCGTGAAAGGTACGCAGACGCTGAGAGCAAACCATGTGAAATATGTTCTTATGGTGGGGTGTCTGTATGACCAAATGGAGCATAACAGAATGAAGCCTCATTGCAGCGGTCGCACGGGTTCGCAGCAGCCGACTGCGCATGTACACATGCATGTCCGCGCACAGTGTTTTGCTTTTGCTGTGAGTGCGTTTTCGCACCGTGCCGTGAGCTTTACGCCGCAGCATACGAGTATTTGACAGTACCGTAGCAGCCATTGTTGCGTGGGCGCTATCAGAACTGTTCAAAAATAATTTCGTTATAGAGACTTCGACGCCTACGGCGACTGTGATGTGCCGTCGCAACGAATCAATCTTTTTTGTCTTCTAAATTCCTGGACATTTAAATATTATTTCTCAAGTTGCGTCGCACTGTATGCTGGTCCATCTTCTTAGCGTGCGATTTATCCCTGCTTCTTTTGCGTAATACAGTGGATTAATTCATAGCACAAGCATGACCATATGCCATGCCTTTTCTTAATGTGCGTCTTACCGCTCCCTTTCCGTTCCAGTGAACTTGCCAGTATCTAGCATCAACAATTTCATAGACCAAACCGTCATGACATTAGCCGGGCAGCGGGCGCGGGCGAGCGTCTCAGGGCGCCTTTTCTGCTACTCACTGAACATCGCAGTCATGGCGCCGTAGCGGAAATGTTCCTTGCGTCTGTGCTTACTGCATAAACGAGTTGTAGCCGTTGGCTGTCTGCCGGTTCTAAGTTTCGCGAGCCAAGCTTCACGCAGCTCCTTGCCCTGCGGCTACGTGTGAATAAGGCTGACACCGGGCGCCGTTGCGTACGTCCGGCATGGCGGCTGTTACGTTTCGCCTCCAACGTGCGGTATAGTCGGCGCGGATGCAACGGACGCCGGGGCTTTGTTCACAGCGGCGGACATTTTGGCCAGCTTAGCACTGCCCCAACGCCTCCTACCAAGCGCGTCCAGGCATGTTTCAATGCCACGTGTCTTCGTGAGTGTGCGTGTGTGTGTGTGCATGTTGGTGCCCACGCATGTCAAAGCGCGGCAGCCGGGGAGAGGACCTCCCCCAACTGTGAAGCGAGGAGGTCTGACCGGCGCCGGCCCGGCGGATACGTCACTTCTTCTCACAACGTGTCCGTGCGCCGCCGTCACGTGCGCCTCTATCGAGGCGTTCCTTCTTGCCCTCGACTCCGAGAGTATAAAAGCAGCTGCCCCCGGACGCCAAGGGAGAAGCTTCGATTTATTCAGTCGAGTAACGTGGGCTCCCGTTTCTCCACTTCGGTCGACCTGACCGGCCGCTCTTTTGCGATGCTAGAATAAACAAGTTGTTCTGTTAGCATTCGACTCATCCTTTGCCAGGACCTTCGGATGCTTCCAGCTGTGCCCCAGGCCGCCAGGCCAACGCTACCCTTGGGGCTTGCGACCCATTTACAACACGGCACCGAGCAGTAGCCTACCATGCTGCATGCCTCCAAAGGCAGCTACTGCCTATTATAGTATTTTCAAATGTTGGCAAGCGGACAACCAAATCCGGAAAGCCTCACCACTTCGTCAGGAGCACAGCGCAGGTGGTACTTTAAACTTTCGTTTTCAGTTTGCTTCGGCGCTTCCGAAGCAGCCGACGCGGCCGCTGTGTCCACTTGATCCAGTCCACGTGGTCCACGGCGTCAGCTTTTCTAGTAGTGGAGCTCGCCCCCAATGACCAAACTTGGCAACACTGACTCCGCAAGGCAGCGCTAACCTCGCGAGAGGAGACGGCAGAGGGTCACGTTCTCGTGCTGCTCCCAGGCGGAGTTTTACAACTGAAAAGTATCTAGTATGAATCCAGGTTCACTAGGGAAGGAGGCTCGCTGGCTAGAGATGCTGCGCACACGCAGTCAGTCTCTATGGGGCTCTTGCATTGCCCAGGGGGCGCTGCGAAAATGGTGCTAAAAAGCGCCCTCTGCCCTGAACTGGGTAGTACCAAGCTCGGTCGTCTGCTTCGGAAAGCACGCTTACAGTGAGTGAGAAAACTTTTATAGTCCGTAATGGGTGACGCCGGAGCTCTGGTACCGCTCGTAGGCGTCCATGGAGCCCGATGTCACCCTAAGGGGCAAGTGTTAGTAGACGAGCGGTTTGCCGCTTCGGCTGCCAGACGGACAATGTTGGCCTGTGCCGCCGGGTCTTCGCTATGAACAGCGGTCTCCCATGCTTCTTCGTCCTTGAATAAATTATATCCTGGGGCGTAGCAGCACTCCCATGGGATATGTCTTAGAGTTTCTATTTTATCGCAGAATCTGCAGAATTGGTTCTCCGGATTTCCCGTTTGCGTGAGGTATCTAAATCTGTGAGACATGTGGTTCTTGGCTGGCAGGCGGCGCCAGGTGACTGCCTCTGCGGACGTGAGGGACCTATCCGGGAGTGCATATTTCCGACATCCTAATCTGTAGTGCTCTGTGACCTCGTGGTAGGTCGCAAGCGTCTCGACCTTAAAGTTAGGTTGAGGCTGCCGCCCCCCCCCCCCCCACGGATAATAAGCGCTCGGGCGAGGGCGTTGGCGCCTTCGTTTCCTGGTATGTTGGAGTGAGCGGGGGCCTAGGTTATGGTGATCCCTCTGTTTATGTTACCTTTCGATATTATGCTGTACGCGTAGTCTGATATTTTGCCTTTGGAGAGATTCCTAACTGCCGATTTGCTGTCGCTAACGATCACCCTCGCGTCCGTACTAAAGCACGCTAGGGCGATGGCTGCTTCCTCCGCTGCCGTGGCGTCTACTCCGCTTGTATATATCGCGCCCTGTTTTCCTCCGGACCCGTCGACTACCACTGAGACGGAGCTTCCGTCTCCGCCAAGGGCGGTTTCTGTGAAGGCAACCGTCTCGGGTGGAATTCTGCTTGGCTTTGTTGCCAAGTGTTTGGCTCTGTGCTGGCGTCTTTCCTGATCGTGTTGTGGGTGCATGTTCTTAGGTGTCGGTGCGACCTTGAGGGCTTTCCTAATTTTCGACTCAATGTGGAACGTCTGGTATCTGCTTCCTCTGTTCGCTTGTAGTCCTACCCAGTTTAGAATCTGCTGTCCTGTCTCGTTTAGACGCAGGCGTTCGATTTGTGCCGTTCTCGTCGCTTCCGCTAACTCCTGCCATTCCCCCATTCCCTCTAGTGCTTCAGTTGAGGTAGAGATTGGTAGTCCCAGTGCCCGTTTCGTGCATTTCCTTATTATGACGTCTAACTTGTTTATTTCGGCTTTTTTAATGTTAAAGAATGGGGTTGAGTAGCAGATCCGACTCAAGATGAAGGCCTGGACCAGCCTTAACTTGTTCTTCTCCTTTAGCCCTCTGCCTCTGGCTGAGATTCTTCTAATGATGCTTAACACTTGGTTTGCGTGCGTGTCTAGCTTAGCTATAGTCATGTGGTTGTTTCCTGTTTTGCTTATGAGCATGCCCAGAATTCGGATCTCATCTACTTGCGGAATTTCTTTCCCGTCTAAGTCTATCGAGATTTTGGGAGGAGATGCGTTGTCTGTCCTCGTCCTGGGCCTGATGATTAGTAGTTCCGACTTCGTCGGGGAGCAGCTCAGCCCTTTACTTTTGGCATGTAAGTCTATGATGTCAGCTGCCCACTGGAGCCCTTCTTCGATAGACGCATCCCTGCCCTCATTGAGCCAAACGTTGACGTCGTCTGCGTAGACGCTCGTCTTTAGTCCTTCGATCCTTCCTAACTTGCCCGGGAGGTCTTTCATAAGTAAATTAAATAGGAAGGGGGATAGGATGGCTCCTTGCGGGGTGCCCCTGTTTCCTAATTTAATCTCTTCTGAGCTGAGGCTCTGCATGTGCAGGGTCGCTGTTCTGTCCTTGGGAAAAGATTTTACGTAGGCGAAGGTCCTCTTCCCTACGTTAAGACCTGACAGGCCGTCGAGGATGGCCGAGTGGCTGACATTATCAAACGCTTTGGTTAAGTCTATGCCCAATATTGCTCTCGTATCTTTGGTCTTTCGTTTGTCTATTATATCGTGTTGTAGTCTTAGCATGGTATCTTGAGCGCTAACGTGCGGTCTGAAACCTACCATCTCGTGAGGCCAGATGCTGCTTTCTTCCTCGAATGGAGTTAGTCGCATCTGAATTACCGTCTCCATTAATTTATCTAGACACGAGGGCAGTGAAATTGGCCTGAGATTTCCTACACCCGGGATTTTGCCCTTCTTGTGGATTAAAATGATCTTGGCGTGTTTCCAGTCTTTAGGGACTTCCCCTGATTCCCACACTTTCTTTAGATAGGCTGTAAGGTGATCTATAGAGTCGTCGTCCAAGTTCCTTAGCATACCGTAGGTGATCTTGTCTGGGCCAGGGGCTGTGTTCCTTTTGAAGTCAAAGAGCACGGCTCTGACCTCTGCTACTAGAATCGGTTCGTCCAATAGCGGATTCTCCGCTCCCTGATATCCTTTATCCGCTGCCGGGCATGCGGGGCCTATATAAATTTCTTTAACTCGGTCGACGGGCTCTTCATCGGTTCCGTCAAATGTGTATCTCGCCTTGATTTGCTCTATGTTGGCGTGGGTTTTGGTGTTCGTGGGGTCTATGAGGTGGCGCAGCATCTTCCACATGTTGGGACGGCTCATATTCTTCTCTAGCTCGTCGCATTTTTGATCACACCTTTCCTCTTCTAGTTTGAAGGCGTAGCTCTCTATTTCTTTATTGTGCTCGGCTATTTTCTTCCTTAGGTTCCGGTTCCATTCCTGGCGCTTTAGCTTATTCTCGAGTGTTGTTTTTCGATTCCACATATTTCTAAGCTTGTTGTCTAATCTGAATGGGAGCTCATCTCCCTCTATCGTTTCGGTGGCCTGTTTCACGTGTGAGACGACGGTTGAGGTCCACTCTGTTATGTCTCCGATTTCGCCTAAGTCTGCTGTTGATCTGATATCCCTGAATTTATCCCAGTCAGTTGCGGTGGCCTGCTTTGGCTTATGTACGGGCACTTCTAGTTTCCTATCAATTTGTATTTCGATTGTAAAGTGATCGCTGCCGAGGTTTTCGCCCGTGTTCTTCCACGATGTTTTACCCGTCCTGTGCCCTAGTGTCTCGTGTTTTGTCACAGCAGATGCTGTTACCCGTTCTGGTTGACTCGTTCGGGTCCGTTAGTAGCGAGAGTCCTGTGTTCTGAATTGCTTCCCACAGCATTCTACCTTTCGTGCCGATTTTTGTGTAGCCCCATTCGTGATGCTTTGCATCAAAGTCACCTAATACGAGTAGGGGGCACGATTTTGCTGCCCTCAGCGCTTTCTTAAATGTGGCATAGAACTGTGCCTTCTTGTGACGAGGGGGGCTGTATGCTTTCAGGACAAATATGCTTCCCCTATTATTTTTGCCTGTAAGGATTTTTAAGAGTACGGTCTCCACTTCGTCCGTACTCGCATCGTGTTCAATTACCGCTATGTTATTCTTAACTAGGGTGGCTACTCTAGATCTTTTCCCTCTTCCGTTGTCGAATGTGCGGTACCCTGAAATTTTTACTGGGGGTTTGCCTGTTTCTTGTAACGCCAAGGCAAGCGGAGGCTCTCCTTGATTTAGAATGTGTTGTTGCAGCAACGCCTTTTTCTTTTTGAAACCCCTGAAGTTCCAATGCTAAAATATAGTTCCTGCCCTGGCCATGATGAAGAGAACGGGGCTTCCGGGCTCGAGGGAGGCTCGGGATCGGGATGAGCTCGTTCTTCGCCTCCTAGCACAGTCAGAAGTGCGTTCATATAATTTGGTATAGTCTGGATTTTCGTATCCATGATAACGCGTTCCTCGTGTTCCTTCAGGCGCGCCTCTAGTTCATCTTCGTTAATCTTTCTGTTCATCTTTTTTCTTCTCTCGGGTGGAGGCGTCTCCTGCCCCTCTGCCTTCCTTTTTGCGGTGGCTACCGTATCTATCACCATGCTGCCCTCATCCTGCGTCTCGGGGGCGGCTACTCTCTGGACTGGGGTAAGCGGCCTTGTTGGCGCCGCCTGCGTAGCTCGCACTGTTGGTTTCGTTAGCTGCCCAACTTGCTCTTTGAGTTGGCTTACTGTTTCTGTTAGGGTTTTGATTATTTCTCTTAGCTGGCGATTTTCCTCATCTCTCTTTTCTATTTCTTTCATAAATAAATTGGACTGTGCCTCTAATTCTGGTGTCCTACCTTGGGAGACCACGCTTGCGAAGCTGACAGGCATACCAGAGTGGGTCCTCTTGTCCCCTGGTTTCTGGAGGCCTGGCCAGTGGGTCTGGTCATCCCTAGGTGGCGGCCTGGTTGCTATTCTGTCCCTGGACTCGGATCGTTGCTTTTTCGCCGCAGGCGGTAGCGTGACCCTCGTTGTCGGCCTGCTTCTGCCTGCGTTCGCTCCTCCCATTTCTTGTTCGGCCCGGGCCGCGTCGCGTTGTTTAACCCAGTTGGGCTTCCTGTAGAGTTCCCTGAATGTCGGGTCCCCTAACTGATGCTTCTTACCGCAGAGGAGGCACTTCGGCTCGCAGGCGTGATCCTCCGGCTGATTTCTTAGCCCGCAGCCTCTGCAGCGGGTGCTTGTTGGATCTGCAGGCAGACGTCTTGCTTGTGTCCAATCTTGCCGCACGCGTCGCACACGTGGTATTTTTTTATATAGGCGAATCCATTGACTGAAAAATTTTACGGCCCTCGGTACTTCCAGATCTTTGAAGTTAATGATGATCGATTCGGATGTTCTTCCTAGTCTTCTTACTGCCGTATACGTTGGGTTCCGTGGGTTGTCCAACGCCCTGTGTATTTGTTCTTCCGTCAAGTCTAGGTTAATACCGTAGATGACGCCTTTGCCCCCCTTGGTCATCACCGGGTGGGCAGTCATTTCGATATCTTCTTTTCCGGCTCGGATGTTCTTGATTTTGGCGAAAGCCTCTGCCCTTTCCTTGTTCGGGGTTGATATTAAGATTGTTTGGTTGTTTTTGTTGAAGACAATGTCCTCTTCTGCCATGGGGAGTAGCCTGGCCGCCTCCAGGATGGCGTTTCCGGCAAGAACCCCCAACTTCTTCTTTAGGCTGTCGATTCCTCCTGCTGGTCGGAGGATAATCTTCTCTCTGCCATGGCCTTGTTTTTCTTCAGGTTTAGGGGTTTTCGTTCCCTTCTTCTTGCTAATACTTCTTCCACCTTCTCCTCCGGGACGTATCTGCCGCCTATAGAGCGGCACCAGCCCTCTTGGGTTTCTTCTTTATCGGCGAAAGCGCCGACGTCCATCTTTTCTCCTTCCTCCTCTCCTGCGTGGAGAGGTCTTCTTTCTGCATGATTTCCATCCGAGGACGTTGGCCTGATGCCCTTCCGGCAGTTTCCGCAGCTGTTGCGACTCCGTTTCTTCGCTCTTCTGCCGGCGTCTCCGCCGACGCTGCAACCGCTACCCGTGGCTGCGTCATGCTTGGGCCGGAGCAGCAGCTGTGCGAGCTGCTACGCCGTTGCGTTCCCTCAGCGCTTCTCTCTTCTGCCGGCGTCTCCGCCGACGTTGCAGCCGCTGCCCGTGGTTGCATCGTGCTTGGGCCGGCGCAGCGGCTATGCGAGTTGCTGCGCCGTTGCGTTCCATAGGCTTAGCTGGCGGCGTCGCCGCCTCGAAAATTCAAACCCTTGCAGAGTAGAAAAGTGGTCCTACCGTGGTGACGGCGGTAGTTCCGTGATCCCCTGGTGTTCGCGGTTCTTCTCGTTCTTGAATTTTCACTTTAGGGCTTAATCTTCTGAAGATATGGACATTTACGTCGGAGCTCGGTGTGAAGGCTGGCTGGCTGGATGGATGGATGGATGTTACGAGCGTCCCCTTTGGAACAGGGCGGTGGGTTGCGCCACGAAGCTCTTGCAACTACGCTGCCTAATATCCTACCTAGGTTAACCATTGAAAAAAGAAAAAAAAAACAATATGAACGACCACGTCGAAATTTTCTCATCCCCTATTGCGAACTGTGCTTTTGTACGTCTCTGTCTTTTGTCGTTTCCCTACTTTTCTTCCACCAATCCTCCAATCGCCTCTTACTAATGTCTATTGCGGAGCTGTTTGCTTTACCACTGATCCCGCTGAACCCAAGGGCTTCAAGGAGGCCTGTGGTAGGCACCCTACCTGTGGTGCCTAAATCGACTGCTGGGTAGACGTCTTCACTTGGGCTCGACTTCTCTACACCGCGCCCCCTAGCGTCCTCTCAGCACGTTTAAAATATGGACCCTCCACTTTCGGTTTCGTTGTACCCCGGCTTGCAGCGAATATCGGGCGCCGAAGATTTTTTCAGGGGTGGCACGCTGCGTAAAGACAATAAATTATGCAACGCCGAATACGTGTACGCCGTTCAAGAAATAAGCTGCGGAGTTTTAGCGCGGTGTCAATCGCAAGTGAATTAGCGAGTCGCGTACGAAGTTGAACTTCAGGTATAAGGTTTGCACGCTGCTAGATTCAGGCGCACAAACACGAAGAAATGTTTGCTATAAATGAATTCACAGCAGCGATAAGCAGACATCATCTGTACGAAACTGCTCGAGCGCACGACGGTAGGCGCCGTGACGGCAGCGGTCTTTCAACATGCTGCGAAACGGAGGGCCTCCTGCAATCTTTGTTGACTGCATGCCGCTAGACAAGTTATGCCTGCACTGTAGTAGCGGCCATCTATCCCTTTAGCAACTGATAAATAACTGATGCAATGCATATTAGCTATCAGTAAGGTACGTGCGAATCGCGCTGCAGTGCGAGCTCGTGCGCTGCTCGCTTGATGTAGCTTTTAACAGCGCACGGAGATCGATGTGCTGCGCTGCCTCAACGTGCTGGCTTGAGGGCAAGGGTGAACACATTTAACTCTCTAACCCGTGTTACTCGTTTTGGGGATCGTGAATTGTCACCGAATCAGCCCGACCATATTTGCTCATTTGCACACACCTGTCACTTCACCACTTCGCACCGTTCGAATTAATTGTCGCTGTGGCCGGGTCTCGAATCGTGAATCACTAGCCATGCCTGCTGCTATGTCGGTCTGCCGTCGGGACTTTAGGTGCAAAAGACCGAATTTTAGAACGCAGATAACCAAGCAAGCTTCAAGACAGGCGAAGCAGTCAGCATGGCGCGAAGTTTCGCTTACGCAGCGCGACGAACTGCAGCTATCCAGCGCGCCCAACGCTTCGCTTCGTCAGGCCTTGAAGAAAACGGTAGAATCTGATATTGGGATTCAGGAATTCTTGTTCATGGCAGCCAACGAATTAAGTAACAACGGTGACGCTTTTTCGAGGCTGAGCTAGGTCTCTCCGGATCGGCGTCGCCGATTCCTTCTGCTTCCAGCATTACGTCTCACGGAGAGTCCGTTTGCGTTAAACTATAGGCTGCGGCTAGCTCGCAGCGTGGTCTGTGAGAAGTGACGAGCCTTTTCGCACTCGCAACAGGGCAGAAAAAGGTGCGAATCGACGCAAAACTCAGGCTGGAAACGTGCTTCGCCACAGCCAGGGCTCAGTATACTACCCAACTGGTACTTAGCCAGATAACGTTTCGCGCGCCGCCACCAGGCGCCGATACTATACCTTATACTCCAGCGCAAGGCGCCCATATTCATCCGCCGGCGCGCTCGTTCGGCGAGCGGGCGCTTGTCTGGCGTTCCGAATTATTCTGTGGGCACTTGTACAGTTTATCAGTGCAAGCCATCTGCTGGACGCGTCTTTCATGCCTGAACTGAATAGGGCTGACGCCGATTAGTAGAAAACAAGTTTCGCCTTGAGCCGCTTGTATCATCCCGTGTTTATTGGGGCTGTCTAATCCCGGCCATCTTTGAAAACGCAAAATCAGCTTTGTATTTTACAATTTACTCGCCTGTAATAAGTGTTGGTGTGCGTCTAAATGTCGCACAAAAATCCCTCACGTCACCTGATCCTAGGTGCCTAGGCACAGGATCGTTTAGGGCATGGAGGGTTTTGGGATTGTTGAGAAGGCGCGATGGTGGCGCCGAGCGACGCCGTGGCGTGTTCGCTCACGGCGTGATCGTTCTCTGCCCCGCGCGGACCGCGCGTTGTTCGTTTTTATGTGATTGTATTTGCGTTGCTAGTGTGTTGGTTGTAGGTTCTGTTCTACTTGGCGGAAAGCCGTGAGTAGTGGTGGTGCGGCAGTGCGGCTTTGGCCTCGGTGAGCTCTGGCAGTGCAGAATCTGCGTTGTATGACCCGTGCCTCCTGAGAACCTGGCGGTGGTGACAATTGGGTAACGCTGAGCTTAGTGTCACCTGTTACTCCCCCTCCTCGTCTGCCTTCTGTACTTGATTGACGCGGCTCGCTACGTGCTTGCGGGTGCTTTTCCATCGGTGTGCGCATGGTTTTCACACTGGGCTTTTATAAGATTGCTTGTCGCTCCTTCCCTATCCTTTGGATTTAATCGGCGCGACTCGCTAGGTGTGCGCCTGCGTCGGTTAGCGCGGGAGTGCTGTGCCGCGAGCGTACCGTGTATGTAAGCGCGGCGAGGCACGCTCCGTGGCCGTCCGAATGTCCACGTCTCCAGGCGGCAAGTGACTTAGGCTCGTGGCCTTTGAAGATGTCCTGCGACTTGCTTAATCTATCGGACCACGTCATCGCCGACTGGAGGAACTACGCTCTTGAGGTCGTGCGGCACGAGCTGCTTGCGCGAGCCCCACTCGATGGCACCGGGAAGATTGTGCAAATTGATGAATGCCTCCTTCGCTGCAAGCGAAAGCACAATCGAGCCTTCCTGATGACGGGCGACAACGTTTCGCCGAGCCTCCAAAATTACGGCGGCATTGCAGACCGTGAACCATGGGTATTCGGCATGATCTGCGTGACCACCGGGGAGCTCCGACTTTTCAAGGTCGACTGACGAGACGCGGTGACGCTAGGC
Source organism: Dermacentor variabilis (assembly GCF_050947875.1). Taxonomy (NCBI): domain Eukaryota; kingdom Metazoa; phylum Arthropoda; class Arachnida; order Ixodida; family Ixodidae; genus Dermacentor; species Dermacentor variabilis. The sequence goes on along the minus strand of NC_134573.1, from coordinate 39,914,930 downwards.
CCCATTATATTACAGCCAATGTTCAACCGGGGACCACCATCCACAGTGATGAATGGGCCGCATACAACTCGATCCCAAACTTAGTGGATTCTAATGGAGCGAGCCTCAATCTGCAATGGGAAACAGCAAACCACAGCGTGAACTTTGTGGGCCCGATTAAGGGCGTTCACACGCAAAAAAAAAAGAGAAAGATATTCGCAGAAAGTGAAGCGCCACCTCCCCTCCGCCAGCTATAGGGTAACTGTACCGCTGCTGGAGTCGCACCTAACATGGCTGTTGTGGGAGTCAGTTAATGGCCACACGCGCTGCAACATAGAGTTACTATACTGACTCTAGAGGACAAGCTACCCATAGGGCCCATGCATTAAAATCGGGAACCGCAAGAGCGCCGCCATGTTGCTACGCGCCGAGGTTGCCAGCTCCTGAGACGCTTGCTGGACTTGGTGACAGTAGTCAGTTTTAATCCGGCAACAGTAGCAGCGTAGCAGCATGGCGTCTCGCTTGTACTGTCGTGATGTGTGCGTGCAGCCGTGTGTTTGGGCTTTATAAGTTGGTTCTTTATTCTATGTTGCGGGACGGTGCGGGTGTGGTCCATGTTGGCCGTACAGGTGGCAGTTATGCAACCGAGGGATGATCCTGTTGAAGTTTCCGGTGGTATGCGGTTTTCAGCGGTCACGCCTGTTGCAGGAGTGTCACTCGACGAGGTTACGAGCTCGAAGCTGTGGTCAGATTCCTCGTTGGCGTTCCGTAATTCTCTTCGCACGGGCGCGGTATGTTGCAAAAGCCGCTTTCGCGATCTATCGTCGCGACGATAGATCGGGCTTTTTTATTATTATAAGCACTGATCCAGTTGGGGTAGGGCACATGTAACCTACAAACGGAAGTCTCAGGAGAGCACCTGAGATTATAATAAAGCAGGCGGCGCAGGAACTCCAGGGCACCCAAGGGACAGTGGGGAGATCAAAGCTCGAAGCAGAACGGTACGTAGGTTGGGGCCGCCGAGGCAGGTGTGTGCCAGGGAGTGTTCGCACGGACAGCTCCCCTGGCACGCGCAGCAGAGCCTCGCAAGGTCGAGATACCTTAAAGGCACCTGCGCCCATCATCTTTCTTTTGCCTCGGTGCAGTGTGCACGATTAAAGAGAATAATATGGAGGGCATCCGGTACAGTCGCGAATGCGTCATGACAAATGTAGCTCGCGTCGCCTGGCGTGTGCAGTAATATCAGAGTTGGTTGTGTGAACTTTATGCATAATACGCTTTGTTACGGTACCTTAACGCAATGGGTCTAGAGGACGGTGTTGGTACATTTTTTCGTACCGCCCTAATCCTATACCCCCTACTACAAACACACACAAACATACCCCCCTCTTTTTATGTATACATACAATTCCTTGCCATGACGGATCCATAGCCTCCTTTATTTTTGAAAAATAGAGGAGGCTATGGACCAATTGACCAGTTCAAGTTGTCAACTTGTCAGTAACTGTCATAGGAATCACTGTATTAAACACAATTCCACGATTGGATTGTTTACTTTCATTTTTTGTTGTAACACTGAGGACTACATAGAACTTTATTTTGTATATGTGAGAGAAGTATGTGGATATCACGAGCTTAAGCCAATGTGCGATACACAGACAAAGCAACATGAACTGCATTGAGGGCCACACAACACATACGTAATTAAAGGTGCAAAATATAGGGAGAAGCTTCAAAATACGCTCTGTAGCACTGCAAAGTGTAACATATATTGTATGTGTACAATAAATGTTCAAAAATACAATGCATCAATGTCCCATTTGCCTTCAAGTTTATTATCAAGTTCAAGTTTACTGAAGTTTATTATGAGCATATGTACAACAGGAATCTACTGACACACCCGCAGTCAAGGTGGCTGTTCGAGGTGTGCTGGCTGCCTCAGTGTAAGAAAAAGAAATTGGGTGAATGTCGACACCAGTGCCACTGCTTCCTGCCTCTGACCTGCACGTGCCTCCGCGGCATCTTCGTGCACAAGTGTGTTGGCGTGGCGAAGGAGTCATCCAAGAGAAAGGGTATCGTTTACATGGAGAAGTGGCTGTTCACGTTGCCTGTCGCTTTCCCTCAAATGTTTCCTTGGCGACTAGGGTGACACACCCGCAGTCAAGGTGGCTGTTCGAGGTGTGCTGGCTGCCTAAACGAAAGAAAAAGAAAGAAATTAGATGAATGTCGATACCAGTGCTATTGCTTCTTGCCTCTTACCTGCATTTGCCTCCACGGCCTCTTGGCTTGCGGAGTCTGTATGAGGGAGCTGCTGTGACTAGGCGTAGGCATTGTCTAAGCAAAAAGAAAAGGCCATTCAAATGGGAAATTATTGAAATCAATGCAGTTATGTCTGCTTCTTGCACTCTTCTTGCCCAAAAATTTTCAAACATAGTGTCCAGTACACACCAGGACTTTGACTGCTTCTGCTTTTTACCTGCAGGTGTTGCTGCGAGATCCTTAGTATGGCTGCGTGCAGCATTGTAACACTTGGTGGAGGCATTTGAAGTGGTAGCCAAAAATATAAAGAATCATCCTTGTCTGCACGAATGCTTTCAATTTCTAAATGCAGTGGTAACTATCACTATTAGTGCAAGGCCCCCCACAACTATGCGGCAAGTGCCATAGCTCGAAACTGAATTTTTCCTTTAGTGTTTCACAAGACGTCTGATATGTCCACATTAGATGTGATGTGTTTGTTTTTATTTATCCCACTGTGGAGAGAGCATCATTAAATAGTTTTTTTATTTTTGCTTGTCTTGTTTTTTGGTTTATTTCTGAATTTATCAAGCACCAGTCTCATGATGCTAAAATGACTTATGTAATGGCAATCAGCTTTTGTTTTGCAGAAAAACAACGCATTTCCTGACCCATTGTTTGACATCCCCTCACTCGCATAATTTTGCAGAGTATTCTACCTATATTGACTTACTTGACCTCCACTAAAGAGTCTTGCATTTTCAAATATGACTCTTTCCTTAAAATCATTCGACACTTCTCATAATTTCTGTACCTTGGGCTTCGATACTCTGCATTCACCATTTTTGCTTGTTTCTGACTAAAAATGTCTTCTTTAATTTAGAGCTTAAATTTTACCTTTGGAACACACGGAAGGGCTTGCCATTGCATATCTGCATAAAAGGGAAACATGTTTCATTAAACATTTGCAAAATCCAATTGAAGATTGATGAATGCAGCTTGCAGTGTGATATGACTGAATGAGCCATAAAAGTAACTCATCTCACTTGGTAAATTAAAGCACATATTAGTGTGATGTGCAAGATACGTTACACTAACGTGGTGGGGTTCTCTTGCTTATACAGCAAAATAATCGGTGCGCGAGAAAAAAATTATCTTTGCATACCCCTTGTACACACTGATTTAAGGAGAATGAGCTGGAGCTGTCCACATGATCTACTTATTTTACCTGCGAGTATGGTCAACAAAAATGTGTCCCAGCTGCTTAGTGGTACTCGGGATTATGTCAGTATTGCATATGTGCCTGTTGTCTAAAATAATTGAATTTTGAAAATGCTCGCAGGGATCTGATGTGCATATCTTCAGTTTATGGATACATGTAAAAGACTCAGCATCAAGTGCAAGTGAACGTTCCCGCAGGCCCGGAGTCGATCATGCTAATAGATTCGCTGCACAAATTTGTGACCATAAAAGATATTCCACATGAAATGGCATGCAAGGAAGTGTTGAAAATATTGCACAGTTAATAAAACGCCTACGCTATTAATATGTGGGTTGATGCACTCGTTATGCAAAACGGAGGTGAGGCGTGCAGACAGGACCCAAGAGTAGAGTATTTACAAGCAAACAACACGAGCGCCGCCCACTTCTCTACTCTTGTGTCCTGTCTGCACGCCTCACCTCTGTTTTGCATAATGAATCCTTACCAAGTAGCTGAGCTTTCTGCCGTTCTAAGTCTCGATGCACTCGATTTCGTCCGCATTAGGCACTCGCCTCTTGATTACTTCGTGGCACAGAAATACTCGGCATCAGGCTGTTTGTCTGCTGTGGCCTTTGTAGAAGCATGATTGTTCAAAGTGCAACAATTAAACAGATTCTTTGAGTTGCTTGCGGCTTCGCCAGTACAATTCCGGTGCGCTGGTCCGCCTGTCCAGCAATTTCCTACTGAAGGGAAACCTGCAAATAAAAACACCGCTCCGCATGCAGAAAAATGCTCTACTGTGACGCTTCTCAAACGATTGTGATGCACCACAAGAGCTGCCTACTCGCGTGATATTCTCAACAAGGAGATAAATTTGTTTACTTACATGTGAAGGTATATGCCAGAGCACTTCGGGGCTTCGGTGGCACACAAGGCACGAGTGTGTGTGCCATAGCGTCCGATGTCGACGCGCGATCGCATGTCAAACCTAAACTGTACGAAACTACTACGCATCCAAAAAACAGATTCGAAACCGAAATTCGCGTCATCCTTTATTGCAAGAATGCGTACATCGTGATTTACATAAGTCGCGGACTTAGCGATCGCTTTCTGTAAACATAATATTAACGTACCACCTTCATAAAGCCATCAGGTATGCGTTTTTAGATGAGAAAGCATAAGGTGACCTGTAATTGCTTTCAGCTCTTTCAATAGTAATTGCGCTGGCCACATTGACCAGTAGCAACAGGGCGGCGCCCTAGAGGTTCCCACTTTTCCGGCCCAGCTTTTCCTCTAGAGTCGTTCTACTAACTCTATGCGCTGCAAAGACTCATTTCTGCGTTTGTTTAGAAACCATCGCTCGGCACTACCCTGTATGAAGACTTTCCTGCGCTTGTTAGAAGCCATATCGTTCGGTGCTACCCAGTGTGAAGGTACAGGCGCCCAAATCTTTAACTGGTGTGCGCGAGCGGCGACTTTTCCGTGCGTCAGCGCCGTATGACGGGGCGCGGCTGGAAAGAGTCTGAGGCTAAGCGCATGCGGACAAAGCGCGCTCAGCTGGGCCCATCGTCTGCTAAGCTGTTTCCAGCCTCGCCCCGTCATACGGCGCCGACGCACGGAAAAGTCGCCGCTCGCGCACACCAGTTAAAGATTTGGGCGCCTGTACATCACAAAGTAAAGGAATATAAAGCGTAGTTTTCTGACCCTTTGCTTTTGCATGAATGTTTTCCGGCTTGCTGCGCCGCGCTTACATACGCGGTACGCCCGTGGCACAGCACTTCCGCGTTAACCGACGCTAGGGTGGCTAGAATGGGGAGGTGTGAAGACCGGCCTCTGGAAGCTGGCCCCAAAACGCGTTCCTGCCATGTGACGGCGCTGCCGACCGGGGCGCCGTTTAGGGCGCCGTAGTTTCTCGGGGCGTCTGCATACCTCCGAGCGGGAAAATGATTTGGTAGTGCTTAGTTTTCGTGTTTGAATGCCTTAAAATCTGACCAGACTTCTTTCTCTACATTGTAGATGCTCAGAGAATTTAATGATGTTTCGCTGCTCTCATTCCACATGGAAACAGCGAGCATCGACTACGCAGCCGACACAGCAACGGTTTTTGCCACCACCTCTTGCCGAGATTAGCGCGCTTATGCCTTACCGAAAATATAGTTCATAGGAATTGCCGCGCAAGGCCAGCGCGTTGGAATAACCTTGAATGTGTCGCCCGCACATAAGTGACATATATTTGGGATTGTAACATTACTTTAAATGGAGGAAGTTCATGCAATATATCAGCATTGTGGTGAAGAAATTCTAGAAAGTACGAAGCGCTTGCGACTTAATACATGTTTATTGGAAATAACACAGTTATTGCATAACATAATATTTTTACAAAACGCAGGGCTTAACCTCCTTGACTTTGTTGTGGATGACACACTGATTTAAGCTTTTGAGGAAAAAGTGAATACGTGTTATACAATAAAACCTAGACACCGATCGTGTTAGATCAGCGGAATGCGCAGCCAATCTGTGGCACATTGGCTGCTAGAAACAAGAAATTCTTCACAACTTTTGCGTGCAGTCGCGTAGTGCTAAATGCACGAGTGAACCTGTCCTCGAGTGTCTGAATGAGGTTGTATAGACATGCTGAGGGATCCAGAAGCCCCCCCCCCCCCTAAGACGCCGTCCCGTATGACAACAGCAGAAGTCGGTCGAGAATACAAAGCTTGGACCATCTGCCGAAAACCCACACTAAAACCAGCCTCTTCCAGAACACGGAAAAGATACCTATGGCTAATGATGTCGAAAGCCTTCTCCTGATCGAAGGAGCAAAGAATACCGGGAAGTTTCCTGGTATTTCCCTCCAGAAGAAGGTCCCTCACTGCTAAACCGTGAAGCTGAGTAGAGCGCCCCTGGACACTACATGCCCGGTATGGACCCAAAACAGTGCTGAGCACTGGGGTGAGTCGCGTACACAGCTAGCACTTTGCTATGAGCTTATAATCGCAGTTCAGAAGCGTGATTGGACGCCATGCTCTCAGATCGGAGCTCCTCGACTCGTCCTTACAAAGGAGAGTGATTAGCCCCTCTCGTTGAGACGTTAAGTCCCTTCACCGAGTAGCCTGTTCACCAGTGATATGAACGGCTTCACTAACAGTGTCCAAAATTCAACATAAAATTCGACTGTCAGACCATCGGATCCTGGACTGCGATTACGCTTCACAGACTTCAAGGCCGAAAATAGCTCGTCCTCATCTATGGCTGAGTCGCACGCTTGTGGCGGCTCAGCTGGTGAAGCAAACGGAAAGACAGCTGGTGAGGCAACTGGAGAGGCACACAAGGTCATGTAAAACTGCCTCGCCAGTGCAAGAACTCCATCTGGTGAGTGGACTATGCTACCACCAGTTGGATCTATTAGGGAAAAGAGAGTTGTGTTCTTCCTTGAAAGATGCTTACGTACGACGTTTCTGCTGCACAACGCTTCCATTTCCCACAGCTCTGCTCAGGCTGTGGCCCTCAAGCCGTCCCAGCGTCGCTGCAGGAGAATCCGAAGTTTCTTTCGGAGTGAGGCCAGAGCCGAAGCAACACCAGGCCCGCCGAACAGTGGCCTCGAGAGCAGGAGGATCGCGTCGGAGACGATTTTAATATCCCCACGCTCCTCGTGCGCTCGAAGCTCGCCCCAAGACCTGAAGTACTCACGCACTCTGACCTTCACGTCATCACATTCTGTGCCACTTAGATTCGCTGCTGCCTCATAATCAGAAAGTGGTTTTGGCACGTAAAACCCCATAATCAGATTCGCTGTGTTGTGAAGCGATCGAAATTTAGGAAACGCGAGAAAAATACAGCTGCACTATACCGACCACGAGAGTTACTTTGCAGTGCACCGTGGCCTACGAGACTGACAATTGAGCTCACGGCGCCCCGCGCTAGCCACCCTACCCGCGCCCCCGACGGAAGTGCCAAATTTTACCCCAGTGGGAGGAACGCGTAGCGTGGCCCAGTAGCGTAGCAACAGGGGGGGGGGGCCGTGGGCCCCGGGTGCAAGGGGCCAGAGAGGGGGGGGGTGTCATATGCGTCTGAAGACACCCCTCTTTCCGCCAGCTACACCCGGGGAGGGGGGTGACAGAAGACCTATGGGCCCCGGGTGCCAGACGACCTAGCAACGCCACTGGCGTGGCCTCCCTAGGCAATGGCGGCGGCGCCGCGGTCTTCACACCTCCCAATTCTAGCCACCCTACCGACGCCCTCTTCGCCTTCATTACAGTGTTCTAGAAGGGGGCAGTGGGCTCACTGTCGTATCCCTGCCCCGCTCCGCCGCGGCGCACTCAGCGTCGACTTCCCGCATGCCCGCCAGGGGCGCTGACTCATGTTTCACCTGAAAAACTTTTGGCTCGTGTTGCGGTTGCGGTGGTGAGCTCGGTACAGCTCGGTTGGTTCGGCGTTGTCGGCGCTCGACTGCAAATACCGCCGGCGTTGTATGCGTGGCAATATCTCTCTGTGCCTGTGCTGTGCTTGGTGCTTGGCTCAATGTGCAGTATGTGTGCGTGAGAATGCCTGGCCTTCGTCGAAATTACTGTTTCGCGCCCGGGTGCCGGACTGGATACAGTCGTGCGAAGGATGCACCAAAGGCGTCTTTGTTCACCCAATTTCTCATTACGATGAACTGCATGTCTTTTTACAGTTTAGTGAAAACCGTGAGATATGGTAATGCGGATCCACGTGCGGTAGCTGCCTTGCTAAACACACAGCAGAGCAGCGCAAGTTGCTCTCCCAGCAACAACTTGTGGGACCGGGTAGATGCTCTCATTGTTTCTGGGAATTTACCAGGCGCCGAAGTAGTGTTGTCTTCGGTCGATCACGACCAGCACATAGAGAGGAGCGACTCTCAGATAACTTACTATGTCTCTGGATATGTCGCACGAAAGTGCCAATGAAAACCAACTGCCAGGATTGCATGAATGCGCTAACCGCGTCGTCCGAAGATGACAAGAGAGAGAGAGAGAGAGAATCAACTTTTGTGCTGAGCCCTTAGTGACGGTTGGTGCGCGCTGGCACCAGATGGGGTGGAACCTTCTTCTCAGGTCCCATATGCGTCCAGCAGTTCCTGGCCCCTAGCCGCCAGCGCGAGCTGGGTCGGTAGGTCGGGGCTGGACAACAAGGTCTCCCATCGCTCGGGGGGGTTGGGACTGGGGAGGGTGGGGGGTAGGGATGGTGGGGGGTTCTTGAGCTTAGTGCACTCTGCAAGGATGTGGGCTAGAGTGCCTTTTGACCGTCTGCAAAAAGGGCATGAAGTGTCATGCTCTGTTGGGAACATATTGTGCAAGAGCACGGGATGCGCTAGCGACCCCGCTTGCGTGCGTCGCACGATCGTTTGCTGCATTCGGTTCAGTTGCGGATGCGGACGGGGAAGCCTACATCTGCCGCTTCTGTACATTTGCTTGATTTCTTTGTAGCTTGTCACGGGGTGCGGTAGCTCTGGCTCGTCCTCGGCCCGGATTGAAAGTTCTCGGGCATAGTGGTCGGCGAGTGCGTTGCCTTCCACGTGCGAGTGAGCCGGGACCCACACGAGCTCAACGGCCCGTCCCGGTGATTTGCATTTGGTGAGGATCGCTAGTGCCGCGGGAGAGATGTTCCCCTTGCGGTAGCTTGCGTAGGCGGTCTGGGAGTCTGTGACCACGGTCCTCACTCCCGGTTGTGCGAGAGCGAGGGCCACGGCCACTTCTTCTGCTTCGGCTGTATTCGTCGTCCGTATCGACGCGCCTGTGACCAGTTTAACGGCGGTCGTCACCGAAGATGACAATCCTGGGCTTGCTGCGTTGACACTTCACAGGCATAGAGGCGGGCTTCTCTACCCACGTGGAACACTTTTTTCGTTTGTAAAAATGCTTGAAGACATGTTTACTGAATGCTTCAGCAAAAAACAACTACATGCTGATAGCATCTTGGATGTGCTTAGTCCGGTGAAAGCAAAGTGCTCGCACAAAATTGGTTGCAGTGAGCATTCAGCCGAACTCACCAAGAATGTAATAAGCTTTTATATTACAACGCAGTTCCATTTTTTTTACAAAGGGCATTAACGCGGAAAAACACGAGAGAAGGAAAACAGTCATATGCACAGGAAGATCGCGAAAACTTCCTGAGGCGAGTCGGCAGGTGCATGTTTATATCAATTTGTAAACATCTCCACTTATAAACGTTCAGCCTTCTTGAGCCTGATTTTCCTGGTCCACATTCCTTCCTCGTTTCTTTGTAAATAAACATTGCATAAATGTACCTGGATTTTATATTTCCTTTCTATATGCTGTGTCGTGTTAACAGTGTGAACGATGTCATGCATATAAATCATGAGCTTAACACTCGAAAAAGCGATTATCTATATAATGTTAAGTGTCATGGAAAAAATTTTGCTTTGTAGCGCGCATTCCCGCTGCAGGCCAGCGATTACGAAAAAAAAAGGCAATGCTAAAATTCTGTCCAATATGACTGCTGCATTAGCGAAAACACATTGCACATTTTAATAGCAGGAAATAAAAGAGGATCGCCCGTTGCTTCGCGCCCTGTATATGCGTTAATAGTCAGGCGCGTTCATCCGCGCTTCCGGTACAAGACATCGCCTACGCTCCGTAGATCAGCCACAGCGGCGGTAATTCTTTTCTCTGTACACTGATAAGACGCACCAGAACAAGTATCGCGCATTGCACATCGTGAGTGTTGCATTTCTTTCGGGAACTGCAGCAATGCGCGGTACCCGTTCTACTCCGACATGGCAGCGAGTTTCAGGTGACGTAGGGTGCCTCGATGTCCTCCTCGCCCGCCGCTCCGTTCAGGGGACATAGAGACATTTAGCGCGTCCGGGCTAAATGTCTCTATTATATTATATTCTTCTTAGCTGCTGGCGTAAATTTTCGACAGTGGCGTAATCGTGTTCACAATTACGCCGCTGCCTAAAATTTGCCCGAGTGGCGAAGCAGGATATGGTGAGTTACTGCAGTTTTAGCTATGCGTTTGTCTGGTTGAGCTCTACAACACCAGGCGGCTTCACCGCTCCGGCCGCTCACGTTTACGCCCCGACCATCCGGTAATCCGCCCAAACCGCTCCCGTTTACCGGAATAGCGTACAAGCTAAGGGCCGATTTACGCTCAAACCGCCCATCGCCGCACGCCGCACCGCATGCAGGCGGTTCGTGAAAAACGGGCGGTCGTCGCGATCGGTCCCAAAATTGCATTTACGCTGAAACCGCAGGATGCGGTGCGGTTCGCATGCGCCCTCTGGTTGTCCAAATAGGTAACCAGCAACTGGCAACATGCATCAGCAAGTTGGCAGCCTCGTGTGCTGGCGACCAGCAATATTTCGCATCGTGCCAGGATATTGTTATTACGCTTGCTGTGTTATTAGTTATTTTTTTATTAGTTAGCTCGAGCGGTTCGAATGCGCCTGCATCCGCACTTCGGTTTGGGGACGCGACGTCTGTTGAAAGCTGGCAAACATTCGGCAGTGCGCAGAGCAACACTGTTCGAAGTCGGCAACTATCGCGAAAAGCAGACGACACTGTCATATTTTTGTCGATGCAGGTTGAAGCTTTCGCGTCATGGTGAAAACGCGACTCTTGCATTGTCATATTCTGTGCTGCATGTGTGGCATTGACGTGGTGACCCACCTTTGGAACACTGTGCAGTCGTCTTACCTGGACCGCTTTTATTATTATTTATTTATTGCTACCGCATAATGTTGCGACAACATACGTCACTATCTGCTCGGTTGTGCACGGCGCGATGGCGCACTTTTTGTAGCTGTGCTAGGGAAAGCTTGTGTTGGTGGAGAAGCGACGCACCATCGCTCCTCGGCTGGACGAGGCACCAGCGCGGAGAAACGGGAAGCGACCCCATCCCGAGTCGAGTTCTGAGAATCCTCCGTCGCCCTCAGCGTCTCGGCTACCGGACAGGGACCGAGAGTTTGCCTCCTCGAACACATGCAGCTCTCGCCTGCGTCTTTTGTAGAAAATAAACGCAGTCTGTTTTCTGCCACCAACCGATGCGCACTCCTTTCACGGATGGGGCCAGACCCCGTACGTAACACGTCGATGAGGCAGGAGTTGCGAAGCGGATCTATAAGTTTCCAAAGTTAAGGCCATGGCTACAGGACGAATGCACGGCGCTGTCGAGCCTTTCTCGGCCAAATCATGGGAATCGTGGATACAGCGCCTCGACTTTTACTTCGTGAGGAGCGACGTCAGCGAAGAAGCAGGCACTTCTCCTCACGCTTTGTGGAGCCGACACTTTCGAACACCGTGTGCGCGCTGATATACGCCGAAGATCCCGGCAGAAGTCAGCTTAAATGATTTAGTGACACTTCTTAGGCGGCACTTCGACACCAGGACATCCGAGCTTTAGAGCCGGTACGTGTTTCAAAGACCCGACCAACGGCCAGACGAGTCGATCAGCAGCTGAGCTGCGGCCCTCGGAACGTTGACAGCCGACTGCAACTTCGGAGCGCTGCCTTCGGCTACAATATCGACGACGTCACCTGACACCCAAACGACCGCTTCAGCGGCGAACCCAACTATGCCGCCCCAAGATGTGATGCTGCGGGACAAGTTCGTCCGCGGCGTCTGGGACGAACATCTTCTGCAGACACTGTTCGCAGAAAAAGCCTGACATTTCAATGCGCTGTGGACTTAGCCTTGTCAGCTGATGCCTTGTGCGTCAAGGCATCAGCGAGATATCAAGGGAGTGGCAAACTCGGAGGAAATTAACAGGACGTCGCAAATCAAGCCAGGAGGCAAGCATACGTCAGCGTGACATTGCTATCGATGCGACAGCTTGCACGACCCTGAAACATGCAAATTCAAGACAGCCGAGTGCCGTTTCTGCTCCAAGGAAGGTCACATCGAGCATGCCTGCATCTCAAAGAAAAAGAAAAACACGGAACCACGCTCCGACAATTAACAGCTATGGGCACACAGTGTCAACCCACCACTTGTTAGCAAATCCTGCTGCAAGCTGCACACAGATAGTGTACGTACACACTGCCCCAAGTTGCTCGTAAACTTGATAGTGGAGGAAAAGCCAGTCCAGTTTGAGGTGGACACAGGTACAGCATGCTCCCTGATAAGCGAAGACACGGACTACAGGAGGTGGAAGAAAAACACTCTGTGGCTTTCATGCGAGCCGCTCGATTTGTGATCATGGTCAGGTAAACAATTACACGTCCTGGGCTCCACACAAGTTCATGTGATGTTGAGATCAAAAGACTATCTGCTGCCGTTGTTGGTTATGACAGGCACCGGGTGCAACCTCCTAGGCAGAGATTGGTTTTTGGCACTTCAAATTCAGGTGAAGGGGATCAACCACGTTGGAGAGCCAGCACTAGAAATTACAGAGGTAGTGGGATGACACCCAGATGTCTTCAAGGAAGACATTGGAAGCTATACAGGTCCTTTAGTTCACCTGGAACTCGAAGACGGTACGACAGCAATGTTTTGCAAGGCTCGTCCGATTTCAGTGGCGCTGCAGGCGCTTATGGAACATAAGCTTGACCATCTACAGCGCCAAGGCATCCTAAAACCAACGCAGCATACCAAATGGGCAACCCCATTGGTACTTGTTCAGAAGACCGACGGTACAGTCAATGTCTGTGGTGAATACAGGAGTACTGTTAAAACTTTTACTGTTAATGCAGCAGCGAAGAAGGCATCTTACCCGCTACCAACTATAGATGAAGTGTTTGCAAACCTGCATGGTGGAACTCTCTTCTCAATGTTGGATCTTTCTCAAGCATATCAACAACTGAAAGTTGATGAAAAAACAGCAGCACTGCTCACAGTGAACACCACAAAACAACTATTCAGGGTGGAATGCCTCCCGTTCTGAATTTCTGCTGCACCAGCTATCTTCCAGTGCGTGAGGGAGACAAAGATACCTGGAATTCCAGGGGTGAGTGTTCCCCTTGACGACATCATTGTTAACGGGAATAGTGCAAATGAGCACGCACAGCGTCTGAATCAGGTTCTGTCGAGACTGAGAAAGGCTTACGCCTCAAGAAAGAAAAGTGCAGGTTCGGAATTACGTCAGTTTAGTTTCTGAGACATCGAATTGATGGCAGTGGTGTTTGCAACACCGAGAAAAAGGTTGAGCACCCAAACCATCTGACAAGACATCCCTAAGGGCTTTTCTGGGCCTTATTTCATTTGACGACTGCGTTTTGGAGAACAGAGCAATGGTCGTGGTGGAATTGTATAGGCTCCTAGAGAAAAACACGCACTGGAAGTGGAAGAGCAAGCATCAAGCCAATTTCGAGGCACTTAAGGAGATGATTCGTGCATCTACAGTGCTTGCTCACTATGACGGGGCGAAGCCCCTTCTTTTGTCTGTGGACGCATCGCCGTGCGGCGTTGATGCCGTCCTCGCTCGGGAAGATGCTATTTGCCGAGAGGCGCCCATTGCATTCAGTTCATGAACACTGGGAAGTGCCGAAAAGAGCTACTTCCAGCTCAACAAAGAAAGTGCAGCAGTAATCTACAGCATCAGTCATTTTCATAAGTACATAGCTGGCCGGCATGTGACCATAACAGATCACCAGGTATTGATTGTAATCGTGAGTGAAACAAAGCAAGTACCCCGGGTCTTTTCATCAAGGATTACGCAATGGTGCCTTAAACTAGCAATGTACGATTACAAGTTGCTGTACAGGCCTGGCCTACTGCACCAAAATGCGGACACTCTAAGCTGACTTCCACTACCGGCACAAGATAAACCTTATCCCCTAAGAGATGTGCTCATGTTGGCTACCATTCCCAGCTTCGAGCTTTCACCGCGTCAACTAGCACGAATGACTCGAGAAGACTCGGTTCTGTCCCAAGTGCTGGAGGCTGTTTCAAATGGTGAAGTTCATAAACTCCCAAAAGAACAGTTTTCATCGTGCCGGAAACTGAAGACTGAGCTTTCAGCGCAGGAAGGGTGCCTTGTTAGAGGCTTCCGGATAAAAACTCCAACAAAGGCAAGAAACTACCTTCTTAAACTCACACCTGCAAACCACCGTATAATTGTGGTCATGAAGGCATGTGCATGAAGGTACTTTTTTTGGGCAGGCATTGACTTTTGTTGGGCAGGCAGGCATAACGGGCCATCCTTCGTTTCAGTATAAGTTGGGAGCTTCCTAAAGAAGAATGGGGTGGTCCATGTAACAAGCACACCGTACCATCCTACAACAAATGGCCAAGCAGAAAGGATGGCTTTTGAAACAAAACGAGCATTAGCCAAAAACAAGGACAAAACATTCGCGTGTAGGCTGGCCCACTTTTTCTAAAGCAACACATCACAATCTGCACATCAACGGGTGAAATGCCAGCTGCGCTTGTGTTTGGGCGTAAGCTGGATACAGCTCTCACGTGCATTCAGCCCCAAGCAAAAGTGAACAAAATCCATACCAACTGCAGCAGGGACACAAAGTCAAGAGTACTCGCTGTAGGACAAGCAGTTTTCTTTTGAAACTTCGGATGGAATCTGATCTCGACAGAGGGAACGGTTTTGGAAAAGCTAGGCCACAGATTCTGGCTCATTAAAGGCCCCAACAGGTTAGTGTGATGACAATGTGACCACATCAAGCCTGGTATTTTGAGACACCCCACAGAAGATTCGGCGACACAGGATAAGGGCTGTACGCTAACCGGAGCAGTGTCCCGCTCCCATTTATGCTTGGGATAAAAGCAGATAACTCCACGTCGTCAGAGGGCACTCTCTCAGGAATGCTGGAGCCTTCGCAATCATCGGTGACCAAACCAGAGATTGGCACTGCCCCTGAGACCGTGCCAAACACAACTGCAGAGTCATGCCCGCAACGGGAATGACACCCTCCAGATCACTACGGCGACTCTATCTGAGAAGGGAGGCAAGTGTTTTGTACAAGCGATGCACCACCACTCCTCGGCTGGATAAGGCACCAGTGCAGACGAAACAGGAAGCTACCCCGCCCCGAGTCGAGTTCCAAGAATTCTCCATCACCCTCAGTGTCTCAGCCACTAGACAGGGACCGAGAGTTTGCCCCCTCGAACACATGTGGTTCTCTTCTGCATCCGTTGTAGAAAATAAACTCTGTCTGTTTTCTGCCACCAACCAATGCGAATTCCTTTCACGGATGGGGCCAGACCTTGTACGTAACAGCTTGGAAGAACACGCATACACGAACACACAGGTGTATCTAAGCCAATGAGCAAGGGATCTGTCACAGCAACAGCGTAGCACGCTGAAGCGCTGCAGCATTATCTATTAGCATACTCCTATACAGATGTTCTATTATCACGGAATACAGCTGTGTTGATTGACAAGTCACTTCATCACCGAGCACGCATGTGAATCATCAACAGTGGCTTGTTGATTTAGTTGCACTTTGCTGCTGAGGTCTCTTTACTAGCTGTCAAGTTAATAGTGAGCCTACAATTGCTTACGTGATGTAATATGGCATTGCACTTCTGAACATTGATCTTACACCGAATGAACGCACAGGGGCGCACAGAGCTAGCATTTGTTCATTCTATGTTACGTCATTATTTCAAAGTGCACTGCCATGTTAAGTCATGACTAAACAACTAGCCATCAGTACGTCTTGAGCAATTGATTACAATTATGACATACATAAAAGTGATATGTACATATCACAGTTACTTCTTCAAGCAGAGATGCTTGTCAGATATGTTTTCAAGAGAAGAATGTTTGCATGAAAACAAATAATAATTCATATTGCTGAAAAGACACCACATATAGGCGTGAATTCACCTAATGTTTACATTTCTTGTTGGTGCTAAAAATGTCCCTGCCAATAGAAGTAGTGTTATGTCATTCATGCCTTAAGAGATGACAGAGCTTTACAGGGCACACAAGGCAGCAATGCCCATGCATAAAGGCCTGGGTGGCCAATCTGCTGCCCCTTCACTATTTATCCATACTTCTGTCAGCATTTAAACAATGTACAGCCTGTGGTCAAAGTGAATACAGGCATGCTTGCTCTCTCAGCAATGGCGACAATCAAGGATGATTGCCTTGAGACCGTTTGCTGCTGTTAACATCATTTATGCATGCATTCTCTTTTTGTTCTTTTCCCTAGACAAAAAAGAAGATTGCACAGTCAGTGAGCTATAGCAAAGTAATGTTACTTGATTGCGTTGGGCTTGGCCCAAACGTCATTCATGTAGTGACAACCTAGCTAGCTGATGCACAGCCACATTAAAAAGAAAGAGAAGTGCATATGCTAACAAACAGGTGCACAGTACGTGTAGTTCATCTCAAAGCAAAGCAAGATTATCAAGCGACTATATACAGATCTAGATTAAGGGGACACAAGCATTGAGGCCCCCTAGTACTTCGAGCCTCAACGATTGCATCCCCCTGATCTAAAACTCTCTAATAAGCATTGCAATGAGTGCAAGGATCTTGCATGCAAAATGGTTGACGTAGTAAGTCATTTTATATTTGCCTTTCTGAATCAGTAACAGCTTAAACAGGTACATGACAATGAAATGAAATGCTGGCTCATATGGTGCACAAGACACAAGTAGGGGAGAACATTTGCCATGCCTGCTGTAACACCGATTCCAACATGCAGTAGCTTGTGGGCAATGAATGCATGTTCATTGTGTCAGGGCAACTTGCACCTACCCCTAATGAAAGAACAGAATGTCTGCATTGTTGACATTATATAATTAGCAGAATGTGCGGGGCAGCACAAGAAAGTAAGGGAATGTTTGTTGCCATTTTTTATTTTCATAACCAACAGACAGTTTTTTGGGTGGAGCTTTATGATGAATTCATATTATGTTCTGTGTAAATCTGTAATGTGGGCATGTTCTATTATGCAATCACTTCATAAGTAGTCAAATGAATGCAGATAGCCCCATAAACACTGTGAAACGGAACGCAGAAATTTCCAGTTAAGAAGCCATAGTAACTCACACTCTGTGCTGAACATCAAATAGAAAAAATGCGTAGTGGCAAATTGGGTGCACGTTCTCATCTGCCATACAAATCCATATATTACAAGTAATCTTTTACTCGTTCTCGTATTGCTTACAGTTGCACGAACCTTACTGCAGCATCCTCTGTGGAGTAAAATAATCTTGCCAGTCACAGCTACTTGTTCACTCTATTAACATATATTAGCCCCCAGGCTCTCCTGTATCCCTTCATGCATGCTACAATACCATGGCTGTGCTCAGTCACCTCTTTCCATTCCACTGAAATGAAGATGGCATATATTTGTTACCAAAATATGCTGTAAAGCATAACTGTTCATCATTCTTTAAGCCTCTGAGAAGTAAGGGTGGATGTTCAGCCTTGCTGTTGTGGGATTTCATAGCTTCTAACCCACTGTCGTATTTCTAAACAAGCAATGATGAAATTATATAATCAAGCCATACCATCAGTACAACTGAGGTATTGCTTCCCCAGGGAGTCTCACTGCTACCCCAATTTCGTAAATACTTAGACATGTTAACAACCTAGACATGCTGAATTTAACTTCACAGCCTGTGTTTTAACACGACAAATAAACCAGATTAACCCAACAGCCCTTATATCACTCTCTTAATAACTTGAAATACTAACTAGCACAAGGCATTATAGTCATATTATATTCTGTTTGTATGTTTGGTGAATTGCACAAATAATTTTTGTTGCCCTTACAGCCTAGCTGATGCTGCCTTTCTTTATAACAATTAAGCAACAACCTTACTTGGTGAATTGTGGTGAGAACTATAACTAGCTTCCCAGTAGCACTGCACATGTACCCTCAGACTACATCATAGACATGCTTCTGTACATACTAGAGGCTGGCCACAATCAGCATAATTTTGAAATCTAGATGAACAGGGTGCGAATTCATGTCTATCAAATGAATGTCTGTTCCATTGAGAGGCTGTGTATTTGTGTGCAACATAGTTATTAATTCACTATACTTATGGTAGAAGAACAGAATACACAGAACAACAAAATCAAGTTCTCTCTGAAAAGCTGCTTTTTGCCACTATTATATGCAGCAAAGTAAGACTTCAGAAGGCGCAAATATGGCTTAGAACGACAGAAAGCTGAGCTAGTTGGTAAGGATTCATTATGCAAAAAAGAGGTTAGGTGTGCAGACAAGAAACAAGAGTAGAGAAGTCCACTTCTCTACTCTTGTGTCCTGCCTGCACACCTAACCTCTTTTTTGCATCACAAATATGGCTTGGGGGCCTCTTCATGCATTGTGAGGTGGGCGAATATAAATTTTTTTCAAACAGAAATTGAACAAAAATAGTAAGTGTTAAATATTGAATAGTGACACGATGACGTGAGTACTTGTAGTAGCAATATTTATTTCCGTATATTTAGGTACTACATCTTAACCAACTAGTGCAAAATAGAGCTAACTATTGGGGACAAAGGATAAGCTTTAAATGCAAGGCTACTAATGTTATATTAAAAAAAAATACTTGAATAGTGTATCAACAACTTTAGAGCCTCGTTGCAAAGAAGCTTTCCAAGAAATAATGGCTGCTGTATGAAGAGCTTCCAAAAATGCAAAATAAATTGTTTCCAAAAAAACATGAAAGCTGTAGAAAAAACAAACATAATGAAGGGCCAATGTTTTGCGGACACATGTAAAAGGACTTGTTGCAAGGAAAACAGCAGAGACTTTTCACATAAAAGATAAATCTGCTAGATCGAGATGGGTGGTTGGCTTTAGGCAAAAAAAAAGCTTATGGAAAAGTTTTGTGCCAATATGGCTAAAAGATACATTCGTTACCGTGCTTGCCTTTGGAAGGCTGCATAGGCTTGTTCACATGCAAGTACTTGTCACATATTCGTTGTTAAAAAACTTCCAATTTATATATTGACACAAAAGCCTCCTCTGATCGCGGAAAAAGAATAGTATTGTCATATAGTATACATAACATTTAGAACATCAGGGTACTATTTTTCACATTACCCAAATACTCATGAGAGACCAAACTGCAAGAAACAGCATAACACTTTGGCATAATCCGTAACTGATTATATCAACGAGTTTCCCATTTCATGTGGCAAAGTTGCATAGGGCATATGGGATGTGATATCTGTGATTCAGAGATGCGTTATTGTATCTGAGCACAAGTATTACACAACTGATCGTTGTGGGAATAAAGAAATAACAGGCATTGATTACCAGTATGTCATCATGTCACTTCCATCTGAAAAGTGACTAACATTTCAAGTCAAACTTGCAACTGGCAAACTTGCATTCAGAATCATGTTTATGTGCCCATATATGTGGGCCCCATGAACCGTTGCTTTAAGTTATGACCAGTGTCATGTCATTCCTGTATGTAAATGTGGTTTTGCACTATATAACTATAAAATTTTTGATCAGCATCCTAGTACATTTCCTTGAATTTGCACCACAGGCTTTCTGTCGCAACGCCCTCTTCGCACCCATGATAAATGCTGCAGTCAGTAAAATAGAGCTTTAGATTATTTCCTAAACTGCTTTCATTCCAGCAAGTAGACGCCGAGCAGACGCTGCGCCGCAAGTGAACATTTATGAGGGTGTTCATACTTGCTGTTTATTAAGGTGGCTGCAAGGTAAATGGAGGGAAAGTGTACAGGTGAAGCGAAGCTCTGCTGTCGCATGCACGTAAACAAAGCTTCTGGTTATGGCATCAAAACATTTTTTTCGTCAATCCTCCAACAATGGAGCATGTACTGACAGGATGGAAAGCAGACACCAAGCAGACGGTGCGGTGCAATGAAGACACCTTGAGGGGCATTCAGCCTTCCTATTAACTAAGGAGCCTGCAGCTTCCCCAGTGCGGCAACGAATTACTGAGATGGAGTACAGCTCACAGAACACATTGTTAGCGTGAAAGGTTGGTGTCGTGTTCCAGGGCTTCCGTGAACGAAGAGGCAGACGGAACTTGAAACATGTTTTATTGCATGGCAGCAACTTAACGTGGCAGAATGACAGCCAACGAATATAAGGACAAAAAGTACACCGCAGCTTGGCGGTCGATGATAGTGAGCGAGGTTGATGTGATCGCAATATGGCCCGCATGACAGAAAGGGAAACGCTATCACACATGTACACGTGTACAGATATGCGACAGTTGGGCAGTGGCAGAGAGGGTGTTTTGCTGTGTTGCCACATGTGCAAAAAATTGCATAAGGAGCATTTGCATAGCTTACATTACAGCACATGACACCTAGCACAAAATGAATAATTGCAATACGTGGAGCAGTGCTATAACTTCTAAGCTGTTCCCTAGCCTCCTCTCTTCATAAAGCGTAAAATGTGCAGAGACAGCTCTGGAAACAAACATGTACAAAGCAAGGAATCTGCTTTGATACAATACCTATATTGAGAGGCATAAGAGCATAAACGATCAGTGACGCTTCTGCAATGTTTATTACTGCAGAGCACATGCAATTGACAGAAAAAAATCACAGATGATTACGATACTCCCTAATACGAAATTTGAGTGCAGCTCTACATGTGTTGTCATTTCGTTGGCAAGGACAATCGGGCTCGTGTCGCATGTTGCAAACGGAGCGAAGTATGGCGCCACTGCCTTGCCAATCTGGAGATCGCGTGAGCCAGCGCATGGGTGACGCATGGGCATGGTTCACAGAAGCCACCGCCAACAAACCTCCCAGACATTGCGTGCTACTCTGGCACCATTTCATAGCTACCGTCACTGCATTTCGCTTTTATTTGCACACTTTTGCCATACACTCGTCTCCTTTCTGCCTCATGGTTATGCTGCACCTTCCTATCCACTTTCCTCCTCATGCCTCTTCTCACTTGCCGATTTTTTAATCTCCCACTGCATGCTGCCTTTGCTCTCATCTTTTGCTGAACTCGTTCGCTCAGTTTAACCGAGCGAACGAGTGGTCCTCACAGCACGACAAAAGCTAAAGGAAATGTGCTCAAAAATAAATGGAATGACCAGCGAAAGGAATACCCTGAATGCATGCACTATAAACCACATTAAAGGATTGACTGAATGCACGATAGACATGGTCTACAAGATACCTTTGACACGTGGGGCTGATTACATGGGCCAAACAGGCAGGTGCGTAAACCATTGACTGTGCGACCACCTATACAACTGCAGTCTGATACAAGCACCCAGATACCTTGCCATACACTACGCTTCATGCCGTATCTTCCACAGGATGGGGATCTTGCTCAAATGTAGTAACCAAAGAGAAAGAAGTCATGGAAGCCTACAACATCAAGATGACCCCATGTGCCATCTTTATCAGTCAGCAAAGAGATTAGCATAATGACTGACAATAGATGGCATGGTTAGACTGGGAAGAACATCCCTGCACATGCGAGTAGGCTATATGAAGGCCTCATTTTCTTAAAAATAAAACAGTTGTTAGTTTGCACTTGGGTGTCGTGCATTGTTTTTCTCTCTTAAGTCCTGTCCCTTCGTCACTTTGTGCAACAGTGTTATGTCAAACCAACAAGCCCACTGGGAATTTTTTTAAAAATTATATGTAATATGCTCTGAGTGCACATTTATGTCAAGTCTTGTTTGCAATGCACATGTGAAAGACAGCGCAAAAAAGATGCAATATTAGAGGTGAGCAAATAAGGATTTTTGGGACCGAATAGTATAGTGCCAGAAGCAAATTGAATCGAACACTTTTCTAAAAATGAATAGCCATTATCGTAATTAACATAAACTGATGTTTATATCCCTGTATTTTTGAAGTTAGCAAATTTCTGTAATAGTATAGTACCTTACTAAGTATTGTATTTGAAAAACAAAAACTGAGCATACAAGCAAACAAGTACTTTATTCGCATGCACAGGGCTCTTCAGAGGATGCAAATGATCACTGTAGAGCCTGCAAAGTGTGACTGCCTGAGTAACCTAGCCTGCTCCTCTACGCAAGTTCTGATGTTTTATGGCTATAGCACGCCTGTCATGGTGAAAATTTACCGTACTTTTCTGCAATTTAGTGTTTATGTGGGTGCAGTTGGCATCTTGAAATACCCGAAACGTATCAAAAAAATATTCCCATTTACAAAAGGTGACCACCGAATCGAATAGGGCACTATTCGATGCATAATTACAATGTTGCAAATATTCACACATCCTTATGCAATACAACAGCTTAAAATAATGGTTTCGACACTTACATACACACTACATGCTCCAGCAGCCAACAGAATATCATATATTGACAAAAGGGTGTTTAACTGGGCTACTTGGTTATTCTTCGAGGGTTGTAGCAGCAGAATTTAAGGAACACGGGCATAGAAGGAACGACTAGACGAGTACGCAGCTGCACTGTCAACTGATTTCTTGATTGAAATTCCCACTATTTATTTCATCGCCATATCTCTCCTCTTATACATCTGAGGCTGTCTCAAAAAGGTGACTTCCTTTCTTGTCAAGGCCACTGACGGTGTGCTTACACATTATGCTCCTGTTTTACTTATCTCGAATGCCTCAAGGATCTCCCGAGTTAGCCTATCGTCGTTCCTTTTCAGGACTTGTACTTCATGAAATTATGAGTTACGACAAGAAAAGTTTGCCAAAGTCTGGTGCCTACTGTCAGCGGCATGTGTTCGTGTAGTGTCTCTGCGTTTCTCGTTGGATGGGGTGAAGCGATGGAGCAAGACCATTCTCAGGAGAAATGAGAAAAGCGTGCGCGCATGAAACAAACTTACGAGCGTCTCAACAGAAAATATTTGCAAAAGAAGCCTCCAACGCAAAGATTTCTCGCCATCAACTTAGCGTGAACGATCATTGTCAGCAGTGAGATAGCTGAGCGTCTAACGGTGGTGTTCGAGCATTGTGTAGCACTGTCGATTGATTGCTTTCCACCAGTGCTCACCACACGCACAAGCTGTAGAATGTGTGCTGTGGCACAGTGACGCATAAGTTGTGTTGCCAGCGCTCGATATGGTTTCCCACAACATAGCTTCACGCTGCTTTTCGATTCTCGTGATATGTTGCAATTAAAAATTCCCAAGACAGTGTTAAGAAAGCGGTTAAAAAAAACATACAAGAAGGTAGGTAAAGCAGCTTGTGAACCCACTCCTATAATACCTCTACCTGCGTCTGTTTGTAAATGTGTGTTTTCTTGCGTTTGTCGATTTTTTTTAATTTCCCACATTTCTTTGTATTCGAGTTTTTCTTAGTTTTTGCATTTGTGTGTGAACACGTGCCTGCTACCATGCGTGTTTGCGCTTACTCTTATTTCTGTCCTTTTATTTTATATTAGCATTTGTTTTTGCTAGTTTTCTTTTAGCAAAGTCTTTACACATTTTCATTAACCAATCTCATTCAAAGCACTAACTCCTGTACACTGCAGGGCTGGCCTCTTCCATCTTATTAAAACCTGTCTCGCTGGTCTACCTCGTCTTTTCAATCTGCCTACTCGCTGTGTTTTCTGCCCTTGCTTCTAGTGTTGTTGCTGCAATGTGATTAACGAACTTGCTCAAAACAAATTTTGGTCGCCTATTAAAACAGAAAGGTCATGTGGGTTGCACAGTACTTTGCCTCTTACCTCTGTTCATGCTTATGCATCAGTGCATGTGGCAGCTCGCCAAAAGTGCACATGAAAGGCTGAATATTGCAAAACAACACCTTGTTATGCTGTTGCATTTTTGATGCATTCAGTCTTAGTAAACAGACGGTTTCACTGCCCATCACATATGATGGTAAAAATATTCAACATGAATAACATTGTGCAGTGGGGTATCATTTCCTGCCTGATGCTTTCGTCGTTGCAAAGACATTTTTCAGTGAATGGAGCCCGGCGAAGCAGTGCACTGAGAGCTTTTGCAACTTTCACCATTTATTACTTCACGAATGTCATTGTCTGAACCTGGCCATCGATCGCTATGCCGATGGCTTGTGAATTAAATAATTGCCTCAATAAAACACATTCAACTTCACTCAGCATTTTTTAGTACAAACAATGTTAGCAGAGCTATTTGGGTGAATAATTGTGCTTACATTGGTGTTACTTGCGCGGTCAGATAAACAAATATAACAAAGGCTGCGGCATGACTGTGATTTGATGTGCAGATTGCAAATGGTGCCTTTGAAGCGTGCCCTCAGCTACTGCTATTAATAGCTACCCGACTGAGTATTTTGGGCCTAACTAAGCTATTGATGTTTGATAATTGTTCTCTTATTCGCATTACTTGCCTGGGCCAGGTAGCCAAAATAAACAATGCCACCACATTATTCTGTGTTTGCATGCAAGCTGCCAACAGTGGCTGTCCTTTTTGCGTTGATTGCTGCCATTTCACTGACAGTGGCGACAGCTTGACTGTGCTTTGACGTGCAGACTGCTAATGGTGCCTTTCAAGCGTGCCCTTGACAACTGCTATTAATAGTTACCCAAATTAGTATTTTGGTCCTCACTAAGCTAATGATGTTTGATAATTGTTCTCTTGTCCATATTACTTGCCTGAGCCATATAACCAAAATAAAGAATGCGACCACATGAATGTGCTTTTGCATGCAAACTGCTAAAGTGACGGTCAATTTCGCGTTGACTGCTGCTGTTTCACCTACAATGTCTACGACATGGTTGCTCTTTGAAGTGCAGATGCTAAAGGTGCCTTTCAAGCATGCCCTGACGACTGTTATCTCATCACAGGGCCCGTCATGCTCGTAGGTGGCTGCCCAATAGAGTATTTTGGGCCTTCTGACATTGGCATTAGTCATCTCAATGGGCTGGAAATAACAGTAGGGGCAGCACAACTGCACGCAAAGCACAATGTGCTTTGGCGTGCACATTGGTGTGGCTGTCACTTTCACGTTGACTACTGCTTTTTCGTGTGAAGCTGGATAGTGGCTGCCCGAATGAGCATTTTGGGCCCCGCATAGTTATTCAGGGTTAACAACTGTATTTGCATTCAGGTTTTCCAGCATTTCAGCACGTTTCCATGCCAATACTTATATTGAGCACGATCTGTGCAGGACGTTGCTTTTTCAGAATTGGGCTTCCATTAAAAGGAATATGTCACCAAATGAACTGCTTATTTATTTGAGAGGTCACGGCAGAATGCTTGGCTGCTGCGAACCCACCGGCAATATTTTGGTAGCCCTAATAAGGGCTGTTCTTTCATTAAAAGAAGCCGTTATGCTTCATCGCGTGGCTCAATGCCGGACAGCTCTCAGTCGGAGTCGCTTTCTTCACTGTCATTTTCACCCAGTTGGATGATGATGGGTTGCATGTGGTCACTTCCCGACATATCAAGCCTGAACTTTGCCTCCAGGTCCATCACATGGTGAAGTTTCTTCCTCCAGTCTTCCGCCGTTACGTGCTTGATTTTTTCCCTCAAGACGTCTCTGACCGTGGACAGCTTGACGCCTCTGTTGTCCTCAGCTATGCCATTTTTTACCTTTGCCCACACGAGCTCGATAGGATTAAATTCGCAGTGGTACGGTGGGAGCCCGAGTACGATGCAACCGGCCCTTTTAGCTGCATTGTCTACGATGTAGCTCAGAAAGCGTGGCTTTACAGATGCTACCAACTCAAGCAGCTGCTTTTTAACCACCCTTTCGCTGTAGGTGATGTTCTTGCTTTTGAGTCACTCCTGTATTTTTTCCTTCTTCCAAGCTGTTGACAGCAATTTATTTCTCTTCTCGCCAGGAATGGTAAGGTGCATTGCCCAAAATAATGACGCTACCAGCAGGCAACTTCTGCAGAACGTCAATAAACCATCCCTCGAAGTGACTGCCGTCCATTTCTTCGTGGTAGTCGCTTGTTTTTTGGCCTCAGAATATAACTAAGCAGCCATCGACGAAGCCATCCTCGCTGCCAATGTGCGTCACAATCAGGCGCTGGCCTTTTTCAGAAGGTTGTTTCAGACTCGTTGACAGGCCATTTGCTCGAGCGTATAGGTGTCCGCGCTTCTGCACCACGATGTCTGTCCACACGATCGACCCAGTGTGTACCGCCGTCACCCATGTCTCGTCCAGGAAAAAGATCTTTCGGCCTTCTGCCCGTAGCGCTCCACGATGATTCTGCCATTCAGCGATGT
The DNA here is from genome assembly GCF_050947875.1 of Dermacentor variabilis. Taxonomy (NCBI): domain Eukaryota; kingdom Metazoa; phylum Arthropoda; class Arachnida; order Ixodida; family Ixodidae; genus Dermacentor; species Dermacentor variabilis. The sequence continues at coordinate 39,888,496 of NC_134573.1, read as the reverse complement.
CATCCTGATCGGTCAGCAGCGAATTGTGGCTCCTCTTCTCGTGCTTGAATCAGATCTCAACAAGCAGGCAACGCACAGTACACCGCTTCAGTGATGGGAGATCCATTGTTGCATGTGTTTAGGTATGTGTGGCTGGCAGGAGGTCTGGACTCCACTTCACGCAGAGCCAGAGACGAGGAGAGCTTTCTCGGTGAAGAATTCATTATATAATGTTTACATGTAGTTGTCGTTATCAGGAGAGAGACCAACAGAGTAGCTGCAAGCTGCTTAAATAACACCCCTCAGTCCACAGATTCGCCAGACAGTCCCCAAGGACAAAACAAGGTCGAGAGAGAGAGGGTCTGGGCAGCCTCCGTGGTCTTAATGCCGCTCTCGGTGGCCGGCACTTCCTCAAACCGCGCTGCGGCGTCGGGCCGATCTGGCGGTCGGTCAGAATGGTGCGCCGGGGAAGTTTTATGGCCCACATAGGACAAAGGGTACCAACTGTAAGGCACAGGGTCGAAACACAGCCCTCGTTTGGAAACCGTCCCAAACACAGTGGGAGTCGTTCGTGGTGCGGGCACTGCTGGACAAAGGAGGGGGGGTTGCATTGCTGCCGGCACGGGGAGGGGCCGAATAGCAGTTCGTGATCCGGTGGCTGCTTCCGTCGTGGACGCCGTGCAGCCACGGGGAAACCCGAGCCGTGCACATAGTCGTGTGCCCGAAGCAGGGACCATGCGGGGATGAATGCTGCCTCCACAGTCGACACACCATAGCACTGGCCTTCCGTCAGACAAATTCCAGGGCACAAACATAACACCATATACGCTTCGAGAACTCGTTAGTGATCTTCTCGACCGTCGATATCTCGTTGCGGCGAAAGAAATCGTGCACACGACCTCGGTGTGCACAATGTGTCATACTTCCTGCTGTGTCTTCTTTTCTCCGCATTTCGTGGGCATTTTCGCGAGGGCGTCGATAGTTTGCCACCCGAAATATGCAAAGCTTTGACCTCCCTCCTCACCTTGAACACCTTTTGCTGACACCGAGCATCTTGAGTTTGTAATGGTTGCGATAAATGCATTGTTTTATATAAGTACTTGTTCAATAGCAACTGATTCATTTGAAGCTCAGAACAGGAGTAGTAAATGTGCCGTGTACATGCAAACAAGCACAAAAGCCAGAGCTGCTCTTTCTACTTTTGTCACTTGCATGAAGCTAAAGAGCAGACGACGGGCAGCGTTGTGGAAGGCAAGGGGTTATTTTTCGGTCGCGATCCGGCATGTGCTGTAGCACGAGAGCTCTACTAAACCAGTTATCAAAATACGAAAGTCTTTATTTATACCTAGAATTGCGCGTTTTAGAAGCACGATTTTTGAGTGGAATTATTTTAGTCACGGAGGCAATCGGACATCGCGCTTTGGTCATCTGGGCGAGGCCTCCCCTTTTTTCTAAAGTTGTATCCGACTATAGTTGTTCCTTCTGTGCCCGCATTCTTTAAGTTTTTCGGCTATAATCCTCGAACCAGTTGTGTTGTCATCTTCATGCTTTGTTAAAACATGCATATAGCTTTTTATCAAAAAATGCAAATTGTCAAGAATCAAAATGAAGTATCTAGTTTTCACACATTATATGCTTATCATGCTGTGCCACTGGTGTTGGCACTAACAGTGTGTACTCAGACAAGAAACAACCAGCTGAATTTCTTGCACATGCAAGGCGCTCAAATCTCTCAGTATAAAAATGTATACATTGCTTAATCTAGAAATACGCCTCAGGATTTCTGCTGTTTATACCAATGTCCCTATGACAAAAATGAAGAGTGCCCGAAATTTGCGTTCATGAGAACAGTGCACACGCGCGTCTACATTTCACGATAGCGCGCATGTACTCATGTAACTTTTAAGCTGTTCCTTATATTGCCCTCAGCGACTAGAAACACCTTCATAGCACAGAAATAACTTCTGAAAAACCCACAAGATACGTGAACGAGACAGAAAGGGCCGGAACCAAAACTCGCCCGCAACGCTTATGCACTGTTCACTTCAGAACATATGCATATTGCATGAAACGAACACTTATACGCCTAGCACCACTGCGACATATTGCACGTGCATATCACAGTACACTTACGCTTCGTAAAAGTAAGAACCCTAGCGCTCGAACATTCTGTACGTGTTCGCGGTCACCAATGCGCATCGCAGCCGGCAAAACAGCTCACACGAAGCAAGACACAAACAGCACATTACGAATGCCTGCAATGAGACGACAATGAAGCTCATCGCTACACATCGTGCCATCACTTCTGAAACACAAGCCAGCACTGCACAAACGTGCAATCTTCGTATCGATGAAGCGCGCACACACAGCACCTACGAACACTACATGCTGATTTGGGCGATCGCAAATCTTTTCATTTTGGCGCGTACCGAACTAGTGTCATGCTTAGAATGCAGGTGTGTGCGATGGCCTTCACGTTTGTAATGCACATGCAAAAAACGGCCTAAAACACACGAAATCGGCGGCTTCATTCCTTCCGATCCTCGCGTAAACACAACGCACATCCGTCTGTTTCCTTTGGCGATCGCACGTACTGAAGACTGTCAGGAAGAGTACAGCTGCTTGTAACGTTAGACAAATAGCTTTGCAGGTGCTGAATAGCTCTTGCAATCATCACAATAAACCACACAAAAAACAAACTGCCGCTGCAGCCTAGGGGTCTATGCCTTGCGCCCCGCTTCGCTTCGAACCAGCGCCATGTTTGTGCGGAGACCGCACGGAGGCAAAAGTTCACGACCGCCTCTCGTGACGTCACGTCGGCCATTATTGGCGGACCGCTGGCTTGCGGTGCGGCGTGCGGCCATGGGCGGTTTGAGCGTAAATCGGCCCTAAAAGTCTCTATTTTTTGACGGCGCCGGTGCCGCCAGAACCGGTTCGTTCTAGCCACCGCCGCCATGTTCATGCCCGCCGCGCGCGCTGCACGGTGCAGGTGGTAGGACGTTGCTGCGACGAGTTCGCTGGGTGTCGTCGGCACAAAATGCCCGGCTGCTGCGTGCCGTTGTGCAGTAATCACTCAAGGAATGGTTGGCGAATGTTTCAGTTCCCAAGAGATCCAAGAAGAAGAATTTTGTGGACTGCAAGGATCAAGCGGGACAAATGGCAGCCCACGAACACCTCGTGCATATGCAGTGTGAGTACTGAGGCGCTTCGTGGGAATTATTTTTCCGACGTGGACTTTCTTAAGCGTTAGTGATGATCGAAGTAGATTGCGTATAATGTTTCCTGGTAGTTAACATTGGGCTGACAAGTAGATTACCAGTTGAGCAAACTAGTAGCAGTAACATTAAAGTGTTTACAAAAAATAACATCTCGACTGTCTCCGTCTTGTTCCGAAAACCTATGTGCGCGTCTGTGTTGTTTATGGCGTGGTGTGTTGCGCGTTTGTTGATGTTTTTCAGCTATTCGGTGCTGCAGGCGAATCAATTTGAGTCGTTCATCTCGCCCTTCCGGACGGTGCAGGACAACCAGGAAAAAGCTGGTTGGAAAAAAATGGTGCGCCCAAAGTTCGACAGTGTTCTGGCACCCTGTAGTATAACCATTGCTAATTAACGTTACTTGGACGTTGCTCGCACGTGCGGAATTGTCTGCGTAACATAATAGTGCGGTTTTAAATGTAGCAGTTGCAGTAAAGTTCGGAAAATGTTTAGGAACGTACGAAACACAGCAATGGTAGGCGTGTGAACACTGGTCATATCTTGCGAAGGAAACAAATTTTACGACGTTCTATGAACGCGCAGGCTCATTTCGAAGAGCATAGCTTCGAGCAAAACAGAGCAGACGGATGGAAAAAACTAAAGCCAAATGCGGTGACCACAGTGTTTTCCTTCAGACGTAAGTTGTTCAATTGTTCAGCGTGTTCCATTTTCATCTCTCGGTAGGAGGTGGGGGAGGGGTCGTTCTTAAGCTGTTGCTACGTAACTTTATATATATATATATATATATATATATATGTATGTATGTATATATAAGAACAAGAGCGCCGGGCACGAAAAATTAGTGACCCTGACCGAAAATGACATTTTGTCGCTGTACAGGAGTTCTAAGCGTGTAACGAATGTAACAAGCGGTGCTTTCGACAGAAAAGTGGAAAGACATTAAGAAAGTCGTTCGTGGCATGTACCGCTGTTGCATAATGCTGTTTATGGGATGCATTTTGATGATATCCTTTGTTTTCGCAGCTTTGCCTCGTCACAGAAAGGCACGAAAGGATAGGACCGGACCCGCTGTCCTCTCGGCCCTACTTGACGATCAACACGACATAGCCACTGATGATCATGAAGCTGCGATGGACCCAACGTCGTCACCAGGCAGGTTTGAGCTGACTCAAGGACAGAATTGCAGCCCACACGACGCCAGCTCAAGTGCACTGGTAACAGACGAAGCAGGTCTGCAAGTCTCAGCCAGTGGAATGAATGCCGGGGTCTCTGACCTGCAATGTGCTTGTACTTTTTGCGCAGAATTAAGTAAGCAGCTCGCAGACCTGACACGGAAATACTGCGAACTTCAAGAATTGCATACCCAGGCAAACTCAACAATCCAAGGTCTCCGAAAAAAAAGTCAAGAAGCTCGAAGGTAACATCGAAACATTCGGAAAGAACATCAAGTTCCTTAACGAAGACCAAATACAGGCACTGTCGCGCAATAGCAACAAAGGGAGTACTTGGTCTCCGCAAAGTGTTAAGCAAGCACTTCAAACTAAATTTTCATGCGGGACGTCTGGCTATGAAACCTTAAGGAAACTCGGGTACCCGCTGCCAACTAACAGAACTCTGGCGCGTCGCCTACAGGCACTCAGTTTTCTGCCTGGTGTTCTGACTGACGTGATCGACCTGCTAAAAACGAAAGCGGAGGGTATGCAAGACATTGAAAAAGACTGTGTTCTGCTACTAGACGAGATGGAGATTGCCAGGGGCTATGAGCTTGATCGCGCTGAAGATGTTGTTCTTGGGGAACAACTTTACCTGCAAAGCCGGATGAACCTGCCCACCATGTCTTGGTGTTCATGATAGGGGGTCTTAACCGGCGGTGGAAACAAGTGATTGCCTATCACTTTACTGAAAGGAGCATAGACGGCCTTATTCTTAAAGACTACATATTGAATATCGTGAAAGTTTGCGCAGATATCTCCCTGAGGATCCGCGTCGTCACTTCGGATATGGGTTCTTTCAACAGGGCAATGTGGGGTGAATTTCGCTTCTCTAGCCACAGGAACTCCAACACCATATGCTCGATACCACATCCTTGTCGAGAAGACAAAGAACTATTCTTCACTGCAGATGCTGCACACTTACTTAAGAATATCAGGGGCCAACTTCTGAGTTCTGTCGTTTTCACCATTAGTGATGCAACCAAGTGTCAACATGACCTACCCTCAAGAGAAGTAAAACTTGAGCACGTGCGCGCAGTGGTAGACTTTGACAAAAAACGGGAGCTGAAAGTCGCGCCAAAGCTCTCGGACATCCACGTGTCGAACGGGCATTTTACGAAGATGAAGGTGGGAGTGGCCGTTCAGTTTTTTCGAGAAGCTCCTGCCGGGATTCGGTACTTGATAAAGCAGAAGATCTTGGATCCGGAGGTGGAAACTACAGCGTGTTTTTTAGAGCTTGTCTTTAATTGGTATGCTCTTATGTCATCACGACACCCATCAACTGCCTTGAGTCTTGAACACATGGACAAATATCACGCAGCCATAGGCGTATTGTGCTTGGCGTCTGGGACCATTCGGGGAACAAACATGGGGAGCACATCCCAATGGAAGCCCTCACAGGCGGGTTTCTTGATAGCCACAGCTGTGATCATTCGCCTGCAGGATGTCCTTCTAAGAAGTGAAGGCTACAAGTTCTTCCTCACGAGCCGATTGCTCCAGGACTGCTTGGAAAATCTATTTTCGGTTATACGTCTCAGGAAGCCTGTTCCAAGCGCCTACGATGTGAAGTGTGCGTTGAAGCTTGTTTGTGTCAGCCAATTCTTCTACACACCGTCAACGACTAGCTACGATGTCGATGACGCACAGTACCTGATCGACCTGCTGTCGGCAGGTATGCAAGAACAAACGGCAGCCGAGATTGAAGCTATCGACGACTCGCAGATCCCCTTTGTCGAAGAGGTAACATCAGCTGAGTGCGAGATTTTGTTTCATATCGGTGGGTTTCTTATAAAAGGGATCCTCAAATCTATTGGCCACTGCGAGCAGTGCAAGCCCGCATTGTTAGGCTCAAGCAGCAGTGAGCATGCGTACTTGACGTCCCTCAAGGAATACGTCTCTGAAGGCAGCAACCTTCGTTACCCAAGCGATGCACATGCTGGTTCTCAAATCTTGCGAGGAACATTTTCATGGTATCACCACCTGGACGGAAAGCGTTTTCACCATGAAATCTCCTTTGAAGGCTGTAACCGCATACTTGACAAAGATGTTGCGGTGGGGCGTAACGGGCGCCTGTCAGGAACACAAAGAAACAGTGGAAAAGCTCCTTGTGTCAAACTACGTGAGACTGAGGCTGCGTGTGCACCTGCGTCAAGGCCCGGCAACGGGACTTGACGGGCATGCAAGCAAGACGTGTGCAGGAGTGAGCCTACAGTGAACACTGAAATTAAATTTTAATGCATATCGCCAGAATTCAAAAACTTTCGTTTCATTTGTGTTACTCTTTTAATATAGTTTTCATTCACGTGTTTATTCTTACTTTGCTGTGCGTGCTGATTTTTCACCTTGTGTCTGTACAAGGTATCCACTTTTTTTCCAACTGATCGAACTGAGCTGCAAGCTGACATTCTAATTTATTTTGTTCAAGTTAATTCAAGGCTTCATTGTAGTTTCTGGTCGTTGGTCTGAGATCTACGAAAGACCTGTGGCAATTGACACCTCCTGACAGCTGACATAATAAAAACCTGCATGGCGACCCAAATGTCGTGACCGAAATCACGTATCTACTCGTAACTTATTGACCTCGTTTCTTTACCACCGGCATCTTCTTATACAATAGGAATTTCCAGGGCTGCATACCAACATGCTCACAAGCAACACATGTTCACGGCGTAACTCTTCGCGAAGAACAGAAATGCAGGCAGCGTAGCAATTTTTGCATTCCTCTATGAACGCTTGTGTTTAACGCATTATTTCCCACTGTAAAACAAAGGGATTGCCGCGCAACTTAATTTCTGTATTTACAGTTCGTAAACAAAACACGCCAGGCCGCTGATCAATGTTTGCAACGCGTTTTACGAGGGTACTTCCAGACGACAGCATTAAAACAACACTAAATAGAAACAGGGAGTTGAGCTGGCATAAAAGAGGGGCCCTAGGGAAGGCGCACATATTTTTTCGGTGCAAAAATATTTCTTAATAATAGAGAAATTCATAATCGAAGTAATCAAAAAAGCGCATTGCTTCTGTCAAACCGCTCATCCACACGCGCGCCAACAACGCGCTGCTCGCAGCGGGCAAGAACATGGCGGACGCCGTAGCAGACGACGCACTTGTCTCCACCCTGAACGGAGCGGCGGGCGAGGAGGACATCGAGGCATCCTAAGGATGGATGGATGGATGGATGATTGTGGCTCAACCCTTTAAATCGGGCGGCGGCGGCGCGCGCCACCTAGCCTTTAATGGTTCTATATGCATGCATACCTATGTATTTACTCCTTTACTTTTGCGTTGATATTGTCCACCAATCAGATAGCCTCCGTTTAGTTATTTCTACCTGTTCAAAGTCTATTCTACTTTCACTGTCTTTAAAACCCAAGGCTTTGAATAGTTCCCCGTTAGATTCAACTGCAGGGTGAAGTTGTTTACAAGCAAGTATCAGGTGTTCCGCCGTTTCCTCCTCCTCTCTACACGCCTCGCACACCAAATCTATCTCCTGGTATCTGGCTCGGTACGTTTTAGTCCTCAGTACACCTGTCCTGGCTTCGAACAACAATGAGCTTCCCTTAGAGTTATCGTAAATATTTTCTTTGGCTATTTCTTGCTTAAGCGTCCTGTATGTCTCCAATGCCGATTTGGTTTGCATCACTGTACTCCACATACCCCTCTGCCTCCTTAACCTTTTTCTTGACAGATGATTCCTTACTTGTTCCCCCGCTACTGCCCAAGTATTTGCTTGTCAATTTTCTAGTTCGCTTCCTCCACCTCGTGTCAACATTCCTCGTGTATAAGTAACTGAAAACCTTCCTAGGCCACCGAATTTCCCCCATTTTTCTCAATCGCTCCTCAAATGCTATCTTGCTACTAGCCTCTCTGCCCTCGAAAGAAGACCATCCCAGATCCCCCTGCACTCCAAGATTTGGTGTCCTGCCATGTGCTCCCAGAGCGAGCCTACCCACACCACGTTGCCTAATTTCCAACTGTTGCCGGGTCTCTGTTCTAATACATAGAACTGCATTGGCAAAAGTCAGGCCTGGTACCATTACCCTCTTCCATATCCCTCGTACTACCTCGTACCTATTGTAGTTCCACAGTGCCCTACTCTTCATAATCGCTGCACTTCTGTTACCTTTAGTCGTTAGATATTTTTCGTACTCTGTCAGATACTCAATGCCATTATTTATCCACACCCCAAGGTACTTGTATTTATCGACTATCTCCAGCGTGGCCTCCTGTATCTTATGCTCGCCGCAACTGTTATCATTAAAAATCATGACTGCTGATTTTTCTTTGCTAAACTTCAAGCCTAACCTGTCTCCTTCTGTACCACATATGTCCATTAATTCCTGCAGATCTTCTGCATTGTCAGCCATAAATACAATATCATCCGCGTACATCAGTCCTGGTAATGACTGTTCAATCAATTTTCCTTGCTTGAGAAATGATAGGTTGAAGCCGAGTCCGCTTTGCTGTATTTGGTGACGCTGCGAACCGCGCCACCTGTCGGCGGCGACACGAAGTGCGTCAACCGCCGCCGCCATGTGAGCGCACTACCTCCTTCTAGAACACTGCACCTTCATAAATATAAGCGCGAGCAGCGAGCGATCTGTTGAAAGCACAGTGGAAAAAGCAGGCGCACACCAATCTACGCTCAAAAAAGCGCTTGCAAGCACGTAGCGAGCCGCGCCAATCCAATCCAGATGGCAGAGGAGGGGGAGTTATAGGTGACGCTGCTCAGCGTTACCCACAGCGCCGGTTCGCAAATTGCGTTGCCGAGGCGCTACGCCACTTGAATATTTCGATCGTCAGCACCACTGAATTCTTCAGAAATACGGGTCTCACACCACCAGAGTTCACCGAGACCAAAAGCCGACATGCCACACCACTAGTACCGCACGACTTTTCGCCAACTGCGGAGACACCAGAACTAATGGCGTTTTTCACTGGTCGATTCGGAGCAGGATTTCTTGCTCCGTGGCAACGAATCTGAATTTCACTGGTCGATCTGGAGCGGGTTCGCGCGTTCCACTGGTCGTTTCGGATCAACTCGCTCCGCGCCGGATCGCTCTCACTTGCTCCGCCACCGAGGCGCGGATTCGGGCGAAAATAGCTCGCGTCACTTCCGTCTTCAAGCGAAATCGGTACCCGGTTGGTACGCACAACATTGTGTTGCTTCACAAAATGGCTGCGTTCGGTGCTGTTGCAGCGCTCGCGTTTAGCAATGAGAGCGCGGACGACAGCGATTACGAAGTGACGCAGGTGCTGTTCGAAGACTTCTATGCACGTTGTCCATGCGGGCGCGACATGGAAATGACGGACTATGCGACTGCCACGGTCAAATTACACACGGGGGACGGCGAGTTTGGTTGCCGTGGTAACGTACAGAACGAAAGTAGGGCATAATTTTCGGAACCGGTTCGCGCGACGCGTACGCAGACTTCCTGTGCGTTCCGCCGCGGAGCGTTTTTGCGCTCCGCTGGCCGATTCGGATTTGTGAAACCCGAGCGCTCGCTCGAGGATTTCGGCGACTGCTCCAGATCGACCAGTGAAAAACGCCATAAGACCCTTCCATCCACGCGTCAACGCCGCTTTTGCTAAGTAGCGCCAACCTTTGTTGTGCGCCGCTGTTCCCTGATTCGTCGTTCATAACAGTTCCACTTCCACAGTTTCCACTTCCGGGGTTTCCGTTTCCGGTTGTTCCGCTTCCGGAATTTCCGGTTCCTGAATTTTCGCGTGTACGCTCGCACATCTATGCAGAAGTGACGTCGCTTCCGCCTAAATGAGAAGCTGGGACCACGCAAGTTCCGCTTGACGCCAGAAGCTGAGGGGGTGAGCGAGGAAGGAGCGTGGAGGAGGAGGGTAGGTTGGCGGTACCACGGCCGCTCGATCCAAAAGCACAAGGTGCGGCCCGTTGCGTCGCGCCTGAACGGCGTCTCGGGCCTAGTTCTCCGTGCGCCCACTGCGGCGCCACTGCTCGGGGATGGCTGCTGATAGAGAGCGCTTTCCCAGCTGCCTCGGCACGCGCGATCTCCACTCCATTTAAGGCGTAAATAATGTGTTTTACATTTGGAAATAGCAGATAAAATGTTTTAAGTCATCATTGGAAGTGCTGATTACGCCACAAACGCGAACAGATTGTCACAGAGGTGGAAATCTGTTCTAGAATACGCCTGAACGCTATCCGTGACGGTAGCCCGTACGATGCACGACCGGATGATGCACTTCCATCGAGAGGCTCTGCTTGAAGCAATCTGTCAGTAATTTTATTCACTTCTCGGGAACACGTACGCACAGTAAAAACTTTACATAGGGAGAACTTGTACCGAGTTTCCCAAGTAATGCAAACTAACTTAGATGAAATAAAAATGCTTTGTGTCCTTTTTCCGCTCTTTGTAATACCTGAACTGAATTTCGTTGTTGTGTTCATAAACTAAGAGGCGGTTTTTCATTGCGTCCCGTCTGAACTGCAATTTTTTCAACTCTTTTCCTTGACGGCCAACTTTTTTTTTTCAATCTCTTGACTGCTTTCTATGACTGTTCCAAGACTTCCACAATATTTAATCTAGTTTGGCAGGCCTCGTCAACAGAAAAGCTACGTTCAGAGCATGATTCTAAGGCAGTCTCTGGAATTAGAGCTTCCACCTCGTCGCTGAGAAACTGCGAGGCACTTTCGATGTTGGGGCTTCCTCCTGAGCTGCCGCAATTACCGCTTGCCTCAAGTACTGTGGGATCAGTAAAGTTTCTTCGATGACGTTTTTTGGGCTGCACATTCTCTTTTTGCAGGTACTGTGGATATTTGCAAAACACGGTCGGTGCCGCATTCGGAAGCAGGAGCCTATCGTGTTCTTTTTATAGTCACTTTCTGTAAAGTGCAGGGAACATACCAGAGACCTGTCACTCAGTTCTCACTTGTTTCCTTTTCCCGACACTCCTTGGCGAGAGATATCTTGAGCCAGGCTTCTCGACGCTCCAAGTCGCAGGGGAACTCGTGATATATCACAGTCGGGTCCTTTTTGGCATTTGTGTCGCAGAGTGGCACACAACAGTTGCGCGGCATCGCGCCGCATGAACGAGGCTGGCTACGGCACACACTCACACCGAAGAGCCTTAACAAAACACAACAAGCACAGGCAAACGTGCTCACGCACACGCACGCGAAAAAGCAAGAGATGAATGCATATTGCACGAGGCAAACACCTTCTGACGCGAACCAACTTGCTCACACACACGCATGCGAAAAAGCACGAGATGAATGCATAGAGCACGAGGCCAACACGTTCTGGCGCGAGAACCAACGCCCGCTTAGCCCCGGCCCGAAGTCGCGAAAGCATCCCCGAGCAGTGGCGCCCTCACCAAGAAAAGCGGTCGTAACTGTAAACTCGGCCGAGACGCGCCCGCCTATTGTCCGCGGCGCGACGTAGCTGGCCGCACCTTGCTTTGCATCGAGCGGCCGTGGCGGTACTTAACCTGGTCGGCGAACACATATATGGAGGGGCTTTAAGGGCTCATTCACACCGGGGATTGACAGTGGTCGCGCGACCAAGTGGTCGCAAATGGTCGCTTTTCTCGAAAAGCGACCATTTTGGGCTAGTCGCTCGCTGCTCGATTTTTCAGTCGCGCGACCGGAGTCGCAAAACTGATAAACCAATCAGCGGCGCACCGGAAGTGATCTTTCATGTGTACATCCGGCCTCCTCCCGCGTCGCGGCATATTCCGCGTAGATTCCGAGAGTTCTCGCTGAGAAATATAATCTCCGGGATTGCGACTTGCGGGTCGCGCTCGACCGGGCTTGCCGGTGTCAACATCAGTCGCCTTCGGTCGCTTTTTGGTCGCTAGTCGCAAATGGTCGCGCGACCTCCTCAAGTCGCCGGTGTGAATGAGCCATAACCAGAACCAGTGGCCAGCGTGGGCCAGAGATTCAACGTGTCACATGGCGCCACAGCATCACTTGGCACCACCATCGCGCCTTCTCAAACGTCCCTAAACGATCCTCTCCCTAGTGTTACGTTTCGCCTACGACGCGCGGTATAGCCGGCGCGGATGCAACGGACGCCGGGGCTTCGTTCAAAGCGGCGGACATTTTGGCCCGTTCAGCGCCGCCGATACGCCTCCCCGCCAAGCGCGTCCAGGCATGTTTTAATGCCACGTGTCTTCGTGTGCGTGTGTGTGTGTGTGTGCATGTTGGTGCCCACGCTTGTCAAAGCGCGGCAGCCGGGGTGAGGAGCTCCCCCAACTGTGAAGCGAGGAGGTCTGAGCGGCGCCGGCCCGGCGGATGCGTCACTACGCTCGTCCCAACGTGTCTCTCAGCCTGTCCGTGCCGCGCATCACGTGCGCCTCTGACGAGGCGTTCCTTCTTCCCCTCGACTCCGAGAGTATAAGAGCAGCTGCTCCCGGACGCCGAGAGAGGCTCCGATTTCTTCAGTTGAGTTACGTGCTCCCCCGTCTCTCCGCTTCGGTCGACCTGACCGCCCGCTCTTTTGCGATGCTAGAATAAACAAGTTGTTCTGTTACCAGTCGACTCATGCTTTGCCGGGACCTTCGGATGCTTCCAGTTGTGCCCCAGGCCGCCAGGCCAACGCTACCCTTGGGGCTTGCGACCCAGGTGCAACAACGGGTGTCAGCGCTGAGATTCCAACACTAGGCACCTAGGATCAGGTCACGTGAGGGATTTTTGTACATTCAGACACACGCTTAAGTGTTGCTATGATGGCTAGAGAGGGGTAGCGTGACGGGCGAGAGCGGAGGGGTGCACACGTTTCTGATGAAAGATGGCGGCCCCGGTAGATGGCGCTGGCTGCTCGACAGGTGCCAGCGGCGCTGGCCGGTTTCGGGTAGGGCCGCATGTGTTTACTTTCACCTTGTTTCCAATAATCACACGCCGCGTCCGTGTTAGCAGGACATGAACTAGTCATTTTGTCAGTTCATTGAAAAGCATGCGTTTGAAATTTTAAATGGTGCGCCTTAATATAAACAAAAACCACAATGTTTCTGATAGACGCAACTGGCAAGCGGCGTTTAGTTTATAATTAAATGTTTCTCAGCATTGACCAGTTTTGACATGTTTCACTAACTTCATGTGAATTAATCTATTTACGTGAGCGCATAGTCAAACTGTCTTGAGTGTTTTTTTCTCTGTGGGCTTTGCTTGGAGTGTAAATTGCTTAATATTTTCTCTTATAAGAAGCAATGGTTCGCGTGTAGCGTTTTTATTTTTCGCTCTCGAAGGTTTTGTTCAATGTTGAAGTCATATAAATTTAATTTTCTCTTTTCTTTTTCCTTGGAGAGCTTATATTTGACTTTGACTTTATTGAAATTTAGACAATATACAGTTGTCCGGGTGAAGAGGGCTAAAGGTGACACACGTGGTCACCTGACTAGGCCCTAGACACCCTGAATTCACGCAGGCACAGTTTCGACATTGTAAGTTGCGAAGTACAATTTCTTACAGGAATTTTTTTTTACAGGAAGATTATAACAATTCACATACAGCAATATACATACACTGTACATTCAAATCAATCTAATTAATTATGTATAATACCTACAAGCATGTTCACTTGACCAAGAAAAGAAAAAAACAAAGCAAGGAATCCTAATTGGATCTCCTATACAGCAATAAAAAAAAATGTTCACATGACAAATGTGTTCACTTGACAAAAAAGAACAAAGGAAACAAATTTCTAACTGGTTTATACACGATTTAAGAAAGATCTCTTTGCCTGGTTTCGGAAAGCACGTCGTTGCGTACGCAAGTCATAGTTTGACAAAAGCAGAGAGCAATTATACAGTCAAGGAACTGGAATGTCCTGCTGTTGTTTTCGGCATCCACAAGTTCAGATCTTATTTGTAAGGTTGCAATTGTCACCAACTATCATTCTCCTTGCTGGCTCGTTGAACTGCGTGACCCAGCTGGGCGGTTGGCTGGGTGAGCCTTGCGTCTTCAGGAATACGACTTTTCTGTTGCTTATAAGAGCGGTCGGTGCCACACGGATGCTGACTGCTTATCTCGTCTTCCCTCTCAGAGCGAGGGTACTGATGATGACCATTTCGACGACTACTTAACTACAATCTCATCGGACTTTCCTGACTTAGCCGTCTTCAAGAACGAAGGGCAGCGCGATTCTTCACTAATGCCGATTATTCATGCGACCCACAGATCTGAACGGGCTGCGCCATTTGTGATTCGTGACGGGTTTCTTTACCACAAGAATTATTTAAACAACGGTGCTCCACTGCTGCTCGTCTCCCTGAAATACCTGCGCTTTGGTGTACTTCGGGCCATGCACGACGACCTTACATCCGGTCATCTTGGATTCGCTCGAACGCTGCATCGCCTCCGACAACGTTTCTACTGGCCTCAATCGTGGAAAACAACCAAGCAGTATGTCGCCAGCTGTGCTGTCTGCCAACGCCAGAAACAACCGACTACAGCTCCTGCAAGAACTCTGCAGCCTGTTAGACCGACGGCTTGACCTTTTGAGAAAGTCCGTATAGATTTACGCGGTCCTTCCCCAAGTCTTCCGTGGGCGGCTGCTGGATAATCGTGTTCGTGGATTATTTAACACGTTATGCTGAAATAACGGCACTTGTCTCAGCTACAGCATCTGATGTTTCGGTGTTTCTTCTGTATTTGATTATCCTCCGCCACGGAGCTCCTCGTGTGGTGATAATTGGTCGCGGCAGGCAGTTCACCGCTGACGTTGTGGAAGAGCTGCTACGTCTTTGTGGAACTCAATATCGTCATTCCGCGCCTTACCATCCACAAACCAACAGTCTAACTGAGCGCACCAATTGTACCCTCGTCAACATATTTTCAATGTATGTGACAGCGGGTCATAAGAACTGGGATGCCGTATTACCGTTAATCACGTATGCCTTCAACACAGCCAAGCATGAAGCCACAGGATACGCATGTTTCTTTCTCCTCTACGCTCGCCATCCTCAATATTTTCTCGACACCATACTTCCTTTTTCACCTAACGACGATGCTTCTGTCACGCAGATATGGTGTCGTGCCGAAGACGCACGTCGACTTGCCCGGCTCAGAGCCCTACCGTCGCATGTTTTTGCAAAGGCTCCCTATGACGCACAACATATGCCCGTCAGATTGGCCACCGGTGACTTCGTGTGGCTGTTGATACCAATTCGAAAAGGGGGACTTTGCCAAAATCTTCTCTCCAAGTATTCGGACCCGTTCGTCGTTCTCGAATGCTTGAGTGAAGTGGTCTATGTCATCGCTAGAGTAACGGCTGATAACCGCCTATCACGCAAGACGCAAGTTGTGCAGGTCACACGATTGAAACCGTGCCATCAATGCGCACTCTGAGCCTCTCGGTGAGCTTCGTCTACCCCGGAGGAAAACGTAACGCCGCACTGGAGGAGCGTGGAAGAGAAGGAAGAAGCGGCGCGAGTGCTTTGGAGTGATCGCCTGTTTCGGACCGTCCCACGTCTTCTCTCCCCTTTTCACTGTAAATAAATCCATTCTGCATTCGTAACAATATCATAAGGAAGACCATCCTCGTTGTCAATCGTTGCGTACCTCATTTTCCGTGCATCCAAAGGGAAATCCTTCTTGAAGGTCCTTTGCAGGACATATGCCAGAATAACACGCCATCCCAGCATTCCAGGAACATATGTTCAATCGTTTCTGGCTTGCGGCACAAGAAACAGTGGTCACCCCACGGAACGAAGAAGCTCTTTTCAGAAAACCATGTCTTAACTGGCAAAACGCCTTCATGTAATTTTAAGAAAGTTTTAACCCCCCACGCAGAGACATGATTTTTACGCGTTTCAGCACTTTTCGCCATGTTCCCCTAGAGAAATGAGGCCGGTACGATGGAATTGGGAGAAGATCGCATAAATTCTTATACACTTTTTCACGGTATGCAGTGCTTAAAAATCCAAAAGAAAATCGTGCCTCCAGGAAGCGACACTACTGAGCAACCTCTTTGAGGTAACTCTGTAGTCGACCTTCCATTTTATTGGAAGAGATGAGAAACTGGGGCAAAGCGCTGACCAGTCGTGCTTGACAAAGTGTGCGCAGGAAAGGATTCTGTACTACATCCAGAAAGTACAAAAAACGATTTACAAGTTGTCTCAGAAATAAATTCGATAAGCCCAAGTCCCCATCGCGGACAAGCCGAAAAAGGTTTGTCCGACTTGTTCGTTCCCATGTTGATCCCCATATAAACACGGCAAAAACCCGATGAAGTCCTCACATTCGTTCGAGAACAGGGGAGCACTTGCAACACGTACCACAATTAACTAATGAAAAACAAATTGCAAGCTGTAGCTCGAGCAAAGATGGACAAAGCTTTGCCCTTCAATTTTTCGGCCTTTTCTCGGATTTCATCTGTCTGCCTCCGCTAGTAAGGATGGCTGTCGGTGTAATATTCTAAGGGTGCGCCTAAATACTTCAGCGGTGTTGTTATCCACTGCACATTCAGGAAAAACTGTGGCATGAGATACCAATCCCCATGCCAAAAACAAAGACACGTTCCCCAATTGACTGCACTTCCGCTTACCTCACAAAAGCGTTTTACAACTGTAATAACCTCCGCGATACTTTCGAGATTTCATCAAAAATCAGCTGTATCGTCTGCATAGGCCAGAACACGTACTTCACATGCATGAAGCCTGAAGCCAGTAATTATACTGCGGTTTGTAATACTTAGACGAAAGCATTCAATAAACATGCAAAAAAGGAGGAGAAATAGGGAACCTTGGTGAACTGAGCACCCGCACTTCGATAATATTTCCCGCTTGTTTGTTATTAACCAACCGAGTACTACAATCACTCTACGCCATACCAACAGCTTCTGTTATTATCGCACCAACATTCGCATGTTCTAAGTGAGTTATAAGCAAGTCATGTGGCACGCGGTGAAAGTCCTTCTCAAAATCAACCTGGAGCATAGCAACTGCACCCTTCATGACACCGCAACACTCTAGTACACACCTCGCTTTGCTAATATTGGTAAAGATGCTTCTGCCCGTTATTCGACATGTTTAATGCGGGCCCACTCTGTTTTATTACACTCTGCAACCTTCTAGCCACTATTTGTATAGAAATATTGTAACCTACGTTTGTTAGACTGATCGGCCGATAGACTGATACCTGCCGAAGTTTGATGGAATCGTTCGTTTGCAGAATGAAAATAGTATGGGCAGGGAGAAATGATGGAGGCAGAGATTTAAGCTGAAAGGCTTCTTTGAATAAGTGCCGCAATATCGGAGAAACTTCTCGCTTGAAGATCTTGTAAAAAGCCGCACTTAGCCCGTCAGACTCTACCTCTCCTACCGATATTGAAAGTTCCACGCTATCCTTTGTTTCGTCCTGTAATGGAGCCATGAACGACAAAAATTCACTTTTGAAATGGTCGCTGCTATACCGTACCTAACCAAAACAAAGCAATACAATACTCGTAAAAGGCTTGCTCAATCTCGTGTTTCACGCTTGTCACGACAGCGTTATATACGATTTCTGCTATTTAGGTTGCGCATAAGGTTTTCCCTACCTAATGCGCGCTTTGCAAGCCCTTCCGGGCATTGCCGTTTTCTCTGCTCTCGATCTTACAATTATAGACAACTGTAGTTGACAGACACTACGGAACCGCGGCGGGTGAGCGGCAGGCTGACTTTAATGAGCTTGAAATGTGATGAGTTACGCGAAGTTGATGGTGACAAGCTGTAAAAGGGCTTTAAAATAGTCACTGTAAAGTTAAATTACTGGATTTTACGTGCCAAAACCACTTTCTGATTATGAGGCACGCCGTAGTGGGGGACTACGGAAATTTTGACCACCTGGGGTTCCTTAAAGTGCACCTAAATCGAAGTACACGGGTGTTTTCGCAATTCGCTCCCATCGAAATTCGGCCAATGTGGCCCGGATTCGAACCCGCGACCTCGTGCTCAGTAGCCCTACACCATAGCCGCTGAGCAACCACGGCGGGTTCGCTGTAAAGTGCGTAAAGTGTATATATAATATGGGAATGGCGAGGACTAATAAAGTGTACTATGAGCACGAAAGATGACATTGCGGAATGATGATTGATTGATTGTTTGAATAATAAATTAATTTTTATGGCTCAAAGGCCAGTTCTGTCCCATTCCAGAACGTGCACTCAATGCACGGTGCACGGTGTTAGGATCGGCCTGCGGCTGTTTCAGCTCGCTGCAGGTGCGTCGATCGATCCGGGGTGGTGGCGACCTTCAAAGAACCAGCGAGGACCGCGTTAACCAACCGTGAACTCCCTTTGGAGAACTGCGGACTACGTCCGCCCTGGAATTTAGAGGCGCCGGCTGGGGTCGGGCGTGACCACCTGGCTACGGGGACGCAAGACAGTGGGTACCACGACGACTGTGCTGCAAAGGTCGTCGGCCCTCTGAGGGGGCACTGAAACTTGTGCGGCATGTGTGTGTGTAAACCCCCTACCCCCTCCTCTCAAAGGCGACCACGAGGACTTTCTACGAATTGAGTGGTCGAACGTTTGCCTCACCTAGGGATCTAGGGAACACGAAGTGGATATAACGAGGTGTTGTCGGCGGCTAGAGTGTGCTCGTTGTCGTGCTGGAAATGAACTCGTGAGCTGTATGCTCGTTTGCTGTATGCTTCATCTTGCGGGCTCCATTTGAGAGTCACGCTAGACTGTCGTTGTTTAAACTGTAAATAATATAAATAAACCCTGTTCACCTAGTTCCTCCCAAGTTCCTCACTACGACCTTCAACCCTTACAAATGGTGGCATCGGCGAGATCATCCGACAACTCCTACAACTGTATGGCAGCGGTGGGATCGTCCGACGAATCTAATAACGGGCGTTCTGACATTTCGCCTCCATTGAAATGCGCCTGCCGTGTCCGCTATTTGATCCCGCGACCTCGTGCTTAGCGGCCAAATGTTCTAACTGTGGGTTAATGACATGCGGATTATTGGAAGTTTCAGAGTTCCATAAGTACTGCAATATCTCCTAAGCTTTATCGTAAGAAAGATGTCAAGTCTATTGTAGGGACAGCTACAGGGAAGATAGTGGCTTTTCAAGCTATTGATGTGGCACTTTCATGTGCAAGCATATTAACCACAATACATCTATTGTACCCAGAATATTGTTATGTTCTGGTTAGAGATCTGCATTGTACACAGAAGTGAGTAAAGGTAAGTAAATACGGGACTTTCATCAACTGAACCATATTATGTATACTACGACACTGACAGAGTCAATGAATACAAAAGCTTTTTGTATTCGTTTTCTTGTTATGTTTGACAGCCGATTATACCGAGTACACCTCCGCCGTGAGGATACTTATTTCCGGTTTCGTGTGTGATTTCGCTCAGATGTCGCCAGGACAGCGACGCGTTTAGCGCGCTGTGGTGGCTTAGTGGCTATGGCCTTGGGCTGTTAAGCACGAGGTCGCGGGATCGAATCCCGACCACGGCGGCCACATTTCGATGGGAGTGAAATGCTAAAACATCCGTGTACTTCGATTTAGGTGCACGTTAAAGAACCCCAGGTTGTCAAAATTTTCGGATTCCCCCACTACGGCGTGCCTCGTAATCAGATCGTGGTTTTGGCAAGGAAAACCTCATAATTTATTTTTCAGCTACGCGTTTCCACGCTGCTGTCAATTGCTGCTACTTTTCTTGTTTACCGTTTATTTTATCTGCACTTGATGGGATAGCAGATGACGCGTTACTCTCCTGTAGCGACTTCCTACGACGTCCTTCACTGGATGGGAAGGGAAATTGCATTTTAAAGGATGCTACAAACGTATGGCATAGCGCTACGCATCCTTCTATGCCGTTGGCGCGACGGTCTCCGGCACGAGTCTAGTTGGTGCATGCTCGCTAAGCTGCGCCAGTTGCACGCGTGGCGCGGTGTAGCTAATGTACGCAAACCAGCTGGCGGAGCCGGTAGCGGCAATGGCCGAGCGGCATATGGTAAATGATTCTTCAATCAATGTTCCGGTGGGTACCTGAGAGGCATTTGAATAATTAAATAAATTGAGGTATGTGTGCTTACTCGCACGTAGCGTCAAACGTACGTCCAGCACAATCGGAGACTTGTAGCGTTATATCGCCCAGGCTCTGGTAAACAGAACGATGCGTGGGAGGAGGAGGAGAAAAATGGGAAGGAAAGACAGGGAGGTTAGCCAATGTAAGTACCGGCTGGCTACCCTGTGCTGGGGAAAGGGGTAAAGGGAATAAAAGGAGAAAGAAGAAGAAGAGGTAAAAAAAGTGGAAACCAGAAAAATCACACAGTAACGCGATACTACGCGCTACAACATTCAAAGGCGGTCGCACGATTCGCACGTCCTTAAAAACTTCAGCAAAGCCCTTAAGAGGAAGCTTTAGCTCGGGCCGAACTCCGACGCGGCCTATTCAAATACATGTAAAACGCAAAAACGTTTTTATGAGATAACCCCTGGACCGATTTTGATGAAATTTGTCGCATTTGAAAGAAAAAGTTAAATTCTAATGACTGTTGGAAGCGGAATTTCGATTTAGGGCTTGAATTTTCTTAAAACGATTTTCAAATATTTGACCGTTAGAAAAACATAGAATCACGAAGTTTACAAATTCATAGCTTTGCATCAAGAACTGATATCGCGGTTCTGTAAACGACATTCATTAGATCATTCAAAGCGGACAAATTCAATATGTCATTTTACATCTTACGTGAATTTGTTACGTTGGTTACAACGGTTTTGTAAAAGTTGTATTTCCCTATGATTAAATTTTTTTATATTCATGTGTAACATATCAATTTTGTCCGCTTTAGATGTACTATTAGATGCAATTCACAGAATTGTATTATCATTTTTGGTGGTTAAGTTACAGAGTTGTAAACTTGATAGTTTCGTTTTTTGAAAATTTCCGATTTTTGCCAATTTTTAATAAACAATTGACAAACTAACTCAAAACTTCGAAACCAACAGTCACTAGGTTTTAAGTTTGTCTTTTAAATGCAACAAACCTCGCCAAATTTGGTGCAGTGGTTGCCGAGAAAAACGAATTCTCCTTTTACATGTATTTAGATAGGAGCACTCGAGCTAAAGCTTCCTCTTAAGGCCTTGAGTGCAGAAGCCCGTCTGGACCAGTGTCCTAGAGCTTTTTCCTCTGTAGAGGGGCATTTGTACAGTTTTTCAAGCGCGGTCACGAGCACTTTTCATGGCACTTTGTAACGGGGACAGTTACAAAGGAGGTGCTCAATCGTCTCCTCGAAGTCGCAGGTGTCACAAGTAGGGCTGTCGGCCATTCTAATGCGGAATGAATAGGAGTTCGTGAATGCCACGCCGAGCCACAGGCGGCACAGAAGTGTTGCTTCCGCTCGTGGTAACCCTGGGGGTAGGCGGAGTTGCAGACGTGGATCCAATCTGTGGAGACGTGCGTTCGTGAATTCACTGGTGTTCCACAGATTCTGCGTAAGCTCGCGGGCGAGGGAGCGAAGACTTGTGGCTGGATCTGTTCTTGACAGCGGTGTGGGTGTAACCTGGGCACCATCATGGGCCGATCGGGCAGCGTCATCCGCACTGTCATTTCCTTAAATTCCGCACTGACCCGGTATCCACTGGTAGATAATGTTGTGTCCCTTGTTGATTGCGTGATGGTCGAGTAGTCGGATGTCTGCGACTAGTTGCATATTTGGTCCGTGGTTGAAAGGGGGCATCAGACACTGGAAAGCTGCCTTTGAGTCACATAAGATGGACCACGAATCTGATGATTTGTGAATAATAAACTCCAGAGCAGCATGGATAGCTGCGAGTTCTGCAGCCGTCGATGATGTAACGTGAGATGTCTTGAACTTGAGGGTGACAGACTCTGCGGGAATCACCACTGCTCCAGCAGAACTTTTAGAGGAGACAGAACCGTCCGTGTAAACGTGGATGCGTCCTCTGTGCTTGTCATGTAGCACTGAAAGCACGGTTTGTTTGAGGGCTAAAGTTGACATCTCCGTTTTCTTTTTGATACCGGGAATAACAAGAAGAGCCTGGAGTGGATATAGACACCACAGAGGTAGAGATGGTCGTGCTGCAGGCATGAAGTTTGACGGTAAAGTCCCATGGTTGGCGGCAGTAATCTTGCTAAACGCTGAACGAGGTCGAGCGACAGGAAGGGAGGCGAGATGATGCGATGGAAGTCGGGCGAAGTGCCTGATGTGCATCCTTAAAGTGTCGACTTGAAGATACGTATTGATGGGGTGGTCATGCGCGATGGCTATTGTTGCTGCCGTAGATGCATATCTGGGAAGACCAAGGCAAATTCGCAGCGCTTGAGCTTGTACAGAATGGAGGGCACGGAGGTTGGTCTTACCGGTCCCACCCAGTACAGGTAAGCTATAGCGCAGGAGACCGAGGAACAGTGCTTTATAGAGTTGGAGCATCGCGCTCACAGACGCACTCCATGACTTTCCCGCAAGAAATCTGAGCACGTGGGTTATCATGACTAATTTCCTTTTTAGGTAGGAGATATGAGGAGATATGCGTGGGAGAGCTGTTGCCTGTGATGATCCACATAAAGATGCGCCATTGTTATAGCAAACCAATTATTTGAAAGGCAGAAAAAGGTACTTTCTTATTTCTCTTGTGTCATAGGCATGCGAAAAGATAATTTACAAGTGTATTTCATCAGGCAACACATATATGTTGACACGAGGCCAGATTTTAGTTCGACAGCGGATGATGTGTCGCGATATGCAGGGTGTTTAGTCGTTTTGGCTGGAGATGGTGTCTGCCGCCGCCTTCGTCGCCGGTGTCCGTAGCAGCTATCGCCGGGAATGAGCCCGCGCGGGACACGCAGCATGATTGCCGCGTAAGCTGGAGGAGCGGCTCCATAGGAGCTCTATTTTTGGCGCAGCGCACTACAGGGTATTCGCAACGGGGTCTCTTCGCGTCGTTTTCACGAGAACGCTCTGAACTGTCCGAGCGGCGCCGA
Source organism: Dermacentor variabilis (assembly GCF_050947875.1). Classification (NCBI taxonomy): domain Eukaryota; kingdom Metazoa; phylum Arthropoda; class Arachnida; order Ixodida; family Ixodidae; genus Dermacentor; species Dermacentor variabilis. The sequence continues at coordinate 39,865,164 of NC_134573.1, read as the reverse complement.
CGGCGAGCTGTGGCTTGTGCTGCAGCTTGCACTGCTCTCTGCACAGCGGTCTGCTGAGCCCGATATTGTCTGCCGTGCAGCTGCGCGCGTAGCTCTACGATTCGCTTCTTCAGCATCAGTTCGTACCTTGCCAGGGGGTGCCACAACGTGTATCGAAGTGTAAACACCAAGGCTGGGCAAAGATACCTTGCAAAGGCATCATGATACGATGCAAAATATTCGGGCAACAAGTATTTCACATACAGATACAATATATTACCTCAATTATTGTATCTGATGCGATACTTTCCATTTGTATCTTACATACCTCCATACACTTGCAGATGTGCTATTATAGATCTATATAACGTTGCAGCAAACGCGTATGCATAAAAATGTTTGCTTGGAAATTTCTTAACTCCGACCAACCTAGTTACATTTGAATGAAATGTCTGTTAGTATCTGAAAATGTTTGTCTTTCCTGCTCAAAGTATCATATTTTCATTCTGAAAAATTTATTCGGGTTGCTTTGCCTGCTTAACATTGAAAGCTCTTTATACGCTGCGCTGTCTGCGATTCTTGCTTGTCGCTTTTGTAATTGATTGGAGTCGGTGCTCTGCTTGCCGAACAGCTAGTGGGATGCCATCTAATTACAAGAGCATCTATGAGAACTCTATGCGTGATGACGCAAATAACGTTGTGGTGTTTTACGTTGTCCCTAAACGTATTACCGTTTACGAAATACCGGATCACCGGACAGGTGTGCAGCAGCAACAACGCTGGTAGCGACATTTATTTTAACGCATCGTTTACAGAGAGAGCACATAAGGCTGCAATGACCTTTCATATTCTTATCATGTTTGAAAAATGCTTGCAAATGTTATGAATTCGTGTGTGTTATCTGCTAGTGTGCTTTTTTCTTGTATGTTATGTATTCTTCACCAATGTCTGAAAATGCCTGCATATGTGATGGATTTGTATGTGTTTACATGCTTGTATATTTCTATGTATACCCACCCTGCTATGATCTGATTTCAGATCGCAGTATTTATAAATAAATAAATAAATAAATAAATAAATAAATAAATAAATAATGTGCTGGCGTAAGGAATTCATTAGCGACACAGGTTCATTAATTAATTAATTTATTTATTATTTTCAATACTGCCAGTCTCTTTATTGACACCATAGCAGGTGAGCATATTGTTACAATGTAAGCGTTGATACAGCATTTTTTAATAGAACATGTCTATACAAAGTACAATAAACTAGATACGCTACATGTAGCTACGCAGTATAGTCTGGAAAAATACAAATGCAAAAACAAAAAGAAAGACATCGTTTCATGCATTTAATGAATGAAGCCAACTCTAACGATAAAAAATGTTATAAATACAATACATTGTGATACAATACAATGACGTGAAATTAATTGCAACCCTTTTACAATTTTCCTTCTATGAGAAGACTTGTGCAGCGCAAAATCGTTTCATACGTATTGTACTGGCACAAAGCGTCGAAGGATACCGCCGTTATTCACACTACTACCACTTATAGCTCCGGTTACCTTGTGATTTGTAACAGTAAGAAAATTAACGGTGAACTAAAAAATAAGAAAGTATGTCTCAGTAAAGTGGAAAGGTGGTTCCTTATAACACAGTGACACTGAATGCATAGGAACGCGATACAGGCGGCACCATTAATAGCTATGACATCTAAGCAGGACGTATTGTCAACTTGCCTGTTTAGGTCAGACAATAGACAATTCAGTGCCTGTGGAAAATCAGGTGGCTTAGTGGCAGCAGTATCAGCTTGAGAAGCGGAGTGCAGCTAACGTTTATAGTTTCGCACATTGATGTTGCGATATCAGTATCTTGTATCTTAAGATACACGATACATTATTTAATGTATCAGAAATACAGATACTGATACATGCCTTGCCGGACGTATCATGATACAGATACAACATACCCAAAGAATATCAAAGATGTTGTCATGTTTCAGCAACACGAACTCTCAACGTCGCGCTCTTTACGCCTTAAATACGCCTTGAATAATGGTCCTTTTCTCTATTTCTTCCGCAATTCCAATACGAAATTCTAAAGGCCAGTTACCGACTGACGAAGAAAGATCTCGATTGAAAAAACTGCTCCGCAGGACACGAACGAACTTTTCTGCGGATTTCCTCCCGTAGCGTGTTAGCCGTCGTCTGCTACGGCAGGGCCACCACCGGCGGCGCCACCGTCGAGGCCGCGCCGAGCGGAGGAGGAGGGAAGTGAATGGCGCTACTTTGGGAGATTGAGGGGCTTTAGGCCGCTCATGTTGACACCCCCGCTAAACCGGAAAACCGCACGCGCTTGCCCGAATACCGGACACGCTAAAAGTCTCTAATGACTTCGCCGACGAAGACGCCCGGTCTGCTCACCTGGATGCCCGACCAGTTCTAGTCCCCTTACCGAGAACCGACGCTGCAAGAAAGCTTCATATTGTGGCTAAAGCTATGACCAACAAATACTGGTCTTCTCCTAACGTCCCGCAGTGCCATCTTCATAGGCTGGGTCCATCCTTAAAGCTAAAAGTGCCATAAAAAATTTCACGCTCTGAGGCGACCGTATTGTGTCGCCTCTGGCTCGGGGTGGCATTTACGAAGGCCTACTCGTTCCGCATTGGCATGGGGAATACGCCCATGTGTGACTCTTGCGGAACCACAGAAACTATTGAACATATCCTATGTATCTGTCCCCAATACGACGTCGAGCGCAAAGTTCTCCGGACAGCACTGAACAAGCTGGACTCTAGACCATTTCCCGTAATGAAGATCCTTGGACCCTGGCCGCTTGTGTCGATGGCACAGAAGGCCACGATAGCGCTCTTGAAATACCTCAAGGCGACAGGTCTCGGGAACCGTGTGTAGACTCGGTGCGAATCTTCCACTGTGCGCGAAACTGTGCTCTCTCTGTCTTCATCCCTATACCCCCTTCCCCCAGTCGAAGATAGCAAACCGGACGTGCGTCTGGTTAACCTCCCTGCCTATCATGTCGTATATTTCTCTCTCTCCCTCTCAGCACGTACTTTCCTGTTGATACTTTTTCTTAATCCACTACGTTAATTGTTTGGTGCAGACAGAAATATAGGCATATGCTGTGCCCTTTTTGAATGGGCTTCTTACCGTTCCCTTTCCATGGCAGTGAATTTGCCGGTATCTAGCATCAACAAGTTCATAGATCAAAGCTTCATCGCATTAGCTCGGCAGCGAATGTGGGAAAACGTCTCAGTGCGCTCTTTCTGCTGTTAACCGAACATCGCAGCACCGACGCCGTAGCGGAAATATTCCTCGCGGAATTGCTTGCTGCACACCCGAGTTGTAGCCGATGGCTGCTTGCCGGTTCTGTGTTTCGCGATCCAAGCTTGACGCAGCTTCTTATCTTGTGGGTACGTGTGAGGACTGACACCGGGATCCTTTGCGTACGTCCTGCACTGCGGCACCGAGCAATCGCCTACCATATTGCACGCGTTCAAAGGCAGCCACTGCCGATTATAGTGCTTTCAAATGTTGTCAAGCAGTCACCCGACGCGGAGAAGTCTCCCCACTTAATCAGAACCGGAGCGCAGGTAGGACTTCAAACTTTCGTTTTCAGTTCGCTTCGGCGCTTCCGAAGCAGCCGATGCAGCCGCTGTATCCACGTGATCTGAACACGCAGTAGGTTTGAGCCACATCAGACGTGGTTCGCACGGCTCCAGCTTTTTGCCAACATTTCCGGATGTTTTTCGAGTGTGTACCCCTGAACTTTCTACATTTTCGGGTCTGTGAAGTCAAGAGGAACACGCCGATACCCGACTTTTGTAGGTGGGTGGATTTTGTGACATTTCTTGCCGTTTTTTTTCGACTACCCCGTGACTGTGTGCTGAGCCTAACCGTGTTAGGGTTCGCGAGGCGAGGCGTCGCTCGCCCACCACTTCTCGTCGGAGGCTTTTCCACGGACTTTGGGATGTAGTGTGAGGTGGAAGGGGAGCTTTTATCCCCTAGAACTTCACTAAGAACTGCGGGTGGCAGCTTGTTGCCGCCAGACGTTCTTCAATGAGCAAGAGAAACGCGGCCAATGCCAGTGCGGCCGACGTTCAGCATAACGTCAGTTTCAACGCTCGGCGTCGCGCCGTCCGCGCGGGTATTAAAAGCAAGATCATTCGAGGGGCCAGGATGCCTCCGAGGCCCAAGGAAGAGGCAAAGATCGTCGTGCGGCCCAGGGGAGGCCTGTGTAGCAGCAAGTGTGGACCTACCGCAGTCGCCGGCTCCATATGGCAGGCTGCCAGGCTTGATTCGGCGTCGCGAGATACCGACACGATGTGTCCCAACTTTCAACAAAACATAATGGTGATCAGCACACCAAACAGGGACAACGCTGCATGCTACGTCGGCATCGAGGGCATCTCAGTCGCCGGCCAACGTTTCGAGGTGAGCGCTTACGAGGCCGCCCCCCACTACACGTGCAAGTGCGTCATCCGAGGCGTCTCCCTTGCCGACGGGCCCGCGCCGATCGACAAAAAACTCGTCAACCCAAGAAATCCCACGGCGCTGGGCGCGAAAAGAATCAAGAGCAAGAATCAAGTCAAGTTTTGTCTCCTACGGCGGCACTATCGTCAGGAGCACTTTATTTCGCAAGCAAATGGACGTGTGTTACAGCTGCGGCAGACTCGGGCACCGCTCCGACGTCCAGGGGGAGACGCAGGTCTCGTGGCCGCTTCAGGGGTCGCACCAGGAGCCGCTCCGTCTCCAGGGTCAGGTCGATGTCAAGATCCCGAGTCCGATCCAGATCCAGATCCGGTTCCAGGGGCCGCCCGGGTTCCCGAACCCAGCCAGCATCTGGACCTCAGCCCGCCTCCACACGTTGCGGGAAGCAGCCGACCCTCTTTTGGGCCTATCTGGCACGTCCCAAGCCTGGTGCGAATATAAAAGCTGCTCAGGCACCTCGTAACGACCCGCACCCAGAGCAAGCTAAGGACGCGGAAGTCATTCGCTTACGCAAAGAGAACGACGACCTCAAGAGCACGATCAAGAGGCTAGTTAACGAAATGACAGAGATCAGGAAACTCGTTTCGAATATGTCGGATAACGGTGCGCCAGGCAGGGCCACAGAGACTCCAATCCCAGCTCCAGTAGACGGTACTGCGACGTCCTCCAAACGCAGAGCAGTAGTAAAACAGGCGAATCGGGAGCGTTGTGTGCAGAAGTCAGCGAGATTAGGCAAACTCTCATTGGGCTGGCTGGTGGCCTCAAACAGGTCATCGCTAGCGTCAGTTGTCTCACCGATAACGTTCGTCAAATTCAGGTTGCACTCGGAGACCCCAACAGAGGCCTCGGAGCTCTCGCTGATCGCATCGACGCCATTGAGGCGCGAATGGCTTCATCCGCCTCCGTCGTACAACCACTCACCGTTCCCGCCATACTAAAGGAAGCTAGACTTCAGTATCCCACCAGGGCGGCGACAGGAGGTCCTAGTCTTTGTGCAGCCCTAACTGCCCCGTTAGGTGGTAGTCCATCCGGTCAGCCATAATGGATAGGTCCAAAGAGAGTTTTCGCATTTGGCAATGGAACTGCAGGGGGTATTCTAACAAAAAAGTCCTTCTGCAGCAGTTTTTCAGGTCTTTCGCTGTCAAATCTCAAGTCATTGCTCTCCAGGAAACATTAGTCTCCGCCGCCTCGCTCCAGGGCTACAGGGCCGTGTCGGGCCTGCCCGGGGGGCGAGGGATTTGCACCTTGTTTGATAAAATCAAAATCAAAAAATCAAAATCATGTTTATTTTTCCAAAGAACTTTGGAAGGAGGCCCGAACAAAAAGTGGAAGCTAGTCCACTTGACGGGGGTTCGGGCCCCCTTTTACAAGGCACAGCGAAGGTGACAAGTCGACAAATGAACAATAGAATCAATTATACATAACAAAATAATAACTAGGTTACAATAGCACAGGCGTACAAATGAGAAGAAAACAATCTTAACAACATATAAGTGAATTTTACGTTTTCTTATAAAGTTGTTATTCGACATGTACAAAAAAGTTGCGGAGTCTTGTTCTATTACTATTTTTTATCGTTAATGTCTGTTTGTGTAGATAATTTATTAGCATAGGAAGAGAACAGCGAAGCATTTGCTCCCCGTAGGATGTTCTCGAAAATGGTATTTGCCAGGGTTCCGTGCTACGAGTGTCATGTATCGGCGTTCGAATTGTCAGGTCTGCAAGGGAAGCTAATAAATTTCCAGGATTGTTGATGCTTTGTTTATATCTTATCGCCAGATGATACGAGTAAAGATTGTGAGTAGAAACTAAATTAAAACGATGAAAAAGTGGTTTAGTATGAGCGTGGTAATCTGCATTGGCTATATGTCGAAGAGCTTTCTTTTGGAGTACGAATATGCGATTTAAGTTCGTTGTTGTGGTTACTCATCTTACTCATCTCACCCACGCCCTCAAGCTGGCGAGTGGTAGAATTGAATATGTTATGGTTGAGATCCTGCTCGACGTACCGCGGCGGAATCAGCACAGAAACAGCGTGTTCGTCCTCAATATCTACAGCAACCCCATGGACTCGCGCCAGCAATTCAAGACCATCCTCAAGAAAGCGACCGACTTGGCCGGCCCTCGACCCTTGGTCGTCGTCGGTGACTTCAACGCACCGTACGGCATCTGGGGTTACGTCTACGACACTACCAAGGGGCGCAACCTGTGGTAAGACGCCAACGAGACGGACCTCACTCTGGTCACTGACAAGGATTTTCCTACGCGCATCGGAAACTCCGTCACCCGGGACTCGACACCCGACCTCGCGTTCGTCAGGAACGTTGAGGACGTGGGCTGGGTTCTCAGAACACCGCCATGGATTTCGGCAGCGACCACTACATTCTCGAGACCAACTTCAAGGTGTCTCGGAGTAGGATCAAGGAATTCACGTTCATCGATTGGGACCACTTTCGCAAGATTCGCGAAGCCGGCAGAGCCAGGGAAACCGCCACTCTCGAAGAATCGTGCGAAGGCGTCCTGAACGACGCTTCCGCGGCTACCAAGAAAGTGGAAACCGATCTTGACGTGTAGCGGATGGACAGCAGACTTGCTCACCTGATCGAGGCCAAAAACGCCCTGCTCCACTGATGGAAGGGTCAAAGGCTCAATCGCAGACTCCGAAAAAAGATCTCGGAGCTCAACAAGGTCATCGATGACCACTGCCAGGCGCTATGTCAGCAGCAGTGGGACGAGCTCTGCGAATCCATCGACGGACAGATGCGCAACGGCATATCCTGGGGTATGCTGAAGCACCTTATCGACGAAAACGGCTCGAAGTCAAATCAGAGGCATACGTTGGCCTGGGCCCTTCACGAAGCCACCACGTCTCACATGGTCGATGAGCTCGTCTCGAAACTCGTACAGAAGTACTTGCCCGACCGTCGTGACGGAGATCCGGCGACCCAACTCCCGGACTACCGAGGCCCTCCACGCCCCGATATCGACGAAGACTTCTCCGTTGCCGAGGTCAGACAGGTCATCTTCGCGCTCAACCGCAAGTCTGCGCCGGGTCCAGGCTGAGTCACCAACAGAATGTTGAGAAACCTTGAGGACACGTCGATCGTCTTTCTGACCGACAAATTCAACGAGTCCTGAAATAGCGGCGTTGCTCCTGCAGAATGGAAGATGGCCTGCACGGTGCTCATCTCCAAGCCCGGCAAGGCCCCGAACATCGAGAACCTCAGGCAGATTTCTCTAACCTCCTGCGTCGGCAAGGTCATAGTGCGCGTCGTTCTCAACAGGGTCAGCGGGTATATTGAAGGCAACGAGGTTTGCACGTACAACATGATCGGCTTCCGCGCCGGACTGTCGACGCAGGATGCAATGAAGCTAATAAAGCATCAGATTGTGGATGGCCGTTCCAGAGACGTCAAGGCTTTGCTCGGTCTGGACCTCGAGAAAGCTTTCGACAACGTGCTCGCAGCTTCATCGTAAAGACCATTTCAAACCTGGGTCTCGGTTCCAGATTCCATAGCTATGTCAGCTCTTTCCTAACGGATAGGAAGGCCAAGCTTTGCATTGGGGACTTTCGCTCCGACGATGTGTCCCTCGGAGGGCGGGGCACTCTTCAGGGCGCGGTCATCTCACCCACACAGTTTAACATCTGTATGATTGGTCTTTCCGAGACGATGGCACGCGTAGAGGGCGCAAACACACCATATACGCCGACGACATCACGTTATGGTGCTCCGGCGGCTGCGTGGGCAGAGTCGAAGAAACCATGCAGGAGGGATCGAGGAGTATCTCTGCTCCACCGGACTTCGATGCTCCACCGCCAAGTCGGAGCTTCTGCTTCACAGGAAAGAGAAGGGAGGCAGACCCAAAGATTTGAAGGCAGTCTCCGAAAGCAGCATCAGTCTTCGCACTTGTCACGGGGGGGGGGTGATACCCAGGGTCGACGTTATTCGGGTCCTGGGCATGTTTGTCGAATTCAACGGCGGGAACGGAACGGCTCTCCGCAAGATCATCGCAAAGACGGACAATGCTTTCCGTCTCGTTCGCAGAATAGCAAACCGGAACCGAGGAATGAAGGAAAACAATCTCCTCAGGCTTATCAATGCCTTCGTACTATGTCACTTTACGTACACAATTTCTATGCACAACTGTCTCACAGCGGAGCGAGACAAGCTCCATGCTCTCATCCGCAAAGTGGTCAAGAGGGCTCTCGGGCTACCCATCAGGACCAATACCGAGGATATCCTCAAGCTGGGCGTGCATAACACTGCCGAGGAGATTGCCGAAGCCCAAGAACGCGCGCAACTCACTCGCCTAAGCACCACAGCGGCAGGTAAACACATCTTCGAAAAGCTGGGTTACCACCCTGCGGGATTCCCGATAGTCAGTACCCCGATCCCTAGGTGCATTCGAGACAAGCTCGAAGTGGCCCTTGTGCCCCGAAACGTCCATCCCATTCATAACGAGGGCTGACGCAAGGCCAAAGCAACAGCCATCCTCAAACAGATCAAGCAACGAGACATTAGAGCAAGCTTCGTCGACGCCGCGGAGTACAGCGCTGGGAAGACCACCATCGTTGTAGTCGACTCCAGCGGCAAGATTTCCAATAGCGCCTCTATTCGCACTTCAGACGCCGGAGTCGCCGAGCAAGCCGCCATCGCCCTCGCCCTGCTAGACGGTCGTGGGTCCGAGATCTATAGCGATTCCCAAATGGCAGTTAGGGCTTTTCAGAGGGGTTGCATCGCCAAGCAAGATTCTCGTCTTCTTAGCAGCTCGACTTGGTGTGCTCTCACGCATCATTCAATCCACTGGTTTCCTGCTCACGTAGGGTCGGTCGGGGGTGCTCCCCCGAACCTCAATGAGTCTGCTCACGAGGCGGCGCGTGACCTCATCGACCGCGCTTCCTCTGCAAGAAGCACTGACTCCCCTCCTCCCTACGGCCACAGGGATGCTCCCGCTACTCACAATGAGATTATTCAATTCTTCTACATGTCTAGAAGGGTCTTTCCACCCCCTCACTCCAAGTTGAATAGGGCGCAAGCCGTTTCGCTTAGGCTTCTGCAGACCAGCACATATCCGTGTCTGTCCGTTTTTCACGAGACTTACCCGAAAGTGTATCGCGATGACACCTGCCCCTTCTGCGGGCAGACCTCCACTCTAGCGCACATGCTCTGGGTGTGCGGGTCGACATACCCCAAGTTCATCAAGGAGGAGTGGGATTCGCTTCTGCGTAGGCCCGCTCTAGAAAAGCAAATTCTGACTGTCCGGCGTGCCCACGAGCGGGTCGGTGGGCTAGACCTGTCGGTTCCGACGTGGGACTAGCCGGGTGCGCCACGAGTTCGCGTCCTCGCCTGACCTGCAATAAAGTTTCTTCACTCACTCATCCACGTGATCCCTCATACCACGTCACGCCGATGGCGGCGCTCGCTTTTCCAGTGGTGGAGAGCGCCCCCAATACTCTGTGCATACAAATACTACGTTTGCATCAACAAAAGACGCAATTTTTAAAAGTGCTTGACGCAGCGTGTATCACCTGAAGATGAAAACTATCGCTTGCGACGTACTTGCAGCTTCTAACCATAAAACTGGCCATCTTGGACAAGGCTTTCGTTATCGCCAAGAAATAATCTGGATTTCACAGCAGTATCCCGGATGCTTGCTATCAAGACTACAGAAAAGGCCAAATCGCAGTGATCACATTATTCTGTCTGCATACGCAAGATGCCTAGGTCAGATGGCTAACAGTTACTTTTTGCAAACAAGGCTTCCCTACAAGTTAGTGGGAGTTGTTATCTGTCATATGCAATAAAATCTCGATAGCAAAGTTGGAGGGGGAGCCGAAAAAACTTAATTATATTCATTACTGCTACTCACTGCAATATATGCGCGATATCGCGCACGAATTTGCACTTGCATAGAAGAAGACAGCCTTGTGACCAGCAGAAGCACCACGGGGCCGCGTGCTCGCTGAAATTTTAACAAAAGAACAAAAGAAACTTCGGCGTCTTGAACACACGACTTATTAGCATCTGACATAATTGAGTTTACGACAGCTGCCTACAAATGTGATCTTTCGCTTCCGCTTTCTGCTGGCTCATCTGTAGCATCGCGAAACACGTTGCAACTTCAACAACGTTTGTCGTATTCGAGGAGAACGTCGCACACACAGAGAAGCGTGGGCTCCGAGATTGCAACGGTACAATCTCTGAGGCCATGCCTTGCTGCCCTATCCTGTGTGGTGGCACAGTGATAGATATTGCGATGGCGATAATGAGCCTGTGCTTATGCGCAGCTCCGCACAGTGGTGAGAACGAATAGTGTTCGACGGCGCATTCAAAGCAAGTACCAAAAACTTTTGAACATCGGCACCGTAGGTCTGCTCAACCCAACGGAAAGCGATGTATTGAGCCTGCTAGTGTCTGGCATTTCTTGTTTTTTTTCGACAAATCAAGTTTGATTGGCAGGATAATTTTATTTCGTTGAAGCAATCTGTTAAAAACGTGAAAATCTACGGAGATTTGAAGGGGCATCTCACTTTTTTATATCCAATAATGCGTTATGTACCGTTTTGTTATAACGAAGTTTCATTGTAATACATACTTGTTAACATCTTTTGCCTTACCTTCTAATTACAGTTTCCCAGTACCGTTCAAGTCAAGTATCATTAGGAACAAGCTGAATTTTCTGCGGGTACATTTGCCTGTGGAACTGTCTAAGCCAGCTCCCTTAATCGTGAAGTGACCAATGTGGTATAACAGACAGCCTCAAAGCAAAACTCTAGAAACAAACTGCGTGACGGTCTCGAAGGCATCTCGCGATGCCACACTGTAGCTAAATGTCCTGCGTGCTGGTGGGTACTTAGCACTGAGATCGCGTATTTTGCGAAACAGTGCAATGTTTGCGCGATGCATTAGACGGAACAGATAGAACCGATGATTTCATCGCGAACACCCTCTTTTCGTTGGGAGAGATTAAGGGCCGATCTTCGAATTCACGGACAGGGATAGATCGTCTCAGTAGATTGTCTTTTGTGCTACCAAGAGATAGCCATTCTTTCGTCAAGGCAGTCTGCTATTATGATAAGTAGATTGAAAAACGTTTTTGCGAGACATGACATTCCCTAGTGTGCGGTAACCGATACTGGTGCCCAATTTGTGAGCGCAGAGTTCGAGCAATTTGCCAAAGTATATTGTTTTTGTCGCGCCACGTCGAGTCCGAGGCACCAGCAGGCGAACGGGCAAGTCGAACATATGGGACAGACTGCTAAGCACCTCATTTTTAAATAAAAATAATTCTGGGATTTTACGTGCCAAAACCACTTTCTGATTATGAGGCACCTGGGGTTCTTTAACGTGCACCTAAGTCTAAGTACATTGGCGTTTTCGCATTTCGCTCCCTTCAAAATGCGGTCGCCGTGGCCAGGTTTCGATCCCGCGACCTCGTGCTTAACAGCCCAAGACCATAGCCACTAAGCAACCACGGCGGGTCATTTTTAAACACGATGACCCTTGCTTAGCCTTGCGGCCCTACAGGTGCTGCCTACAGGTGTTGCCCTACAGGGCAACACCTGAAGTTTTGGGAGTCAGCCCAGCGGAAATACTAAAGGATTGAAAGCTTAGGGCGAGAGTCATGCCGTCATCGTCGTACACCTTGGTCCTTCCATCGATATGATTCCACCTTCGTCGATCTATCGTCACTGCATCGATGTGATACAGCCGTTGTCATGCCTTCGTGCTCATGGGAGTGCTTGGCAAGCGAGCGCCACAGCAAAGTGAGAGTATATCGAAGTATGCGGCATGTAACCGAATCAACGAAAGTATCAGGATTTCCACTACATGTGTTAAAATGATGCCGCTACATTACTGGCTCGCTATTTGCATTACTGTCGACTGTCATCGTGGTATAAGTTAGGTCGCAATCTTTTATTTCGTATATAAAAGAATAGAGCGGAATGTTTTTTTTAATACGTAGCTAATAACTTGTGAGCAGGAAGTATTAGATAAGTGTCGGCTACATGCTTGCAGACAGTGTAGGTGTGGGACTGGAGCCACGCAGGGAATCTGTAGGCAACCGTGCTGGTCGAACCACTCCAGGGGAGGCATCGCGAGCCGTTATCCGAGCGTCCGCCAGCACCGGCAGCGTCTGTGAAACCTCCAACACAGGGTGCAACTTGGTCGGGAATCGCACCCCGTCACCGATGCTCGTGAACACCGGCGCCATCCACAGTGACACCCGCGGACCGAACACTTGGACGAAGTTGTGGTAGCGGCCGACGTCGAACGAGTCCTCGGGGTTTCGGAACACTGGGCCCCGCATGTCCTCCAGGGTGGTCTCGTTGCTCAGCAGCATGGAGATGTGCGCGCTCAGGAAGCTGCCCAGACCGAACGTCAGCAGCGCTCCGAGAAGACTCACGAGTGTCAGGTGCAAAGAGGACGGCGTTGTGGATGCGCTGAGCCACGCTTTGGCTTCGTGGGTGCCTACTGTGGCGACGCCGTAGACCGACAGCGCCACCGCGTAGAAGAGCGTGAGCAGGAAGAACTTGTAGTTGCCGAAGTGGACGCAGTTGTTGAACCACGGACAGTGGTGATCCATCTTCGGGATGCACCTGCAGAGGCAAAGAACAAAATTTATTTGGATAACCAGACACGTCAGTCTGGGACACTTGACGGGACACCACTTGTTGCAATAACAAAAAAAAAAAACGTGTATCCGATTAGCTCTGCGGCGAAAGCTGTTTGCTGCGCTTTATTTTGGCGTGCATAGAACAATACATGGAATGATTATTAGCAATCAGGCCTGGGCGAGGGAATAACGTGCAGTATTAGTGTGCCTTTGTCCCGAGCGACCTTATGGTTTGAAAGAACGTCGACATTTTTACTTCCACTGTAAGAATTATCTCGCGGGGTCCAAACACACGGATCATTGACACAGGAACATAAGTGAATTGCTGAAGAAATGGATTGGAATGCTTGCAATACTTTGCAACACAACGGCATAAAAGTAGGCCAACTTTCACGAAACCAGCTGTTCACTCTTAGTCACTTAAGGCCCGTCCTCTCATAGTGCATGCAACCAACTTAGCGAACTTTTGAAATAAAATTTAAAAAAAAGATATTACTTTGCGTCAGGCGCATCCCTCATGCTCGTTAAGTTCTACAGATGACACTAATTGTCCTGCCGGCGACGACACTATCATCATCATCATACCTCCGCACTCTGCACCGAACCGCAACTTTCTTCGCCGGCTCATACGAACCACGGGTGGTAGGCCTATATCCAACGGCCGTTGCCGGCGGCAAGCCGTTGCAGGACGCTCGCTGTTAAAATGGTTGTATCAATAGACAGCATCGGCGATCGAGTGTGATATGACGTGCAAGGGCTGGATCGATAGCCACGTGCGTGAAGTGGTATTTGGCTCCGCGGGCAATCAGCCGGCCACTATCGTGAATGCCTATCGAGTTCTTGTGTACGCTTACAGAACTGGAAGGCGTAAGCTGGCGTGTAGGGATGAAACCATTAAAGATCCAAACTGTTCTTGCGCAACATATCCTAAACTGACAGTGTCAGGGAGTTGCGGCGGCGAGTGCGGTATCTGCTTTTCAAGACCAACCACGCGACGCACGTCGGGTTGCGCAATGGCTGAACGCGAAACCCACTCGCAGCCCCGGCCGTCACAAAAAATAAAGTAAATTTTAATTGCAACTTGCGCCTCCAGCGCTTCTGCCTGAGAAATCGGTTATGCTCCGTAGTACGCGTAGAGCGGTTACAAACGGCTGGACCGCGCAATTGTCTTGCTCTAGATTCTTAAGTAGTGACCACCAACTATTGTTATTAGTTGTCTATGCAATTTTCGATACGTATTTTCTATCTATTACGCATGCTGCATATGTATGGCTCATGTATCAGTTCTTGTAGGCTGCCTATACAAATTGCTTGCGAAGTTTCGAGTGACGTCTCGTGCGAGGCTCAGCGTGAACGCCTTAAATTATCCCCATACAGCGGTGCCTCGCCAAAGTGCTTCCATGAACAAACAGCCTCCACAATGCAAGCAACGAGCGCCCACTTTCGGCACGTGGAGCAGTGGTGGCAGCGGTCCGGCTTGACGAGGCCGCACGGCTCGCAGATGCGCACGCACCCGTCGGCGCCCACCGTGAGGATGCCGCGCTGCAGGGCCAACATGTCCAGCAGGCGGTGGTGCGCGATTTCGTTGCGGCGGCAGCTGGACAGGGCTTGCTGCTCGCCTGCGCTCAGCTGGTACGGAAGCGGCACGGCGATCGGGGCCGAGAGCGTGGTCAGCGCGAATGACCTGCAGGTTCGCATCCAGTGGGCCCAGTGAAGATTCGTGCCAGCGTTTTTGATAAGGCCAGTGCGAACTGTTTTTCATTCAACAGTTGCGATATATATAAGGGCCTCGGGTAAAAACTAACAAAAGACTAAGACGCATGTAGCTTCTTTTTAAGTGAATATTCTATAAAATTTTTTAAAGTACTATTCTTATATATAATTCATTTCTTCCTCAAAGGCTTACCGAACATTGCTTTTTTATGAATCATATGCGGACACGAAAAAAGAAAATCAACGAAACAAGCGGGGGGTTCTGAGTGATAGGAACTAAGAGTGTCCAGCTCCGAAACATAGTTGACTGAAGAAAAATTCCTATTGAATCTGATTAAATGTCCTTTTAACGCCATGCGATATTAAACAATGTTCGCAGGCGTTGCCAGCGTATGGTCGTCATCGAGATTGTTTTAAAAGCGTTTAGTCGCCAAACGAAGCAGATGTTTCTAACGCACAATACTTCGCCGCAAGAGAGCATTAAAGGGGTATAAATGGTTCAAATAATAGCGCTGCGTTCAGTGAATTATATCGCAAGCAAACATTACAAAATCTTGTGGTTATTGGAAGCAGCACGTTGGAGCTAAAAATGAGATCATTTATTGAGTGACCCTGAAATGAGCTCGATAGTGCTGTTATGGGTCTTTTATTAAAGTTGAAAAAATTGCGTACACCCATTTAGTGCACTCACATGTCCTCTTTTCTAGTCAACGCGGACGTATGCCCTCACCTGCCCTATGAAGTAGATATTTTGTTTGGCCAGGAAATTATTGGTGAAAAGATGTAGTTAATGGTTTTTGTGGCAACAGTAATTGCCATATGAGAAGGGCAGCATGGCGAGAAGTGAGGTTCGGTTTGCGTTGACTCCTAACACCTGTGCAGCTTAGTTTATTGTCCTTAAAGGCCTCCGGAGGGAGTAGTGCATCAGGGTTAGGCTTTGCATATTTTTTCAAGTTTACGCAACAATAACTACATACAAAGTGATCAGTCTCATTTGAAGAAAGGGCGGGCAAGCAATGGCAACAATGTTAACTGGGCGGTCATTCCATTGTTTGGCAGTTCTAGCACAGAACGAGACGAAAGAAAGAGTAGTACTGCACGCGAGCGTGTGACGTGCTGCGAACCACTGGTACGGTGAGTGATGCGTTCCGCGTGCACGATGTAAGATGCATGAAGAACAACCCAGTTCTTGGCAAGGCCATATTCATGGTCCGAAGGAGGCCAATTTGCTCTTCACTGAGCATTTGCTTTAACCGGTCACGAATACTGCTCATTTTGAGTACGGCTGCGTAAGAAATGACAATGACTACAAAGCAAACGGCACAGACCCTCACTCACTGCTTGGAGTTATGCACATAACTCATGTACACTCATAACTAGATAAATTGGTACATAACTGATGTGACATCTCGCATGATTTGTGCACAGATGTTCGATTAGAGTCATCACATTATCTGCGTTTACGCGGTGACGCACGGCGTGGCTAACGACGGCGCTCTTCCATTCATCTGTCGTCTTTTTTCGCTCTTCATGCACGCGTCGTAAGGTTCAGTTGCGCTGTGTGTAGCTCGGCTCAATTGTGAGTTGGCACCGGCCACGTTTACTATACCTGGTGTTTGTTGTGCACTGTGCAAGCATGATCAAACTGAATCCGTACCCACTAGCCCAGTTGTCCGTTCTACTGCATGTATTCTACGCATATCACAATGAGCGTCGTAACAAAATGCGCTTGCGAGGTGCGAGCTGGAGCTACGTATTGGTGCAAGGTGTGTGAACGGGCTAGTGGGTATTCCATGATGATGTAATCGGCGCAGGAGATGACACAGAACACAAGAAAGGGGCCGCCTTAGGCGTTGGTGCTATCTTGTTGATTTGTGGCGCTAATGTTAACTTGTACAACTATATCTTATTCTGATCAAATACGCGATGTTATATATTCATGCCTTTCTGTAATAAACGCCAGTTTGAAGTCAGCGCTTAATTGCCTTTGTCGCCATTCTTCTCTTCTGTGTCACCTCTTGCGCAGGTTACATCACCTACCTACTGATGTTGGGCTTCAATTCTAGCTGTTCAGTTCGTGGCGTACACCATGAAGTTCATAGCGGTTTAGAAGCGCTGTTTCTGTGTAGTTTTTTAGGATACGCGCCTTGCGCTTCGCCGGTAAGAAAAAAATTTTCGCACAAGCGATCTCTTTGTTCAAGTATCAGCAAGCTCGTTAAGCAGCCTATCAGTTGAAACAATGCACTGCACTTGTCCACATCACGGTGTACACCGTGGTCTACACACTGAACTTGTCGCTAGATGAATAGTTAAGACTGAATAATTTGTTCGTATGGATTTTGTAAATCACACCTATAAAGATGTGATAATGACTACTCCCAGTAAGTAAATAACGGGAACGGTGTGAAAATACCATAGGCACAAGAAGAGCAGCAGGTGGAAGACCAGAGCGAAGGCCACGGCCGTTACGGCGTTCTCCTCGAGCACGATGGAGTAGCAGAAGACGACCACGTAGGCGTAGTAGACCCACGAGAACAGCACCGCCACGAGCGCTACGGGAATCCAGCAGAGCAGCCAGTACAGCGTGGGACAACAGTCCCTAAAACTGCAGTCTTCGTGCTGGTCGAGATACGACGCGTCGCCCAAGGGTAGCATTCATGCGGCTTCTTCTTCTTCATCTTTTCGCTTGCCTACTTCCCAAGCATTGGTAGTTGCCCAGTACAATGTATTGTTGAATAATACGGCAGTGTTTTAAGGGAGGCAAAGAGAAGAGATAAAACCTTACAATAAAGAATAACAAGTGAAGAAAGTACGAATAAGAAAGTAATAAAGTGGGCTGTTTGTGGAAAGACAAGTCAAAGCTAAGAAAAAAAAAGTAAAAAATTTGGAGGTGGTAACTAATTTCAACTACTATCAAGAATACGGATAAAGGAAGAGTTATAATTTCGGGAAAGTAAGCTTTTATGTCGCGGAGGAAGTCGCAGGTGGTCACGCAAGCGTTCCTGTAGCTGAATCCCAACGCACAGGCCCCGAAGGAAACAATAAGCACAGGATTTAGTTTGCCGTAGTGAAACTTGTAAACGTTTCCTTCATTGGGCTGTAAACTGTAGGCAGACCTGACCATTTCAGCACCTACACTGAGCCGCGTCGGCGTGTTCGCTGAAGAGCGGCACCTGTGCGCACTTGCCAAACACTCAGTGACTCAAGTTCGTCCGACAGTTGGTTTCGGACCCTGCTTCATCAGCACCTCAACCCGATGCGCTACCCATTCGCCCATGGACTACTGTGTGACTCAGGTAGGCAGGAAAGCCGTTACAGACAAATAAACATACATATATAGTTATAGCCCCTGGAAAGGGTCCAAAGTGCCCTACAAATGCTAACAAATTAAAAAAAATGGCACAACTTGTCTAGCGATGACTACCGACGGTAATCCCTGTACAGTGAATCAATATTGCGAACAACGTATTGCCACCGTCGGAACTGGTTGTGTATGACGCGCGTACGGCAGCGGCCATCTAGCGCCGCCACCACCTAGCCTGGGCGTGGCCTCCGAAAAGAGGAGCGTGGCGCACCGGGGCCTGCGAATGTTGATAATTGTTTCCTGTCTTGCCGTATACGCCCTGTGGCACATGCTCAGAGATCCAAGTTGGCGAGAGATTCATTGAAGAGCGCCACATACCGAGTGCGTTCATGGCGCGGCTCGCTAAATTGCTGGCGTGAAAGACGTTCACCGAAAAGTTGCACATACCCAGCCAATTTGTGGCGCAGCCTTCTAATGCGTCAGCCCGCTGTCATTGAGATAGGAGCCCTTGTGACGTGGATTCAGTTTCACTCAGCCCCGGTTAATTTAACGTATCTTTTTCGACATAGTAGAGCGACACATTCCCTGTGGCACATACGTAGTTACCTAAGTTGGCGTCAAAGGCATTTCCACGAACAGCAACCTTCGGAATCTTCGAAATTTCGACCAACCGCAAGCATGTCTCCATCAGCTGCTACTTTCAATTTTCCGGATATGGGCTTACGGACCGGCCCTGGTCTGGGCCAGTCTATGGTCGGCGCAGCGGCGACAGGTAGCGCCCAGGAGACGGCGAACGGGAAAGTCATTGGAGTTAGCACTGCGTTGGGGCAAGGTAGCCGGCGAAATCGCGAGACCCTTCACCTTGCTGCGGGCGCGACGCGTTGACGGTGAACCCTCGTAGCCTCAAGTCGCAGTATAGGCATCGGCAGTAGACGTGACCGGCTTCTCCGCAGTGATACACTCCGCAGTAGGCCGCTGCGTGGGTCAGCAGGCAGGCTGGTTGGCGGCGTCTGGCGACAGAATTGTGCCATCACGGGGATTTGACGTGAACGTGGAGTGGGACCTGACGCTGGTGACAGCAGTGTAGCATTATTTCTGGTTGAAAGTGCGGCGGTTCAAGAACTGTCAGTGACTGCAGGATATCGTCTCGTACTATGTTAACAACCGAATTCATTTGGGGCTGTGACGCTGGGAACATCTGTCTTAGTTCTTCTCACACAACTTCCCTTATCGTGTTTCGCAGGTCACCGGAGCTTGAAGGACTGCGCTGTCTGGGCGTGGAGCGGCGATTGCACTGTCCTGTACACATATGTAATGTCTTATCAATCGTCGTAGCCTCCGCCAGAAATTCTGCTACGGTCTTGGGCAGGTTGCCCATAAATTCGGAAAAGAGTTCTTGCTTTACCTGACGCATGAGGAACTGAATTCTCCTCAGGCATATCCGGGTCGGCGTGGGAGAAAAGTCGGGCCACCTCTTCCGTGAGAAGGGTGATATTCTCGTTGGGCAGCTGCACTCGTTTATGCAGTAGGATGTTCGGCCCTTTCTCTTGTGACGAGGTTTGTGAATGTCAGGTTCCATGTCGTCAACGAGGACTCTCGATTTTCAAACCAAGTTCTGGCAGTCTTCCAGTGCAAAATAGACGTGACGCAGCTTGTTCTCAGCGTGTCACTTCTAGTATGTTCACACTCGTTCGAATATCCCAAGCCAGATCTTCGGGTCTTCCGTTGAAGTTTCATGGAAACATGAGGGCTCGCTCGGTTGTGGAAGCGCGCACGGTATAGGCGGCACTGTGTCTATCATAGCGACTGTTGACTCCACCTCGATGGTTTTCGTATTCTCAGGTAGAAGTCCGTATTCAGGGGGCAAGTTTCGTAGTCTGAAGTTTGCTCAATGGTCCGGAGTGACGTTGCTGTTGGCTTCACGGTTGGGGCTTGGATTACCAGTTTGACAAGACGTCCCAGTACATGAATGCGCAAGATCCTCCACCAGGTGTCAGGTTGTAGTGGCGACGAGGTACACAGTTGCAAAAACTGTGAATCACAAACAAAATCTATTGGGCGAGTTGGTGGCCAGAAAAACAAGTTACATTCAAGCGACGGTGGAAGAATAGACAAGTGTCTCAACGGGCCGTTTGCCAGCTGAGTGAGCTGACTGCGACTACGTTAGCGCTTCCTTTTTTCGCCGGCAGGAGCGCTGCGACGTTGGGGTAATCATTTTCTGTCACCTGCTAGCGTGTAAAGCCGTGCTCTTACGCATACCCTAAATGGGTAATAGTTTGAGCTAGCTGGTTTTTCATGAGGCTGTGTGGTGCAGCCACATGGTGCAGCCTTGTCCCGCTTCGCGCTGCGCGACATCATGTTACGTATGCTGCTGCGAGACATCCTTATAACGTGCGATGTCCCTTTTTCTGCGTCACTATACTAGCTCTTGCCGACCCTGTAGTACTCTTTCTTGTTGTGTTTCGCAAACAAAAAAGATGAAGTTTCGCCCGAAAGGCGAAGCATCGACTACGATAGCAAATCAGCAGACAGGCACTCAAAGTAAGGCTAGTACTTTTATTGGTCGTATAAACTTCTAATATTCGTTCACTAACTAAATAATAAGCATGTTGTCAGCGCGCACAGCACGCATGAACACATCACAGTCGATGACTGCGGGCACTCGCTATCAAAATGCTGGCCCGAGAAAATGCGGCAGCAGCAGCGAGCGAAGTGACATTCGTGTTGCCTATCGCTTCAACGCAAAGCGAGTGCCGAGGACACACAGCATACAGAAAGCTACGAGCCGCCGACGTACCTAGACTCTGCCCTCAATGCAGATCGCTCTCAAGTTATGGCCGCGCGACCACGTGCAGCAACCAACATGCGCAGTTGCAGCCGGAGAAAACGCCGCCCCTCCCTCCTTTACCTCTCCCCGGCGACTCGCAACGTTGGGTGCCTCGAGCGCGAGGAAACAGCGCACTTCCTCTTCGCACTCGTCCCTTTCGCCCGGGCGAAATTGAGCCGCGATCGTGGGCCTCCCATCGCACGCTTTCACTCGCACATATAACGTAGGGCGTGCGGCGACGGTTTTATCGCCCTTGGCCTTTATGCGGAACCTCACGGCGGCGCCGGAGCTCACGGCATAAATGTGCTTGGAGTGTCCATATAATTACTAAAGCAGTAAAATTAATATGCAACTCTAATCCTCCCCCTGAACAAGCTCTTGGGTCTTGATTTGCACTGCGGTCGATCATCCATTGTCAAACAATGTCTCCGTGCTTCTCAGCAAGTTCCTCGCCTGTTCCTTTCTAGATGTGTTTGTGTTGTTCAGCAGGTAAAAACTGCGGCTGTGTAGCCTCGCCAGTGTGCTTGCGTACAGGCAGCGATAGAGATGTACTCAGCGGTCGACGACATTCGAACATTTTTTCATATGGACGAAAACCTTTGAAATTTCTGATTTGGGACTACAGAGTCTCTGTGCAGATTGTTATGATCACAAACGATTGTTATAGCAGTATTCCAGCTATCACGTTCATCATGCAGAAAGTAATATATTTCTCGCTGGGAAATTCCTCTACAGTGTGTACTTGTGCTATCTTCATTTTCGCCCCAGCGTGCCGTGTTTGCATTCACCAGACTATAAGCAGCGTAAATAAAAGATGAGAATCAAGTAACTTACTAGATACTGTTTGGGATCGGACCGCTGGTACGATCTGTTGGGAACTCGGCGCTGACGCCCGTGGTTGTACCTGGGTCGCAAGCCCCAAGGGTAGCGTTGGCCTGGCGGCCTGGGGTACAACTGGAAGCATCCGAAGGTCCCGGCAAAGCATGAGTCGACTGGTAACAACGAAACAACTTGTTTATTTTAACATCGCAAAGAGTTGGCGGTCAGGTTGACCGAAGTAGAGAGACGGGAGAGCACTTCACTCAGCAGAAGAAATCGGAGCCCTCCCTTTTGCGTCCGGGGGCAGCTGTTTTTATACTCTCGCAGTTGAGGGCAAGAAGGAACCCCTCAAAAGACGAGCACGTGAATGTACAATGGGCTAATGGTGACGCACACTGTCGTAGCGATGCCGTAGCACCATGTCGAGCACGATCTCGTAGCACCCTGTCGTGGCGCTGCCGGTCGGACACAATGACTGTAATGAGAGGATGGTCCCTGCTTTGGCATCGCCTGTTTCGGGCACAATGACTGGAACGAGATCCCTGCTTTGGCATCGCCTGTTTCGGGCACAATGACTGGAATGAGATCCCTGCTTTGGCATCGCCTGTTTCGGGCACAATGACTGGAATGCGAGGATGATCCCTAGGCGGTCGCATCGCCGCAGTCGCGCCTGGAAACACCTGGCGATGAGTGTTGCGGCGACGACGATCGGGCCAAAATGTCTGCCGCCCCGCCGCAGTCGCGCCGGCAAAACCACGTGTCGCAGGCGAAACGCAACAGACCGCCCCGCCGGGGGAAGGAGATCCCGATGGACAGGGGACTGCATCCGCTGTCCGGAGGGATGTCGCTCGATGATGCTCATAACCGAAGTCGGGCGTCCCTCGACGTTTCTTGAGCGCAGCGCACAGAGAAGGCCTCGTTCTCTCGTTCAGGTTCGCACGGGACACTGCAAAGTGACTTCGGGAGAGTTCACATTTTTGTTCTCGTTCCCGGCAAGCGCTAGAACTACGCTGAAACTCAACCGCTCAGTCAGCAAGCACGGCACAACCCTCACTAAGCCCTGCCAGGCTCTTTCCCCTTTTTATACCACTGCCTAGTTCCTTACAGTAGTCTAGCATCACTCAGAACGCGTCCACAAATTGAAAAATTGCACTAGAAAGCATATCATCACTTTGAAACACTAAACAAAAGCAATATGTTAAAAAAAAAATCCTGCCTCAGGAAGAAAACATCAGTAACAAACAATTTTGAGGCTGATTCCTACGTTAGGGGCTTCGACTTAAGCCATCGGCGTTACCGTTGAGACTCCCCTTTTTGTAACGCACCTCAAAGGAATATTGTTGTAAAGCGAGGCTCCAGCGCAGGAGGCGGCCATTTTTGGGAGAGATGGTCTGCAGCCATTGGAGAGGGCAGTGATCCGTCTCAATGATAAACCTCGAGCCGGCTAGATAGCATGACAATTTCTGAACGGCCCACACGAGACATGCACACTCTTTCTCGGTGGCGCTATACGCCTGCTCACGACTGGTCAGCTTACGACTAGCATACAGGACGGGGTGTTCTACTTCTCCATTTTCCCGTTGGCACAGTACAACGCCCATGCCTCGCTCACTAGCATCGCACTGAACAATGAACCCTTTTGTATAGTCTGGCGATCGTAGCACAGGCTGGCTTGTTAGGGCACTCTTTAGGGCGCTAAAAGCTCTTTCCTTTGTCTCGTCCCAGACGACTGTTTGAGGCTCGGTCTTTCTTAGAGCATCCGTCAGGGGAGCCGCGATATCAGAGTACCTAGGGATGTACCTCTGATAGTAGCCGGCGACACCCAAGAACGACCGAATATCGGTCTTGGTGCGCGGTTGCGGAAAGTCTCGCACAGCGGCCACTTTTATTTCAGAGGGGCGGCGACGACCCTGACCAATCACGTGACCGAGGTAGACAACCTCGGCCTGTGCTAACTGGCACTTAGGAGCCTTGACTGTCAAGCCTGCTTCGCGCAGGCGGGTTAGCACTGCCCGCAAGTGTGTCATAT